>NC_142511.1:25142142-25461428 GCF_057876585.1 Rhinolophus sinicus
GTCCCCTTTACCATTATGAAATGTCCATCTTTGTCTCTTGTTACCTTTATTACCCTGAAGTCTGTTTCATCTGATATCAGTATAGCTACACCTGATTTTCTCTGGATACCATTTGCTTGGAGTGTCAATTTCCACCCTTTCACTTTGAGTCTATGCTTGTCCTTGTAGCTGAGATGTGTCTCTTGGAGACAGCGTATGGTTGGGTTTAGTTTTCTGATCCAATCTGCTACTCTGTGCCTTCTTATTGGTGAGTTCAGTCTATTTACAATTAGGGTGATTATTGATGTGTGAGGATTTACTATCATTCTATCTTTAGTTTTCTGGTAAGGCTGTGTCTCCATTGTTTCTTTGCCTTTTTGTTGTTGTCTGTTATTTCTGTGTGGTGGTATCCCCTCCGTTTCTTCTTTTATTACAGTATATATTTCAGTTCTGGATTTTTTTTTTTTTTTTGAGTGTTTACCCTTAAGTTTATGTAAAAGAAAGTTTGATATTTAGAGTATTCCATTTTCTTCAGCACGCTTACTTTCTCCATTCCCATATCCCGGTTCAGGCCTTCTCTCCCCTTTTTTATGTTTTGGTTGCCACAAATTGTGCCTGTTGGTTGTGGTCGAATAGCCTCCTTTAGTATTTCTTTTAAGGCAGGTTGTGTATTAGAAAATTCCCTCAGCTTCTGTATGTCTGGAAAAGTCTTTATTCCTCCTTCATATCTAAAGGATGTCTTTGCTGGGTATATTATTCTTGGCTCATAATTTCTCTCTTTCAATAGTTTGAATATTTGATTCCACTCCCTCCTGGCTTGTAGAGTTTCTGCTGTGAAATCTGATGATAATCTAATGGGCTTTCCTTTGTAGTTTATGTCTTTTTTTCCTGGCTGCGTTGACAATTCTTTCTTTGTTGTTGATTTTAGACAGCTTCAATACAATGTGCCTTGGAGAAGGCCTGTTGGGGTTGAGATAATTAGGTGTTCTATTTGCTTCTTGGATTCGAGGATCCAGTTCTGTCCACAAGTTTGGGAAGTTTTCATCAACTATTTGTTTGAATATACTCTCTGTTTCCTTCTCTCTTTCTTCTCCTTCTGTTATGCCCATTATTCTTCTATTGTTCTTTCTGATGGAGTCGGAAAGTTCTTGTAGAATTCTTTCTCTTTTTTTTTAAGTCTCAAGTCTTTTTCTTCTTCCATCCATTTCATTTCCAGGTTTCTATCTTCGATGTCACTGATTCTTTCCTCCGTCTGGTCAACTCTACTACCTAAGCTGGTTATTTCATTCTTCATTTCTTCTATTGAGTTCTTAATCGCCAGAAATTCTATTTGGTTCTTTTTTATAATTTCAATCTCTTTGGTAAAATATTCGTGTTGTTCTTTGATTGTGTTTCTGAGTTCATTAAACTGCCTTTCTGTGTTTTCTTGCATCTCGTTGAGTTTTTTCAGAACAGCAATCTTGAATTCTCTGTCATTTAAGTCACATATTTCCATATCTTTAAGTTCCTTTTCTGGAGACTTTTCACTTTCTTTCTGAGCTGTCTTGTTGCCTTGGTTATTCATGGCAATTAATGATTTATTATTTCTCCTCCTAGACATCTACAGGAGTGGCTTCTGCAACAGGTTGATAGGAAGAGGTCTTTCTTTTGTTTTCCAGTACGTGTTGGTAGAATGTTTTATTTTCTCTCCAACCCAGCCTGTTTTTCTCTCTCACACTGTAGTGTTATGTTTTCTCTGCACTATTCCAGCTTCTCACACAATGGGGGGATTCCCTGGAAGGCGGGCTTCTCCTCTGTTAACAGTTCACCTGGGTCATAGGGCACTGCGTCCATGTGGGGATGAGGAGAGCTTTTGAAATTCCAAAGCTTTTCCTGCACCAGATTCAGAGCCCGTGTGTTTCATCAGTTCTGTTTACTCCTGCAGGGATCCTCCCGATAGGTGGGGACAGGGGCGGGGTGGGTTGTGAGAGGTGGCCCAGAGCAATGGCGGCAACCACAACTATAGCCAGTCCTGCTTCCACAGCTTCCTCCTCTTTGCCAGAACTAGTTGGGCTGCAAATCTGTGTCTGCAGACCACAGTTCTCAGAACTGCAAATATTCTGTTCTTTTGATCTGACACTGCTACTGTTCTGCTTCTAGCACTGGGCAGGTGAGGGCGGGGTGAGCTCTGGGAGTGTCAGAAAGGGGTAGCTAGTCTCAGGGCCTAAGGCTTCCATTCTCTGCTCGGCAGTGAGAGCTTAATCCACTGTTTCCAGCCTTCTTCCCTCAGTCTTTGCTCTGAGGTCTCTTCCGTGAGCGTTGGGTTCAGCCGTGTTATATGCTGTCCCCTCAGCCCTGTGGGCCATAAGTGGAGCCCTAGCAGTCCAAGTTCTTCCCTCTCCCACAGCTGCGGTAGTTCTGGGATGCAGCAAGATCGGAGTACTAAGCTAAGTCTGTGTCCTGTGCCTGCTTGGCTCAGTCTCTGTACTTCTCCCTTCCCTCCTCCCCTGCTCCCGTGATTTGCCCACCTTTAGGTGAATTCAGTAGTGAGACTCTTCGTCTTGCCTGTCTGCTGTGCAGGGAGTCCTTTGTGGAGTTATAGTTGTTTGATTTGTTGTAAATTCCAGGGGAGATTTCCAGAGGCTCACCTCATGCCGCTATTTTGATCGAACAAGAATGATTAGTGACATCTTTTCATGTCTATTGGTCATCTGTATGTCCCCTTTTGCAAAATGTCTATTCAGGTCCTCTGGCCATTTTTTAAATTGAATTGTTTGGGTTTTTTTGTGTTAAGTTGTATGAGTTCCTCATAAAGTTTTGGCTATTAATCCCTTAATAGATGTATCATTGATGAATACCTTCTCCCATTCGGTAGGCTGTCTTTTCATTTTGTTGATGGTTTCCTTTGCTGTGCAAAAATGTTTTAGTTTGATGTAGTCCCATTTGTTTATTTTTTTCTTTTGTTTTCCTTACCTGAGGATCAGAAAAATATATCACTAGGAGCAATGTCAGAGAGTTTACTGCCTATATTTTCTTCTAGGAGTTTTATGGTTTTGTGTCTTGTATTTAGGTCTTTAATCCATTTTGAGTTTATTCTTGTATAAGGTGTTAGAAGGTGGTCCAGTTTCATTTTTTTTTTGCATGTATCGGTCCAGTTTTCCCAATACCACCTATTGAATGGACTATATGTTCTTGCCTCATTCTTAGAATAAATGACCATATAGGCATGGGTTTATTTCTGGGCTCTCTATTCTGTTCCATTGATATTTGTGTATATTTTTATGTCAGTACCTTGCTGTTTTAATTACTATAGCCTTGTAGTATCGTTTGATTATCAGGTAGTGTGATACCTCCAATTTTGTTCTTTTTTCTCAAGATTGCTTTGGCTATACAGGGTCTTTTATGGTTCCATATAAAACGTAAGATTATTTGTTCCAGGTCCGTGAAAAATGCCATTGGCATTTTGATAAGGATTGCATTGAATCTATAGATAGTATGTGTAATATGGACATTTTGACAATGTTAATAATGCTTATCCATGAGCACTGTATATACTTTCATTTGTTTGTATCTTCTTCAGTTTCTTTGTTCAGTGTCTTATCGTTTTCTGAGTACAAGTCTTTTACCTCCTTGGTTAAATTTATTTTTAGGGTGGGTTTTTTTTTGTTTTTTTTGATACAATTTAAAATGGGTTTGTTTTCTTAAGTTCTTCTTCTGACAGTTCATTTTTGGTGTATAAAAAGGCCACTGATTCTGAATATTAAGTTTGTATCCTGCTACTTTACTGAATCCATTGATCAGTTCTAATAGTTTTTGGTTGAATCATTCAGGTTTTCTGCAGAGGGTGCCAAAAAAGTGTGTACACATTTTAAGAAAGGAAAAAAACTGTCTTAAAATTGTAATATTTAATATATACCAATAACAATAGATGAATACAAGTCACGTTTGACTTCCGCAATTACAAGAGGTGCTCAGAGTGGTTACCATCAGCGTAAACTGTTCCAACACCATAGCAGAAGAAGCACGACTTGTTGCTGTGTGAGGTCTCCCAGATCTTCCCTTGTGCACACCACACACAGTACCATGCATCTCAAACTTAACACGAATGTGTGCAATTGTTACACATGTTGGAGGTTCTGTTGAATACTTACACTTCCATTGTCATTGTACTTCTACAATGTTCTCGAATTTCAAATACCACTTCAAAATGCACTCCTCAAACAACAACTGTGCTTCTGCCATTTTCTTCGACTGTCCTGCTGTCACATGGTGATGCTAGCATTCATTTGATTAATGCCATCTTTTGAGCGAATGTCACACTGCACATTGCTACCGTAATTCAATTCAACTTCGAAAAGTAATACATAGATAACATCTCTTAAAATTTGCATATATTTTTGGCACCCCCTGTATATAGTATACTACCATGGTATCATGTCATCTGTAAATAATGACAGTTAGTTTTACTTCTTTCTTCCCAATTTGGATGGCTTTTATTTTTATTTATTTTTTTCTTGTCTGATTGCTGTGGCTAGGACTGCCAATGCTTTGTTGAATAAAAGTGGTTAAAATGGAAATCTTTATCTTGTTCATAATCTTAAGGAGAATGCTTTTTCCCCTTGAGTATGATGTTAGCTATGGGTTTGTCAATATTCGTGTATGGCTTTTATTATGTTCCTTCTATTTCTACTTTGCTGAAAGTTTTTAATAATAAATGGATCCTGGATTTTGTCAGATGTTTTTTCTGCGTCTATTGGTATGATCATATGATTTTCACCTTTCATTTTGTTTATGTGGTGTATCATGTTAACTGATTTGCAAATAACAAACCAACTTTGCATCTGAAGAATAAATCCCACTTGATTATAGCATATGATCTTTTTAATGTATTGCTGAATTCGGTTTGCTAATATTTTATTGAATATTTTTGCATCTATATTCATCAGGGATATCAGTCTTTAATTTTCTTTTTTTGTAATTTTTTTGTGTGGCTTTGGAATCAGGGTAATGGTGGCCTTGTAAAATGAGCTTGGGAGCTTTCCCTCCTCTTGAATTTTTCAGAATAGTTTGAGAAGGATTGGTGTTAATTCTTTTTTGAATGTTTGGTAAAATTCACCTGTGAGGCCATCTGGTCCAGGACCTTTGTTTGTTGGGAGTTTTTTGATTACCAATTTCATTAGAAGTAATCAGTTGGTTCAGATTTTCTGTTTCTTCTTGATTCAGTCTTGGAAGTTTGAATGTTTTTAGGAATTTATTCATTTCTTCCAGATTGTGTAAATTGTTGGCATACAATTGTTTGTAATATTTTCTCATAATCTTGTATTTCTGTGGTGTCAGTTGTCACATCTCCTCTTTCATTTCTGATTTTATTTATTTGAGTCCTCTCTCTTTTTTTCTTGATGAGTCTGGTTAGAGGTTTATCAATTTTATTTATCTTTTCAAAGAACCCACTCTTAGTTTCATTGATTTTATTTTTGTATTTTTTTAAATTTTTATTATTTATTTATTTTTAAATTAGTTTCAGGTGCACAAAACAAAGTAATACTCACACTGTGTCAACGCCCCTCACCCCATCCACTATCCCTCTGACATCGCACACAGCCATTACATTTCCACTGTCTCTATTCCTAATGCTGTACTTCGCTTCTTGTAAGTGTATATGTGTGTGTATATATATATATATATATTTATATGTATGTATGTATGCATATATATATATATATATATATATATATATATATATATATATATATAAACTTGTAGTTGACATTCATTATTGTTTAGCTTCAGTTTCAGGTGTACAGTGCAGTGATCAGGCATCTACATCTTTCCTGAGGTGGTCTCCCTAATGAGACAAGTGTCCATCAGATACCCTACAAAATCTTTACAACATTATTGATTATATTCCCCAAATTAACTTTCATAACCCCGTGGCAATCTTGTGGTTACTGACTGTGCTTTCTAATCCCCTCAGCTTCCCCTTTATCTCCATCCCCCCATCTAGCAACCCTCAGTTTTTCCTCTATGTCTCCAAAACTGTTTCTGATTAGTTCATTCACTTATTCTTTTCTTTAGATTCCACATACAATTGAGATCATATGGTATTTGTCTTTCTCTGTCTGACTTATTTCACTTAACATAATGTTCTCTAGGTCCATCCATGTTGTTGCAAATGGTAAGATTTCTTTCTTCTTTATGGCTGAGTAATACTCCATTGTATAAATGTACCACAGTTTCTTAATCCAGTCGTCTACCGATGGGCATTTCGGTTGTTTTCATGTCTTGGCTATTGTGTATAGTGCTGCAATAAACATGGGAGTGCATAAATTTTTTTGAATTAGAGTTTTGGATTTCTCTGGATGGATACCTAGGAGTGGAATTGCTGGATCATAAGGTAGTTCCATTTTCAGCTTTTTGAGATACCGCCAGACTGTTTTCCATAGTGGCTGCACCTATCTGCAATCCCACCAACAGTACACAAGGGTTCCCTTTTCTCCACATCCTCGCCAGCACTTGTTGTTTGTTGATTTATTGATGATAGCCATTTTGACTGGGATGAGGCAGTATAGTGTCTCATTGTGATTTTTATTTGCATTTCTCTGATGGTTAGTGAGGTTGAGCATTTTTTCATATGTCTGTTTGCCATCTGTATGTCCTTTTTAGAAAAATGTCTCTTCATGTCCTCTGCCCATTTTTTAATTGGGTTGTTTGTTTTTCTGGAGTTGAGTTGAGTGAGTTTTTTATAGTTTGTGATATTAACCCCTTATCAGATATGTCATTGGCAAATATCTTTTCCCATTCAGTAGGATCCCTTTTTGTTTTGTTGATTATTTCCTTTGCTGTGAAAAAACTTTTTAGTTTGATGTAATCCCACGTTTATTTTTTCTCTTACTTCCTTTGAGCGAGGGGATATATCAGTAAAAATCTTCCTCTGGGTTATGTCTGTGAAGTTTCTTCCTATATTTTCTTCTAGGAATTTTATGGTTTCAGATCTTACATTTAAGTCTTTAAGCCATTTTGAATTTATTTTTGTATATGGTGTAAGGAGGTAGTCCAGTTTCATTTTTTTTGCATGTGTTTGTCCAGGTTTCCCAGCACCATTTATTGAATAGACTGTCTTTCCCCCACCATAAATTCTTGCTTCCATTGTTGTAGATTAAATGGCCATATAGGCATGGATTTATTTCTGAGCTCTCTATTCTGTTCCATTGACCTATGTGTCTGTTTTTATGCCAGTACCATGCTGTTTTGATTACTGTAGACTTGTAGTATATTTTTGTATTTTTTAAAACTCTATTTCATTTATTTCCACTCTGATCTTTATTATTTCCTTCCTTCTACTCACTTTGGCTTTTGTTTGCTGTTCTTTTTCTAGTTCTTTTAAATGTAAAGTTAGATTATTCACTTGAGATTTTTCTTGTTTCTTAAGGTAGGCCTGCATTCCTATGTATTTCCCTGTTAGGACTGCTTTCACCATCCCATAAATTTTGGGTTGTTGAATTTTAATTTTCTTTTGTCTCGAGGTATCTTTTTTTTAAATTGGGGAATATTGGGGGACAGTATGTTTTTCCAAGATGTCAAGTTATTGTTTTCAATCTAGTTGTGGAGGATGCAGCTCACTGGTCCATGTGGGACTCGAACCGGTGACCCTGGGGTTATGAGCACCGCACTCCAACCACTGAGCCAGCCCACCAGCAGCTCATCTCCAAGCTAAAGCTGTTGTCTCTCACTTGCCCATGTGGGAATCGAACCGGCAACCTTGGTGGTATGAGCACTGCGCTCTAACCACTGAGCAACCAGTCGCTCACTGGCAGCTCAGCTCCAAGCTCAAGCCCTTGTTTTCAATCTAGTTGTGGAGGGAACAGTTCACTGGCCCATGTGGGACTCGAACCAGCAATCTTGTTGTTAAGAGCTCACACTCTAACCAACTGAACCATCTGGCTGCCCCTCAAGGTATCTTTTGATTTCTTCCTTGATCTTATTGTTAACCCATTCATTGCTTAGGTAGCATGTTATTTAACTTCCACATGTTTGGGTGTTTTTCAGTTTTCTGGGGTTTTTTTGTTTGTTTGGTTTTTGTTTTCTGTAGTTGATTTCTAATGTCATACCATTGTGGTTGGAGAAGATGCTTGATATGATTTCAAGCTTCTTAAATTTATTGAGAATTGTGTTGTGGCCTCACATGTGGTCCATCTTGGAAAATGGTCCATGTCACTTGAAAAGAATGTATATTCTGCTGTTTTGGGGTGAAATGTTCTAAAAATATCAATTAAATCCATCTGATCTAGGTGTCATTTAAATCAGTTGTTTCCGTGTTGATTTTCTGTCTGGAAGATCTGTCCATTGGTGTCAATGGGGTGTTACAGTCCCCTACTATGATTGTGTTACTGTTGATATCTCCGTTTATGTTGACAGTATTTGTTTTATATATTTAGGCGTTCTTATGTTGGATCTATGGATGTTTACTAGCGTTATGTACTCTTGTTTAATTGATACCTTTATCATTATATAATGTCCTTTTTTGTCTCTTATTATAGTCTTTGTTTTAAAGTCTATTTGGTGTGATATAAATATTGCTACTCCAGATTTTGTTCTTTGTTCGTTTCCACTTGCATGTAATATCTTTTTGCATCCCTTTGCTTTCAGCCTATATGTGTCTTTCAGTCTGAGGTGGGTCTTTTGTAGACAGCATATGTGTGGGTCGTTTTCTTATCCATTCAATCAAAAGACATAGGTCTTTTGATTGGAGCATTTAATCCATTTACATTTGAAGTGACTATTGATAGGTACATAATTATTGCCATTTTATTATTCATGTTTTTGATTTGTGCTTGTTTGTTTGTTCTCCCTCTTCTTAAAGAAGTCCCTTTAATATTTCTTGTAATACTGGGTTGGTAATAGTTGCTTGTCCTTGTCTGAGAAGCTTTCTATCTCTCCTTCAGTTTTAAATGATAGCCTTGCTGGGTAGAGTAGTCTCAGTTACAGGCCCTTGCTTTTCATCACTTTGAATATTTCCTGCCACCCCCTTTGTGGTTGCAAAGTTTCTGTAAAGAAATCAGTTGATGGTCTTATGAGTGTTCCTTTTTAAGTAGCTAGTTGTTTTTCTCTTGCTGCTTTTAGGATTCTCTCTTTTTCTGTAAACTTTGCCATTTTAATTATAAAGTGTCTTGGTGTGGACCCATTTGGGTTCATCTTGTTTGGTACACTCTGCACTTCCTGACCTTGTATGTCTATTTCCTTCACCAGGTTAAGGAAGTTTTCAGTCATTATTTCTTCAAATAAATTCTCGATCCCTTGCTCCTTGTCTTCTCCTGGTACTCTTATGATGATAGTGTTGTTAAACTTGATGTTGTCCCAGTTATCCTTAAATTATCTTAATTTTTTAAAATTCTTTTTTCTTTTTGTTGTTCCAATTGGGTATTTTCTGCTATATTTTCTTCTAAATTGCTGATTCGATCCTCTGATTCATCTAATCTGCTGTTGATTCCTTCTAGCGTATTCTTCATTTTGGTTATTGTATTCTTTATTTCTGAGTGGTTCTTTTTTATAGCTTTTATATCCTTCTTCATGCTTACTCTCTCTTTGTAGAAGCTCTCACTAAGTTTCTTAAGCATTCTTTATAACCAATGTTTGTAACTCTGTCTCTAGTATGTTGGTTGCCTTTATTTCATTTAGTTCTTTTTCTGGAGTTCTCTCCTGTTCTTTTACTTGGGACTTGTTTCTTTGTTTCCTCAGTGTGGCTGCCTCTCCGTGTTTGTTTCTATGCATCAGGTAGACCTCCTGTGTCAGTCTTTATCTGGTGGCCTTATGTAGTAAGTGTCCTGTGTGGGCTAGTGGTGCTGTATCCCTGATCACCTGTGTGTGTCTTCCAGAAGTGTCCCTTGTGTGTATTGTATGTATTCTCCTGTTGTAGTTGAGCCTTGATTACTTTTGACACATCAGTGGGTGGGATTGACTTTTAGGCTGACTGGCTGTGAGGATTGGCTACACAGACAGCGTGTGAGCTGCTATGTGGGGGCTTACCCTTCAGAGATGGATTTGTCCCAGCAGGCTATTGTGCCTATTAAGACGACCCTTTGGGTGTACTGCTTGTGGGGCTAACTGAGCAGTGCTCTGGTATGATCTGAGGCTGGCTGCAGGGTGTTTTGTTTCTGGTTCCTCTTGGGAGGGGCTCCTGTGCAGGCCAATTTCAGACTTGTCTGTGACCTGCCTGGGGCTACCTGGTAGGAGTTCCAAAGCTATATGCAGTTGGATGCTGCCTGTGCTGGACCTAGGAGCATGTGTGGGTGGCCTCACTGTGAACCAAGGCCAGCTGCTACCAGTATTGGGTCTGGGGCAGCTTAGCAAAAGGCCCAGAGCCCCACACCCCAAGCCTGTTGCCACCTGCTGGCTGCTTATAATGCTCAGCCACTGAAGGAGCCTCCTTAGGTGACGGGGCCAGGCTGATTGACTTGGTGTTGACAGTGACCCTGGTGATGCCTCCCAGTTGGGAGGACAGGGTCCCAAGGAGTCACCGGGTGTGGCCAGTGGTTTTCACAAAGTTAATGCACATTCAGTTTTTGTGCCAGTGCTGAGCCTGTGGTCACTCCGAAAAACACCCTGAGATCACTGTGGCCAGCTGCTGCTCACCTCAGGCCTGTAGATCCTTGAAAGCCACTAAAAAAGGCTACAGCATGAGCTGGGGGGTGACAGCCCATCACCAAAAGTTTCCCAGGCCACTGTAGGATCCCACCTCTGTAGAAGCCCCCTGCAGCCCATGGGGTGGGGCTGGCCACTCAGGAGCCAAGAGTGTCTTGGGTGATGCCACATTAGCTGGGTGGGGTAGGGCCCCAGGGAATTATCAAGGTGGTGTGCACGTGGATTTTACCAGACCAATGCAGTCTCAGATTTGACCCTGTGGAGGAGGGTTCAACACAGGAAAGATGGGTCAGGCCCTCCTGTAGGTTTACATGTGAAGCGGGCTCCACACAAGGACAATGACAGCTGTCCCTATAGCACTTGCCCTGAAGCCACACAACTAAGTCTTTCTCTGTATGTCTCTGGCACCCCTCGAGTTGCTGCCAGAGCCCAGGGTGAGTGTTTGCAAGCAAGTGAATCTGTGCATGGGACCTTTAAAAGGATGTCTGGATTTCCAGCTGCTTTCCTTCTCACTGGGATGGATGAATAGAATCTTTACTTATTTTCACAGCCAGATGTTGTGGGGAGTCCTCTTCCTGGCAAAGAACCTCTGGGCTGAGGAGCTTTGTGTGGGGCTGGGACCCCTCACTCTTCAGGGGGGACCTCCACCACCAAGGTGTCCCTCCCGGTGCTCAACCACTACTTGTGGGTTTGAGGTCAACCCATTTGGCATCTCCACCCCTCCTACCAGTCTTGATGTGGCCTCTTTTTTATATCCTTAGTTACAGGTGTTCTGTTCAGCTAGTCCTTAGATGATTCTATAGGTTGATTGTTCTATAATTTAGTTGTAATTCTAATGTGATCATGGGAAGTAGCAGACACAGCTTTTACCTATTCCGCCATCTTGGCCCTTCTAGCAAGAATAGCTTACTTTTGTTTTTGCTTCTTCCTCATCTTTCATTTAGTCCTTGGCCCATTGTAATCTGGCCTAGTGAACTCATTAGACTTCCCATCTCAGTAAATGATACTCTATTCATCTTGTCACCTATGATACAAATTTGGGGTCTTGATATCTACTGCCAAGTTACTTCCTAAAAAGGTTTGTGCAGGTTTGTTAAATAGTTGATTAATCAGAGAGCTCCAAGTAACTTCATATCTTTAAAATGTTCCTCTTTCCATGCTTAAGAGTTTTATTAGAAACTGTGTGATTTGTTTTTAAAGTAATCAGAACTTCCTCTTTAGAACCTCTTTCTCTTTCCTGGGTAAACTCTTGGTATAAAATTATGACTTTCTTTGATCTGATTTTTCCCCATTTTAATTTTGCTTTTCTACAGACAAGAAACATGGGTAAGCTCAGAAAGTATCTGCTTCATTTTCTATTATAAACTACAGGTAAACACAGTTACTTTATCCTAAGCATCCAGACATATACCCAACTACTTCTTCCTGTTAGAATTAAATCAAATAGTGGCTTTCCTTACATTGCTTCCCCTACCTTCTAAAATATGGAATTGATAGGAAGGCAATTAAAATTTTGTCAGTTTATTTTAAAAGTTGAAAAATACATAAATATATTATACATAATAAAAATATCAACCAATCAATCAGAATGTATTAGGCAATCCTCTGTTAGCAGACTAAACTACCACCTAAATATCCCAAATTGTATTACAATGTCTCTGCATTAGTTTTGTAATCTCTGTTTTAGTAAAATTAATTCATCTTTCTTTTTCATTTTGTGAATGGATTATAGAATTCTTTCAGATAACTAGAGTATCTTTTTTTCCATATTTTATGGTCAATCAAGCATTCTTTCTAGTGCTTCTACCGTAAGGTTTATGTTGCTTTTTCAGGCTACTTTTTCATTAGGTATTTCATAACAAAATTCACTCTTCCTTTGCTATTTTCAAGCATGTGTCTTAGCCTATCTAAAGCTGCTGGAGTTAAATTTCAATGTTTCCCTTAGCTGATTTGCACTGATTTATAGGTATATGAAAATTTGAGTGCTATACCCAATAGTCTTATGTTGTTTCTTTTGAGAATTCTTGGGCACCTCTTCCATTGCTGCTCTGCTTTCTATGTCATAATAGTGATTCATTTATTCGGACCCAGCCATAGTACAGAGCTCCACTGACCCAGTTTGGGCACATTACAAGTATCATATTTAAAAAACATTGTTCACTGGCTGTAATTCAGCAGTAATTCCAATTTCTACTTGAAGTCTCTCAAAAGATGTTAAAGGGAATCCAATTTATCAGCTATAGTAACACCTCTTACAACCCCCTTTCCTGCCTTTTTCAGTCTTCTCAAACCATGCCATCCATCTGCTGCCCAGAGATTCTCACTCTTTTGAGTCTTCATATTGTGTAGCATCACTATTTCCTAAACCAACCTGAGTGGCCCTTGTTTGTTTATCTCCTTTCCTCCCTGCCAGTTCAGTCCAAATGAATCTTAAGGAGTAAGCAAGAGGAAGAAACTAAACAGAGAGTAAAAGTATAAAAAATATTTTTGATTACTAGAAAGTCATGAAGAGAAGAAGACTGGGAACACTTATGTATATATTTTGTCTCATTCATTCATTCATTCATTCATTCATTCATTCATTTTATACCAAGCACCAAATGTGAGCCAAGTATTGTGGGGATTTAAAATTGAGTAAACACATGGCCTTTGCCTTTGAGAAGCTCACCATCTTAGTGACTGTCAGTTATAATTTTTCCCTCTTACTCACACTTCAGTTTGAAGTTCTTTTGAGGATGTTGAAGAAACCCTGGCTAAAACGGATCTCATCGCACTTATCAAGTAGATTTCATTTTCACAAGGAGAAAATATGCAAATTACTCCTGGGTCTGGATTATGACTTCAGTCTATATGCTCTGTATTCTTCATTTCTCATTATTCTCATCCTTATTCCTCCTTCCCCAGGGAATCTTCAGAGAAATTCTCTGGTCTTACAGTGGTGCTGGGGCCTCTCTTTCTTATTATCACATGCCCCAGGCCAGTGACCTAGTTTTGTGTCTTTCTTTGTGTATACTAATGTCTTTTACTTTTAGGCCATTAGGCTTCAAGTGTAAGCCTCTTCAGAAGCTGCTATTATTTTTTGGATTTAAGGCTCCTTCTTCTATGCTCTTCACTCTTTCATATTCACATATAGGCACTCATTTCTAAAAATTATAAGTCTGGTTCTTATTTTACTGCTGTTTTGGTACAATAAAATAAGTTCAACAGGCAGGCAATTGTTAAACATCTCAATAATTTAGGCATAGTACTTGGTGTTATGGATACAAAATAATATAGGCAATAATAATGAAACAACAATAATACATGACATTTATTGAATGCTTACTAATCTTCCAAGTAGTATTCTAAGCACTTTATTTGTATGGATTATTTGTATTAGTAAATTGTATTCTAAGCATTTTATTTGTGTAACTCTGTATTAATTAAGTTTCTTCAGAGAAACAGAGCTAATATTTTGCCATGTATAATGCATATTTTTTTGCCCAGATTTGTGAGGGAAAAATAAAGATGTGCATTATACATGGGTAGTACTAATTCTGTATCTACATAAATGTTTTGATTCTTTTATTTATGCTTATGAGTTAAAAGTGTAACTCGAGAAATCAATAACGATATCTGTATGCAAAATAATACCCTGGAATATGATAATCGGTTTTGTTGAACTTATGACAAACTTGCAACAACGGATTTCTTGGCCTTCTATGATGTATAAATATCATAAATTTGTTACCAGTCCATAAAATTTCTTGTACCTTGTATCTGTTCTTGTGTTTTGTAATGATTTGTTATGTAAAATTTCTTGTACCATAATATGTTAAAAAATAAATGCTAAACCTCCTTTATAATATAAAAAACAAGTACCTAAATGCAAACAAATAAAAATTTGTATTAAAAAATTAAAATAAAAGATTTTTTCCCATGAAAGTTTGGGCCAAAAACATGGGTGCACATTATACATGGGAGCAAATTATACATGGTAAAATATGGTATATATAAATATGTAGAAAGAGATTTATTATAAGGAATTGGCTCATGTAATTATGGCATAACCATATTATGGTATATAAGCATAATGAATATTATGTAATTCTCTACATAGAGAAATTTCATGATCTACCATCCACAAGATGGAGGCCCAGGAAAGATGGTGGTGTAGTTCCAATCAAAATCCACAGGACTGAGAACATGGGAGCCAATGTTGTAAGTCACAGTCTAAGTCTGAATGTCCAAGGGTAGGAAAAGATGGATGTTTCAGCTCAAGCAGAGAGTAAATTGACACTTCTTCCACCTTTTTGTTCTATTTGGGCCTTTAAAAGATTGCATGATGCCCAGTCACATTAGTGAGGGTGAACTTCTTTTTTTTTTTTTTGAGGCTGACCTTTACTTCAGTCTACCAATTCACGTTAATTTCTTCCAGAAACACCCTCACAGACACATTCAAAAATAATGTTTTACCAACTATCTGGGCATCCTTAGCCCAGTTAAGTTGACACATACAATTAGCCATCACAAACTCTAGGAGATAAGTACTAAAATAAAAGCAGAGAGGGTAAGTAACATGTTCATAGTTATATGCTAGTGAATGACACAGCCAGGATTTGAACCAAGGCAATCTGATTCCATCCAGAGCCCCTGCTCTTAACCACCATCCTATAATGGAAAGTGAAATAGACTCATACGACTCAAAAGTTTTTGTCCTTAGGATGCTTACAGTCTGGTAATAGAGACAGATAGTAGACATTAAACAGATCATTTCAATATAATACATGCTAAGATATAGACATACACAAGATGTTGTATCTTTCCTTCCTCCTTCTTTCACCACCAAAGTATAATGATTCCAAAAAGGCCATCCTGGTGGTTGGCTGTGACTCCTTACTGATAAATAAAGACGTGGTTAATTGTGGGTTGTGCTGTTTTTCTGAGCATATATCTGACACTTGTTGGAGAGTCTGCAAGGATGACCTAGGGCAGTAGTTCTCAACTCAAATGGTAATAGGGAGATTCCCCCGCCCCCACCCCGGGGACATTTGGCAGTGTCTGGAGATATTTTTGATTGTCATAACTGGGGAGATGCTAGTGGCATCCAGTGGGCAGAGACCAGGGGTGTTGCTAAGCATTCTACAATGCACAAGGTCAGCCCCCTACATCAAATAATTATCTGGACCAAAATATCAATAGTGCCAAGACTGATAAACACTGATCTATTGTTACCACTTCTATTAATCCATGAAAACAATTAACAGAATGAGAACAAGTCTAGAATATACAAGTATGTCTATTGATTTTAAAATCCTGAAGAGAATGTCCTGCTAGGCTGTATGCTCCAAGAAACCAGAGCCACTGTCTACACTGCTGATGTCAGAGCCTAGTACAGAGCCTAGCACAGGCACATAGCGGTTGTTCAAATACTATTGCTTAGACTGAATTGATTATGTCACAGAGATTATAAAGTATAAATGGACCAATCAAATCAGAAGCACTGTGGAAATGAATGCCTAGGTGTGTCTGCATATGCTCCAGGCACAGGGTAAGTGCTTAATAAATATGTGTTGAATAGATAGATGGATGGTTGGAAGGATTAATGAGTAGAAACTTGAAAGTCCTGGGACACAGGCATTTTCATCTTTCGCCATTGAGGAGAATGCTTTTGGAAATGATAGAGGTGTGGGAAGAAAACAACTAGGTATATATATGATGTTGAACAGTATGTTTTTGTGTGAGAGTGTATAAGACTGGAGTGACGTAAGTCATATTTCCTCTTTCCTCTACTGTTAGCTTCTTTCTATTGATCTTTCTCAGCCTATACAGTCATGTGTCGCTTAACAACAGTGACCCGTGGTGAGAAATGTGTCATTAGGCATTTCATCATTGTGTTAACATCATAGAGTGCACTTATACAGACCTAGATGGTCTAGCCCACTACACATCTCAGTTATGTGGTATATAGCCTATTGCTCCTAGGCTACAAACCTGTACAGCATGCTACTATACAGAAAAATATCAAAACATAGAAAAGATAGAATAAAAATATGGTATAAAAGATGGAAAATGGTGCACCCACTAGGACACTTACCATGAATGGAGAATATGATGCAATCGAGAAACAATATGATGCTGCTGCAGGTGTGGCAGCATACTGCGTTACAGGAAATGTTTTTATAAGTACAAAGCATATACTCTAAAATAACAATAAAAAGTATCATATAATAAATACATAGACCAGTAACATAATCTGTTATTATCAAGTATTATGTATTGTACGTAATTGTATGTGCTATACTTTTATACAACTGGCAGTGCAGTGAGTTTGTTTACACCAGCATGACCAAAAACGTGTGAGTAATGGGTTGTACTATAACATTAAGAGAGCTATGATGTCACTAGTTGATGATAGGAACTTTTCAGTTCCATTATAATCTTATAGGACTACTGTTGTATATGCAGTGCATCGGTGATTGCAGCACTGTTTTGTAGTGCATGAATGAGTAGTTCTCCCTTTCCACAAAAAGCCAATAGGCCTCCCTTCATCTTGCATCTTCTAACTATCTTCTTTCTCATTGCCTTCAGTAAACCTGTTTTTTTCAGAGCTGAGGCTTATACAATTTGGGGTACCCTCATGAAAGAAAGAACGGAACTGTAAATACAAATAACAACAAAAATGAATTTAGTTAGAATGAGAAAAGAAATCCCAATATATCACAAGTTTTAAAAAGCTAACAAATAGGGCTGGCCCGCTGGCTCAGGCGGTTAGAGCTCCATGCTCCTAACTCCGAAGGCTACTGGTTCGATTCCCACATGGGCCAGTGGGCTCTCAACCACAAGGTTGCGGGTTCAACTCCTCGAGTCCCACAAGGGATGGTGGGCTCTGCCCCCTGCAACTAAAATTGAACACGGCACCTTGAGCTGAGTGGCCGCTGAGCTCCCGGATGGCTCAGTTGGTTGGAGAGCATCCTCTCAACCACAAGGTTGCCAGTTCGACTCCTGCAAGGGATGGTGGGCTGTGCCCCCTGCAACTAGCAACAGCAACTGGACCTGGAGCTGAGCTGTGCCCTCCACAACTAAGACTGAAAGGACAACAACTTGAAGCTGAATGGCACCCTCCACAACTAAGATAGAAAGGACAATAACGTGACTTGGAAAAAAGTCCTGGAAGTACACAGTGTTCCCCAATAAAGTCCTGTTCCCCTTCCCCCCCCAAAAAAAAAATAATAAAATAACAAAATAAACGATTAAAAAGAAAAAAAAAGCTGACAACTATTACAAATTTTACTAAAGCCAGAAAAATGGCATACATTTTTGTTAATGAAATGCCTTCACGCTTCTATAATACTTGGCCACTGAATAGCTCTGACTCCCATTCACTTCAAACCTTGTTTCTCCTCTACACCCCACTTACTGCTGGAAAACTAAATTGAACCACTAGAGAACACAAGCCCAGAGAGGAGACATGACCTGTCATTATTTTATTTGAAAATCTGCTGGGCCAGCCTCAGTCTCCTTTTTCTTTATTGTCTGAGGCAGAACCAAATGAATTATAAGCAACATCCCCTGCCCCCATACCCACTTCTCAATCTCCAAATTTCATTGAATTCACGATTAGGAAGCCAGGTCTTCTGATAAAGATACTCACTGGTCCCAAGCAGAAATCCCTTCCTTCTTATCTGATCCACCAGCCCAGGCCAAAATCTGGGCCACAGGGCATCTCTGCTTCTCTAAAACAGGTCTCACTCTGACTCTCATTGGCAGGTCATTCAGAACATCCGGTGTTCGCGGTCTCCGGCAGCAATGTGAGTCTTCAAATCTCCAATTTGCCTGATAACCACAAAAAACTCACCTGGTTTTACACTACCAACCAGAAGATTGTAGAATGGGAGTCCAACAAGCCTGCGCCTTACTACTTCCATTCTAAATTTAAGGACAGGCTCACACTTGATCATCGAAATGGCACACTCCACATCTATAAGGTCCTGAAAACAGACAGCAGTACCTACGTCCTGAAGGTGTTAAAGGAGGCTGGGGCAGAAGAGGAATGGAAGATCCCACTGCAGGTGTTTAGTGAGTTTGGGGAACCAAAGGGCATGTCTCCACTTTGGAGCCCTGGATGGACCAGTGGGAGACTTCCTGGGGATCATTGGGGCTCTCTCTGGGAAGAGGAGAGAAAATCCTCAGGACAGGCTTAATTCATTTCTCCTGGAGCGAGCTCCGCTTAGGAGTGAGCCTGGGCCAGCAGAGCCCAAACTGATATCCTTGGGACATTTAAAACCTGTTCTGCTGTTAGTTGAAGTGAAGGAAAACAATAGAGATGGTTTCCTCTCTATTCTCTTCATGCTTTTCTGTGATCAACCCAGGTCAATTCTGAGCTCATCTTAATAATATATCTGGACAAAGACATTATCAGACTTAAGGAAAAGATAGAAGAGATAAAGGATGGTGCAAGAGCTATTAAGGAGGGCTTTTTACCCTTCAGAATGGATGGGACAAAACCTTCCACTCGTAACTCCAGCCTAACTAGTATATGTGGAATGAGGACTAGGACATTCTACTTAGAATCAGACAGACCTGGGTTAAAAACTCTGGTCTTTTAGTCACTTACTAGCTGTGTGACCTTGGAAAAAGATCTTAACACCTCTGTGCCCATATTAGGTAAGTTTCTTTTGATGGCAAGTAACAGAAACCAATTCGATGTAACTTGAGCAAAAAAGGAGAACTTATTTAAGAAACTAGGACTCCTTAGAACAATTCAAGGAGTTTAGAAGATTCAGGAAGGGCTGAAGGGGAGAAAGAGTGAGAACCAGGGCCAGTCCAGAGTCCCTAGCCTCCGGAATCTGTGGACTGTGTCTATGGATCTGTGTCATTTACATGACTTATCTCTCAAAGTCTAGACTTTTGTATCTCTCAGTTTAAATTCTCAAGAGACAGAAACTGATTAACCCAACTTCATTCAGGTATGTGTACCTGATCTAAACATTTATGGCCAAAAGTGTTAGGTTATAAAGCAGAAACCTGCAGAGGTTTCTCTGGGATTGAGGTAGGCAATTATTAGAGAAATGGGGCTGGGCAAACATCCAAGAGAGATGTGCACCTCAGAGCCTTGGGTTCCTCATAATATTATGAGGATAATTATGTCTACCTTTTAAGATGTTATGAGAATCAAAGTAGATATTTTTTAAAATGCTAAAACAGTGCAAATAAGAAGTGTTGTATATATTCATGTCCCACTAGCCAGACGGTCTCTATTTTAACAGGCTAAAGTCCCTTCTTCTCCTCTTTCTCCCTGTCATATGGCCTGAAAATTCAGGAGGTCCTGGGAATAGGAAAGAGTCAAAGTCTCTTACAGTGGTGTTTAAAAAAAAACACAAACCTAAATTTATATGATTTACCAATTTCTGTGGTAAATACTCCCATACAGCCAATTCCAAGCTACTAGTCGTTACACCATCAGCTTGCAAAGTTTCTGAATATTTTAAAATCCACAAGCTTGTTTGGCTTCAGCACATTTGCCTGAAGATAAGACCCTCAGGATGTGATTAGCAGAAGAATTATCCTTCAGTTCAGCCCAGGAATTTCTTTTTTTTTCTTTCTTCTTTTTTTACTAACAATTGTCACCCCAATAAATTTAATAAAATTAAATTTAAAAAAAAAAAGCCCAGGAATTTCTGATAGCTCATAGGGGACTTCTTGGAACTACCCCAGCTGGTTCAGTAAATGCCACCCACAAAGTGCCCAGTGCTGTGCTGCTCACCGTGGGAAATGCGGAAGCTGTGTAAGACATGAGGCTAGACCACAGGAAATGGAGAAAAAAGCAACGGTATGAAAATGCTCAGTTAGAGTGTACAGGGGGAGTCGAGCAACCTGAGAGGGTTTCATGGCGGAGATGAGTCTGGAGTTCAGGACGCCAGCCTGGCAGAGCTCCTCTTGCCCCTCCATACACATGTAACCCAGAGACAAGCTCTGATCTGGTCCATTGTCTGCCACATTTTAATCCTGTGACATCTGAGTTGCACTGATTCTGCAAATGGTTTACCCTTGACCAGAATGAAAAGACCCCAGAGGATTTCAAGTAAAATGACACTAGCAAAGGAAAGAGCAGATGCTAGGATTAACTTTTCTCCCATCTGGCAGCAGGACAACAGCAGAAATCATGATATGCCCTCCAACATGCATATAACACTTACACTCTGCAGAAAGCATTTCCCCATGGACAATGACATTTTATCTTACTGACACTGTACTATGAGGTAGAGTCATTTTAAAAATGAGAAGGAAATTCAAGAAGTTGATTATCTTGCCTAATGTAACTCCAACAGAGCCAGGTCCAGGGTCCAGGCTTGTCTCAATCCAGCTAGTGCTTTGTCCTTTCTATCTCTTAAGTGCTCCACCCATTCATCCATCCATCCATCCATCCATCCATCCATCCATCCATCCATCCATCCGATACTTATAGAATACCTGCTATGTGGCAGGCACTGCACTAGACACTGAGATACCAAAGTTAACAGATATAATGCTGACAGGTGCTGGGGGTTACATGAAGTTCTTTTCTGTAGTTCTGCCAGAGTCAAGGAAAGGGCCCTGCCATGTGCAGGGCAATGTATCTCTTACCCTAACACTCTTGCTGAATCTGAGCACAAGAGCCCTTGAAGGACCGATGGGCCAAAATGCCAACTGCAGGCCATTGCTAGAGAAAGGGCCCTGAGCAGTTCAGACAGCTGGGATACTAAGTCTGACCCCAGCGGATTTCTCTGCAAACATACTGCTGTGCTGTTCTTTCTGGCCCACAGATGATCAGAAATCCATTTTGTTTCTGGGTGCATGGCTCCCTCTGCTGGACTCAGTTTAGTTTCACCCAAGGAGTAGCTTTTTCAGTTTGACGTCTTCCGGAGGGCAAAGCTGCTTACTGACTCCCTGTCTAGGGGCTTCTTGTCCATGACTCCACTTCTGGAAACAGTCAGCCCCTCCCTAGCTTCCTTTGTATATTGTTGGCTAAACCCTCACAGCATAAATGCCTCATAAATGCATAAATCCATCGTTTCATCTTATAACATTCTCCTCATCTTCAGATCCTGTACCTAAGCCTAAGATAGAAATCAAGGAGTTACAAGAAGTGAACAACAGCTGTCATCTGATCCTGTCATGTGTGATCGTCAACCAGTCTCTCAATTATACCTGGTATAGGGACTCAGGGCCCGTTCCAAAAGAGCTCCAGAGTGGTGAGCTTGAAATCACCATCAAGCCACAAAACTACTCCAGGTTTTACACCTGCCAAGTCAGCAATCCTGTGAGCAAGAGCAATAATACAGTCTACTTCACTTCAACCTGTAAACCGGGTAAGAAATATTCCTAAGGGAAATGAGGTGGGCACTAGTTTTCTCTTGAATGAAGAAAGGTATGGAGATCCTATTCAGCCTCCTGGCACAGAACTTGAAGGAGAATCAGAAAGGTATCTGGAAGAGTTGGGTTCTACCCGTGGCTCTGCTACCACCCCCCTTACCTTTGTGAAGCTCAGTGTCCTCATCTGCAGAGGGCCGTTGTATAGGACATCCCCTCCCCTTGCCCGCTGTCATGATGCATAGTCCTGGAAGCTGAGGCCAGGGTAATTGTAGGCCAATCTGAGATATCAGGGTGGGCAGGGAGAAAGAGGGCGAGCCACACACTGTTGATCAGTTACATAGAGGGGTTTCTGGTAGACAGCCTAAATCAGCAAAGCAAGAAAGGCCAAGGAGATGAGCATGAGTGAGAACAAGCAGTAAGCAGGCGTGAGAGGCAGAGGCTCTCTGCTCTTTCCCAGGTGTGTGCTCCTTGATGAATTTAGACAGGAAAATTCTGGGTTTTATGTTTCATATTCCTCGGTCTCCTTGGATAATCCACTAACTTGAGCATCACTCCTGGCTTTCTATCAAGTGTAAACAGGTCCTATAGTGGGGTAGCTAAGGTTGGGTAGTAAGATCACAGGTTTTGGAGTCAGACACGTGAGATCAATTCTGGAAATGTCATTGACTAGCTAAGCAAGTTACTTAGCTTCTCCAAGTCATGTCCTTCTTAAATAACAGACAAAATAGTAGTGCTTATCTCATGCTGTTGTAAGGACTGAGTGAATCCCTGTCCTTTAAAAAATGAGGATGACTGCTCATTTGCAGAAAGGATGAAAGCACTAATACATTCATTTTTGTGGACGGGCTAAACCTATCTTGTCACTTTTTAGCCACCGCAATTATCCTAGAAAAACATCCCTAAGCTCCCTTCCTTATTTTATCACCATTCTCTTTTCTCATTATTTTGCACTTCCTCTCCTCTTTTCTCCTTCTCTTTCCTCTCCTCTCCTCAACTCTGCTCTCCTCCCTTCCTCTGTTTTCATTTCCTTCTTTTCCCTTCTTTCCCTATCTCTCTTCTCTTCCCCCTTTTTCTTCCTCGATTCAGATGGTTAGTGGGATGGAGAAACAGGAAGGGGTAGTGGTCCTTCTTTCCCTAAGGTCAGCTGTGCATAGCATTATATGGTCATCTGTCTATACCTGGAGCTCTGCCTTACCTTGTTTCTGTCTGGTGGAGGACAGTGATTCTTTCCCAGGCTCACAGACGTGCAAGGGAACCTGCAAGCACAGGACTCAGCTGAACCCGTGATAGTTGGGGGGTTTCTGCACTCTACAGTTTATGTCTGGAGAGATTGAGTCAATTTGGGAAGAAGATATCTCAGGCACACTGGGGAAATTCATGGAAGAAACACACTCTCCTGCTCTCATGACAATGTCCACACCCCCACCCCTTCTCAATGCATTAGTCAAGACATCTAAGTGTTTGACATCTAATCAAGACATCACTTTCTCTTTCAGCCCGATCCTCTGGAGTAGCTTGGATTGCAACGTGGCTAGTGGTCATGGTGTCCACCATTCTTGGTCTCCCGTTGACCTGAGAAAACTCTCCTAACTCAAGAGTGAAGCTTCAAGACTGCAGGATCTTGCCTTTGTCAGCAACCATGCGCTTAACCCAGATAGAAGCTCTGGCTCTATGCGATGCAGCAAGTGTGTTACTGAGGCGTCTATAAAGATTGTCAAATTAGCTCTTAGAAAGCATGGTGAATATTTTATTTTATATCCCCTAGTTGTTTTCCAACACACATATATAAACACACATATATTCTTCCCACCAAAAAATGTTATTATACTATGCAGTGTTATCTTGTTTAAGTAAATATTTGAGATGATTGTCAAAGTGGATTCCCACTGTTGCCCCAAATCTGTCAGACAATAACAGCTCCATCAGCCTCAACAAACTGGAACATTAAGATACAAAGGGGAAGAGACTGGGACCATAGGCTCCTGTCACTGTGGCTGAAGAGTTCATTTGTGCTGTCTCTGACTCTTGCTGTCACATTCGTGCCAGACCTTCTTGGGTTCCAGCACTCCCAAACTTCCCCCTCACCAAATTCTGCCCTCCTTCCTAGTAGTTTGCTTTTTTCTGGCCTCTCTGAGGAACAAACTCATTAGGTTTCCTGGGAATGTGGCATCAGGCTTACTCCCCAGAACTGAGTATGCAGCTTTACCACATTTAAAAGAGTCCCTCCCAGGCCTTTCATGGGGAACTGAGTTCCCTGTCCTCTTTTCATCATTGTTGCTGTGTGGACAGCTCTTCAGTTCCTAGTTGTGTCATGGGATCCTACAAAACCATCAAATTGACAAAATGTTCTCACCAGGGTCTTCCATTATATGAAGGTAGGAGCACACAGGCCCACTACTGACAAAACAACTGAAATTTTTGTTGTGTGTTTTTCTTCTCGAAGGCTCTCCATTGGCCGGTAGCTGAGACAGTCACTAAAGGGTAGGCTCCCCCTTCTGGGAATTGCCCCACAACACGTCACTGCCTTTACACCAAACTAGCCTTCCCCACATCTAGTCCTCTCTGGCAGAGACAATGCTTTGTCTCTGCCAAAACTTTACATTTTCTTCCCGGGCTGTGGTGGTTAATTTTAAGTGCCAACTTGACTGGGTCAAACACCATTCTGAGTGTGTCTGTGAGGGTGTGTGTGAAATTAATAATTGAATCAGTAGACTGAATAAAGTAGATCACCCTCTCCACCATGGGTGGGTCTCACTAAATCAGTTGTAGGCCTGAGTAGAACAAAAGGGCTCACCCTCCTGCAAGTGCGGAGGAACTCCTCCTGCTTGACTGCTTTCAAGCTGGGACGTTTGTTTTGTTCCTGCCTTCGGACTCGGACTGGAACTATATCATCATCAGCTTTCCTGGGTCTCCAGCTTGCTGACTCAGATCTTGGGACTTGTAAGTCTCCATAACTGCATGAGCCAATTCCTTATAATAAGTGTGTGTGTGCGCGTGTGTGTGTGTGTGTGTGTGTGTGTGTGCGCGCGTGTGCGTGTGTGTGTGTGTGTGTACCTCCTCTTGGTCTGTTTCTTTGGAGGACCCTGGCTAATACATGGTCCAATAGAAAGACTCCTTTTCCTAGTGCCCTGTCATCTAGCTGGAGCCATGTGCTTGGTTTTAGCCAATAGAAAGTGGGAACCATGTGCCTGGTTTCAGCCAATAGGAAGTAAGGGACTCAGAGGTGGAGCCACATAATGCAAGGAGACTGGGTCTGAGCTATTGCTTAGAAGGCAGCTGCCTGGTCTGCATTAGACATACATGATAAGAAATTTGGCGTTTGGTTTTTACCACAAGATAGTCTGGGCTTCCTAAAACACCCACTCTATTCCTCATCCCAGCCTGCAGTCCCACCTCAACATCTCTTCTGATAAGCTTGCATCCTGCAATTAGACCATCTAGGTTTCCTTCCTGTTCGCAGTGTCTTTCCTTTTTCTCTCACTTTTTCTTGGTATAAGAGGAGGTTTTATTGAGGAAATGACACACACACACACACACACACACACACACTCACTCACTCACTCACTCACTCACTCACGTACTAGCAGAATGAAAGAGCATTAACAGGAAAAGAAGAAAGAAATGTCAACTGTATATCTCAAGTCAGCGTGTTCCTCAGTTGCTGGGGAAAAGGCACACCTCTCCAGGTATCATGTTTCTATTGGTTCGTTACCTGGAAACCTAGGTCACAGACAGAAACTGTCTCCTGCCTTTCCCATCCCTCAAGGCACAGCCAGATACATATAATTTGTGGGGCTCAGTGCAAAATGAAAATGTGAGACCCCTTGTTCAAAAAGCAGGGGTAAAAACATCATTAAACGTACTAAAATAAAGGTTTTCCCTTTCTTCTACAGCCTCTCTCTACTTGGGATAGTACTTTTTAATTGGCTGTTTAATGTTGTTCTAAGAAAATTAAAATTCTAAATTATTATAAATTTTACTGTTTATATTTTGCCATGTCAATTTTGAGTGAAATACAAGAACATTTAATTTCTGTGTAGAATCACTGAAAATATTCAATTCATATTTTGTGGCTTATACATGCAGATGTATTTTGTTCTTACCAGTACAATGAGAAATACTGCAAAACACTAACTTAACTGCTTTTATTTTACTTCTTGATGCACACACATTCCACCGACACTCTATGGGAGACAGTGGCTTCCATAACACAGTTCCTTTGTACTCCTTAATTGCACAGGTCACATGCCGGTGAATCCGAATTTGCCTGAAGGACCCCTGATACCCTAAGCCAAGACAGTGGCTTGTCTGGGAGTTCTAGTACAGAGACCAAGTCTGATTCTCATGTGCTCCCCAACCCCTCATATGTTTTCCTATACATCAGAACTTAGTGGGGTGATTCAGTGAACTCAAGCTATTTGTCTTTGTGTAAAGAAGATATTCCAGCACTTTCCCAAAGTTTTCACTGTGAAATAAAGTCAGAGGACAAGTTGTTCCAGGTGGCCACTCAGCGTGCTCTGGCCGCCCTGCAGCACTGCCCCCTGCTGGCTCCACATTTAAGTAAAGTTTAACACCTTGGATTAGATCAGATCAGTGCTTCTGAAACTTTATAACTACAGCAAATCACCTGGGGGTCTTATTAAAATTCAGACTGTAAGTCAGTAGGTCTGGGGTGAGGACCAAGAGTCTGCATTTCTAATGAGTTACCAGGAGACTCAGATGCTGCTGTCCACACACCACTGAGCAGAAAGGCACAAGATCTCTCCAGGCTTTATGCTGTTCTAGGCCTGTCTATGGGAATTGGTTTTCTCTTCCACTTCCTACCCTGCTCAGCTCCTGGCTACCATACTCCTTCCCTTCTCAAGTTAAAAATTTTAATCGTCCTTCCCAGGTTCCCATGGTCCCCACGTGTGTTGGCTATGCTGCCAGGGACAAGCTTGTCATAACAGGCTGCACTAGGTGGCACATGGAATATTTGCAAGGCCAGGAGCTCCTGTGAACTGAGAGAATGCAGCCTTCATATCTGGCAGTGCACAAAGGAACAGCTTGGATTGGACCCTGGTGGTGGGACCAAGTAGGGTTACACATAAATTAGACCTGGACCCTCAGCTCAATAAGTTCATTCATTCCTCACCCACATTTACTGAGTGCCTTCCCGTACCGGGAACTGAGGCCCTGTGCTGGGAGCTGCTTAACGAGAGCTAACTTGGAGCCCGTCTAAATGCCTGGCTCTCTGCCAAGTTCTTTACCCAAACACTCCCCTTTACGGAATGGGACTGGGTATTGGGAGAAGTCTTTCCAAAATTCTTCATTGGGGATTTCAATTTTAAGTGGTTTCCTTGACCATATTTAGTCTATAAAACTCTTGCTGAGACCAACGCAGTCTTAGAAAAGTTCCATCTGTTATCCTCATTTCTTGTCCAGGAATAACAGGACCCACCACTCCCAGGGCCTTTGAGCTCTGTTCAAGTGCATTTGTTAAAGTGGCAGCCCCTGCACCTGGAGAGGTGTGCTGTCCCCTCCCGCCACCCCCTCCGCTCTCCCTCACCATCTCCTCAGAAGACTGCATGGTGGAGGAGGGGACAGATTTAGCCCAGAGCAACCTGCACCAGCTGGAAAGTGGTAACCACAGGCCTTTGCTCTCTTTCACTAGCGGCTTTGTGCAGCCCCCTGTGCTCCAGCTGGGCAAGCTATAGCCTATTCCCTTTGCCCAGCCCCCTTCTCTTGATCTCAGCTTCTTAGTCGTTCTTCCTCTCGCCTCCACCATCTTCCTCTTTTCACACTATCACTTTCATTTTCTGTTTCCATCGTCTTCCTGTCTCTTATTTTTTTCTTTCTTCTATTCCACCTCTTCCTGCTGATACATTTCTATCATAACTCCTGCTTTTTACTGAGCCCTCACCATGCTTGGTTCTGCCTCTGATGTTCCATCTGCTCACAAGGGTCTGATAACCCCTGATAGTTAGTGCCTCAGTTGGTTTCTTTCCATCCTTAGTGAAATAGAAAATACAACCCTCTCAATAAATGCTGCCCGGCCCAGTGACCTCTGTGTCGGGAGCCCAGCTTGGACAGAGGCCCCTACGGAGCAGACAGCACAACAAACGTTGGTTCATTGTCTCATCACATAGATGTCTGTAATGGGATTCCTGACGGGACTTCTCCCACTGCCTCAAATTCAGGGTTAGGACAAAGAGACTTCACATTCTCAGAGGAGCTACAAATGAGTCAGGGGTAGCACTACCTCTAGGCTTAGTAAGGGGTACCCAAACTGCTTTTGTTACTCCAGCAATAACCCCAGCACTCTTCACCCCCACTCTATATAAATAGAACACTAGGGAGAGAGGAGAAAACCATCAGAATCAAAATTGTTAGAGTTGGGAGACACCTGTGGCTTTTCCGTCTCTTCCTCATGAATGAGATCCCCTTTCCATAGTGCTAGATGAAAGGGGTTCCAAAAGCAACACTTGAGAGAGTCAAGGAATACAAAGGAAGTGAAGACTAATGTCTTTCTCCCTGGCTGGGCAGTGGATCTTTTGATCTTCCCAAAGGTGGAAACATGGCAGAGGAGTGAGAGTACAGCTGCACACCCATTGTTTGGTAAGGCAAGGATGCAGGAGTTTCCACAGAGGACACTGCAGATGGTAGCCAGGCTGCAGTTGTTTTAGCACCTGGCCACCAGATAGGCAGATCCCAGCAGCAAGAGGTCGGATGGTACATCATCAGTGGAAGCTGAGTGGGAGGAGGGTCAGGAGAAGCCAAGCCAGAGAACATTTCCCACATTGACACTCTTTAGTGGAGATCTCCCCAACCCCACCATCCTTACTGTGGTCCCAAAACACTCACACCTATGCTCCATGAAAGAGCCAGTATTCAGAGAAGGCATCCACAGTGGATCAGTATTAGTTAGGGGAACAGAGAAAATCAACAGCATCCAGGTAACAGAAATAGTTTGGCCCTCTCCTCCCGGCCCTAAACCACTTGATAAGCTGGAACTAGATGAGATAAAATAGGAGAAAGATTAAACCATGCCTCCCTCCCTATTATAGATTTTTGGACCATGAGACAAGCTTGAGCTGGAGTGACAGGAAGAGGTTAAAGGGGAGTTTTACATTGAACTGTACTGCAAAATTACTAGAAGTGATAAAAATGAAACTGAGGGATTTTCCCAAAACTCCTTAAGTGATGGAAGGCAGATTTGATATAGTGCTGATGTGAGTAGGGAGGAAAGAGCATTCTTTTGTGTTAGCTCCCAACTAACCAAGTTCATACTATTTAAAAAAAAAACACCTGTTTATATGTATTAAGCAGCTATTATTAGTTAAACACCATTCTAGGTTCAGCACTGAGCAAGACACACACAGCTGTTGCCTTCATGCAGATTATAGTCTAGTCTGGAAGAGAGCCCTAAGGACAACTAGTAATTTAATTTCAATTATGGCAATGCTACAGGTGTCAACTATGACAACTGCTCCCTTAAAGAGCTAGTGAGTGAACGTAAATCAGGAAGATTGGATCTGGGTTTGAGGGCCAAAGAGAACTTCCCTTTGGAATCAGAGACTGAAAATTAATAGGTGTTAAATAAATCAGGGGAGTATGTGTGGTGGAGCCTTCAAGAAAGAGGAAAAGAGGAGGTAGAGGGTGACCTTTCACTGTATATTTGATCCATGTGAATTATGACATATACAAAAAGTAGATACAAATGAAAACAAAAAAAATATATTCAAAAAGAAAGGAAGAGGAAAAGGACGAAGCAGGGGTGCTCTGGAAGAAAAAAACAACCTGGTTGCTAGAGAGGTGTGAATAAAAAAGTATCTAAAGGAAGTGATTGCCACATTTCTAGATGGCAGATAGAGAGCCACCTTGGGTGGTGGCTCTTTAAAAATAAACCAGTTGTCAAAGAATAAAATGTTATTTATAATAATTCTTGAATTTCACAAGAGTCAGGGTCAGATCAATGAGAAAAATCTCTTTTCCCTAATATGACTGAAGCCTGCTTATTTCTTAGGAAAACTAGTGAGAAATTCAGCTGCAAAATTTCACTAGTATGGAAACTCAGTTAGAATGGAGTGGACCCATTTTCTCTTTCACACTTGAGACTAGAGTTCAGCTTTTCCCACTCCAAAATCAACTTTGAGCAAAGGAGAATTTCAATCAGCATTAGACCAGAGCCAGAACATTTGTGTTTGCAAAAGATGAGAAAGGATTGAAAGGATAGAAACTGCTTCCTGTATCAGCTGATTTATGCAAACTACCCAAACAAAAAATGTGGAGGAGAATTTCACTGAAGGGTTTGGGAGTAACTTGAAGAATCAAGAGAAAAGCTGAACATTGGCACTGAGGTAGCAAGATTTAATAGGCAAATTGTGAGTGTTCCCCATAAAGATGAATCAGCTCCCGCTGTTTTCCAGGCTCTTGGCAAATCTGCTTCATATGCAAATTCCTGTAACCACTGTTCCTCCTAAAGTCCCCTGGGCTTTCGAGATCTTCTGTACAATTCAGTAAAGAACTTTATACACATTCATGACAGGGTTGGATGCTCTTTTTCTGAGAAAAACTGGAAAGTCAGGAGTTTTTCTGTAAAGAGCAAGTAACCCCTCTCTAATCCCTTGTGAGGAATCTGGAGAGGTGAGGCTGGAGGAGAATCAGCCCAACCTCTTATGAATTTCTAAGTAGAGTCAAAGCTAGGTGCTGGTAGCATTGAACAGATCCCTAGGTCAGCATGTCGTGCGGGCGGCCTGCGGGGTCTCTGCTCCCGCTCCCCATACAAGAACGCAGGATATGGTGAGGCCAAAAAGGAACACCCACGGAGCCATAGATGGGGGAGTCATACCACTATATTCTCTCTGGCGGCACTATACTCTCACTGGAGGCTGGATCCACACTGTCCGCAAACCGCCATCCATGCTTGCCAGCCCAGCCGCCATCTTCTTGCTAGCCCCCATTCTTTCTCTCTCCTTCTCTGCTAGCATAGCCACAGCAGTTATATTAGTGGCCAATGGCTCACTGGTTACAGCTGACGGCCAACTAGCCACAGCTGATGGCCATCCCATCACAGTTGATGGCCATTTACTACCTGAGCCAGCACCTGTCTATGTGAGGCTGAGAGCCTGGAAACTACTTTCTGGGGCTCTGCCCCCACACAGCACTTCCCACCTCCTCCTGACTTGCATGAGCACCAAAGACACTGTGAGGGCAGAGCCCCAGAAAGTAGTTTCCAGGCTCTCGGCCTCACATAGACAGGTGCTGGCTCAGGTGGTAAATGGCCATCAACTGTGATTGCATGGCCGTCAGCTGTGGCTGATTGGCCGTCAGCTGTAGCCAGTTAGCCAATTAGCCGCCAATATAACTGCTGCGGCTACGGAGGAGAGAGAGGAGAAGGAGAAGAGAGAGAAAGAATGGGGGCTAGCAAGAAGATGGCGGCTGGGCTGGCAAGTGTGGATGGCGGTTTGCGGACAGTGTGGATCCAGCCTCCAGTGAGAGTATAGTGCCGCCAGAGAGAATATAGTGGTATGACTCCCCTACCTATGGCTCCGTGGGTGTTCCTTTTTGGCCTCACCATGTCCTGCGTTCTTGTATGGGGAGCGGGAGCAGAGACCCCGCTGGACGCCCTGCACGACAAATGGCGCAGCGAGCAGGGTCTCCCGCACGACAGACACAAAACAGAATTCAGGAAACCCTAATTCAGGAAAAGGAGGAAAAGCTTGCCACTCCTGAGATTCAGACTGAGAGAAGACCAGTGTGTCTGGGAAAACTAGAGAAAACATGGCAAGAGATGAGACTGGTGGGGTATGGGGGGCATGTCATGCAGGGTCCTGGGAATTTCATCCTAAGGATACTGACAGGCCATTGATGGGCCTTCAGCAGGGAAGGTGCCTGGCTAGGTTTATGTTGGGAAAGATTGCTCTTACTGATGTATGGAAACTTCCAAAGAAGTTACAAGTGTTGATAGGAGTGGTTCTATGTGAACTTTCTGCAGGATAAGGATGTGAGGTAGCAAACTGTGAAATTTGAAATATCTTCTTGAAAAATTCCACATATTATTTTGGTTATATTTCATTAATTTTTTTCTAAATTTGGGATAATTAATATAATGCAATATCAAGCAAGGCTTTAGATGTAGGCCCATGAGCCTGAGAAATGATCCTGATAAGTGTACATACTTATATGAATTTTATTATGTGTTTCTATATGATAGTAAGATAAATATAAATATATTTATTTATTAAATAATTATATATGTCTATATAAATGAGAGAGAATAACGGTTCAAAGTGATCTGGCTAAAATGGAAAAATCTAGGGAAGAATTTGAAACAAAATCTTAAAAGCCAGTATTATTTCACAGCCACCTTTAGCATTATCTTTCTTTATTGGAATATTACATATGTACTGAAAAGTGCATGGTAAATTTCTACAAAGTAAACACACCTTTGTAATTAGCACCCAGATCAAGAAACGTATGATTAATTTTTAATAAATGCGAGGGATAAGGTCTACTGTAACACTGTTCTCAGAGAAAACAAGACGAGCATATACATTGGTAGATGTCCTCCTTATTCTCCTTGACTGCCAAGCACATGTGCACACAAGCACACACATACATTCACCTACATACATCATTCCCATGTATCTGATTATAAAGATGACCTCTCTTACATGATCAAACCATTCTCTGGGTGGCAGAGACTTCTAATTGCTTATGAAATAAATATTCATCTTCTCTTTTTCTCAAATTAACTCCTGATATTTAGTTGGACATTTTGCCATCCATCTAAAGTCTGCATTTTCCAACTCCTTTACATGTTGCTAAGTTTTAGCCATTGCTAATAAGCAGAAAATGTGTGGGATTTCTGGGAATAGATGGGAAGTTATTTTCCATTTCTTCCTTTATCCTACTGCCTGGGTCAAAAATGGATGGATGGATCTTCAGTAGCCATTTTGGATCATGAGGACAAAGGCCACAAATTAAGGGAAATAGAATTACCATTTCCTAGAGGTATCCCAGGATTCCTAGAGATATCTGAGGAATCACCATACCAAACTGAACTGCCTACCTCTTGTCTTTTTTCAGTTGAGACAATAATAAACATGTATCTTGCTTAAGGCAATTTTTTTCCAGGTCTCTAAAACTTATCTATTTCTAATTCTAACTGATTTACCACGTGTAGCCTCAAATAGATTTACCTACTCCCCAGTAGGAACCATCTAAAAGTTATAGCCAACTCTTGCACATAGAAGTCATGCCATGGATACACCTCACTTCAGTGTCTAAATGATGGTTATTCTTCTTTTAGTTCCCTATGTTATGGACCAATCTCACTTGAGGACAGAAATTCTAAATAAAATATTACCAAACTGAATTCATTAACATAATAAGATTATCATAGGGTTTATCCCAGGAATGCACAGATAGTTTAGCTTTTAAAAATCTATTTGTGTAATTAATTACATTGGCTAATTAACAGGGGGAAGCATACAATCACTTCAATAAGTGAAGAAAACTGTAGAAAAATTATGACAATTATTTTAATCAACCTAATAGGTAAGAATTCCCTTAACTCAACAAAGAGAATTTTACACACACAGTAACTGTTAGCAAAAATGGCAAAATAAGGACCTCTCATCTATAAAAGCAATGAGAAAACTAAAAAACAAACAAACATAAAACCAAAAACAAAAAATAACAGAATCAGCTTTTCCAGAATTCTAGAAATTAACCAAAGGCTTACAGCAATTCAGGGAGTGTTTATTTAAGAAAAATGTCTGAATCCCAGTAAGAACAGTGAGCTTTGTGGCATTTTATCTTGCCCTAGTCCCATCCCACTTTCTCTAGCTTCTCTCTTGCATTTAAAACCCACAGCCTACAATCATGGTGAAAACCAACAGCCTGGCAGACACTGGAGGGGTAGGAAGGGGTTGAAGCTCCTTTAAAACCTCATTCCCAGAGAACTGTGTATGTGGTGGTTACGTGAAGGACGCCACTTGGAAGCCTTTCTTTATTGGATGACTGGAAATCACACAGTGTGAAAGCCTTTTCCCTGAGGGTATTTGTGAAAAACAACTAGAGGCAATTGATCAAATTTGCAGCTTTCTGAGGTTGGTAGATAACAGTTCTCTTATTAGTTTTCTGTTGACTCAATCAAGAAGAGAAGAAAGTTTCCATGAATAACTCCCGTGTTTCCCCGAAAATAAGACCTAGCTGGACCATCAGCTCTAATGTGTCTTTTGGAGCAGAAATCAATATAAGACCCGGTCTTATATGATATAAGACCGGGTCTTATATCATATAACACCCGGTCTTATATCATATAAGACCCGGTTTTATATTAAAATAAGACTGGGTCTTAAATTAATTTTTGCTCCAAAAGACACATTAGAGCTGATGGTACAGCTAGGTCTTATTTTCGGGGAAACACGGTAATAAGTAGAGGCTATAGTTTGGCTGTGGCTCTGCAGGGTTCTGAACCACAAATGTCTTTCTATTCCAGTTCCCAGGCAACGTTTCTCCGTTGTGCTATACTCTGGCAGAGGGCAGGAATACAGAGCAGAAGGATCTTTTTCAAATACAGGTTTGTGACATTTCCTTGCTTAGAATCTTCAAAGGTAGGCCCCTTAGAAGGCCTGAGGACTACTACTGATCCCTATGTGACTCAGCTTCTGTGGATTTTTCCTGTCTAATTTCTAGGTTGGCCCCTCCCTTGAATCAAATGCTGCAACCTTCCTGAACTACTTGCAGTTCCCCAAACTCACCCAGTGCTTTTGCTCAAGCTTTTGCGCTTCCTGGAATCATCCCTCCTTTTCCTTGTCTGCCTAACAAACTCCTACTCATGTGTCAAGATTCAAACCAATTGTTGCTTCTCCAAAGCCCCGAAACCACTTCTTAGGGATGAGTCTCCCTCCCCCATATATAACCTCTTTCCATCCCCTATGTAATAGAGATGATTATTACAGAGAAAGTTTGGAAATCATCAGCAGGGAAGCCCACAAAATTGGCATTTCCCCATCTTTTTTTCAATCTTGGAAGACCAAGAAAGGGAAGTGACATGCCCAAGTACACGTAACAAATTACAGCAGAGTTGAGGCTGGAAGTCAAAGATGCTTTCTCCTTCCTTTGGGACTTGCTGATAACCTCTCTGAGGCTTGACCATGGGGTCTCCTGGATTCTTGCAAACCCTAGACCACTGAATTTTGAATGGCCTGCTAACATGGAAACATTGAAGGGCTTGTTGGCACCCATAGAAAACACCGGAATGAGCATATTTGATCTTCAAGCTTATACCTAACATCTGGAACCACAATGGAAACCTCTGGAAGGCTGCATGGTGTAAGGGAAAGAGAATAATCTTTGGAGCCAGACAGTCTTGAGCTTGAGTTTCAAACCCACCAATTATGAGTTTTAGAAAAGTAAACTGTCTAGTCTCAGTTTTCCATGTGAAAGAAGTGGATGATCTTTTTTCTTTTCCATTTCAGGTGTACAAAACAATGTGATAGTTAGACATTTACACCCCTCACAAAGTGATAATCCCACACTTACAATTCCATTGACTCTATTCCCTATGCTGTACTCCACATCCTGTGACATATATATAAAATTATAGTTGACATTCAGTATTATTCAGCTTCAGCTTCAGGTGTACAGTGCAGTGGTCAGGCACCTACACCATCCATGAAGTGGTCTCTCTAATAAGACATGTGCCCATCTGACACCCTACAAAATCTTTACAACATTATTGATTATATTCCCCAAACTGTTTTTCGTATCCCTGTGGCAATCTTGTGGTTACCGATTTGTGCTTTCTAATCCCCTCACCTTCTCCCTCATCCCCCCCACATCTAGCAACCCTCAGTTTTTTCCTATATCTCTAAGACTGTTTCTTATTAGTTTGCTTATTTATTCTATTCTTTAGATTCCACATATAAGTGAGATCATTTGGTACTTGTCTTCTCCGTCTGACTTGTTTCACTTAGCATAATGAAAAAGTGGATGATCTTTTCAATCAGGATTAAGTAAAATAGCCTCAGTAAATCATCTAGCACAAGGTCTGGTATACAGCAAACACTCAATAAGTACTAGTTGGCTTCTTCTGTCTTATGCTGTCCCCCCTTCTCCTAGGCTTAGGGCTTTCATTTGACTGAATCAAGACAAGATCTCTTAACCTAAGCTTCTCCAAGAGTAAAATAAGAAGGAATTGATTATATGATCTCTGTGTCCTAAACAATACCTTCTTTCTATTCTTCTTGCTTTTATTAATCTTCCCACTCAAGTGTGTGGACTCAGCACGAAGACTGCACCTGGATGAGGCCTGCACAACAGACGTTTTGCTGTCAGAGGACATAGAGAGGTGTTGGGAGATGCCTGAGTAAATGCAAATTTGGAGGCTAAACAGTACTTCCCTGGGTCTGATGATTTCCAAGATGCTGTGGAGGTATAATTTCAGTGATGATGTAGAGAGGAGAGGCCAGCCCTACCTCAAAGAATGGGTGTAATTGGTATGTTCATTCCACAAACATTTTTTACCACCTACTATATGTCAGGCGTTGTTAGATTGGGGAAACATGAATATAAATAGAGCAAAATGAAAGTCAGTCAAAGGACAGGTAGACTGACGTAAAACCCAAGAGACCTGGTTTCTGGTCATGGCTTCACAAAAACTGTTTCATGTAGCCTCTGGCAATTCCTCAGAGGTGTTAACCTCTAAGTCTCAGCTTTCTGAAGGTGAGATGAGAGAGTTAGAGAGGTGGCTTCTAAGATTTTTTTGTTTTTCATTTTCTCCAGATTATACCTCTTGTCTGAAATTCAGCTCTATATAATCAAGTAGTACTTGGAAATCTCCATTTGGATGTACCATAAATATATCAACTAAACATATTCCAAAACCAAAAACTAATCTCACACCCTTGCTCCCAATTTTGTTTCAAATTTCTCTATCTCCTATACTTCCTATCACAGAGAATGGCATTGCTATATGCCTGGAGATTATACCATAAGTCTAAAGGCCTTTGTATATAGGCCTCTCTCCTTCATGCCCCATATCCAATCAATTGCAAAACGCTGCCAAATCCACGTATGAAATAAGTCTTCAATGGATCTCTTTCTCTCCCACCTAATAGCCACTTCCTCAGTGGAGACTATCATTTCTTCTAATCATCTCCCAGCCTCTAGTTTTACCTAAATCTCTCCCACACTGTGGCCAAAATAATCTTTTTTTTTTTTTTTTTTTTTTTTTTTACACTGGGGAATATTGGGGAACAGTGTGTTTTTCCAGGACCTATCAGCTTCAAGTCAAGTCGTTGTTTTCAATCTAGTTGTGGAGGGCGCAGCTCACTGGCCCATGTAGGAAACAAACCAGCAACCTTGTGTTAAGAGCTCACACATCTAACCAACTGAGCCAACCGGCTGCCCATGGGCAGCTCAGCTCAAAGTCAAGCTTTGTTTTCATCCTGGTTGTAGAGGGTGCAGTTCACTGGCGCATGTGGGAATCGAATTGATGATGTTAGTGTTATGAGCACTGCACTCTAACCAACTGAGCCAATGAGCTGCCCCCAAAATAATCTTTCTAAAGGAGAAATTTGATCAGGTCACTTACCTGCTTAAAACGTTTGGTGAATCCTATCAAGAGAATGAACAACTTTCCTAGGATCTATTCAACTATTTGTATGTGAAAAGTTTTCATCAGGTGGGAGGAGGAACATTGCCTCCTGTCAGAGGCCTAGGTTTAGTAGGTCAGGTATTCTTAGGAATGAATGAAAGACAAAACAACAAGGAAGAGAAGGGAACTAGAAAATACTGACTGCCTAGGCTATATCATATACTGTACTTTATATACACTATGTTGCTTTAACACTCAAAAAAATACATGAGATCTCTTAGGTCAGATTCCCCTCAAAGTAGACTCTGAGATGAAGATGCATGTGCAGGACATTCACTGGGAAGTACTTATAGAATCAATGCCTGTGGGAAGTAAAACATGTAGGATTGAGCAGAGGGAGACGTTGAACTCAATACAGTTGCAACAAAGTCCTAGCTGACTCCACAAGGAGCTCTGGAACTGTGATACCCGTTAAGAGTTGCTCCCAGTTGAGGCAAAGCAACTGGACTTTTATATCCTTTCATTGACCAGCTTACCAGTCATTAGATGTGGGTGGCCCTCATGGAAGGAACTGGCTGAGGGCAGCTGCTGAAGAAGGACTCAGCTGAGAGCTGTTAGTCACCAATGCATCCAGCACCTGGGGCGAGATTGCTTTGCTGTTCTGAGATCTGAGCTGCATGTCATACCATCCACTATACGAGTAACTTGTAAAACACTATTTTATAGATAAGAAAACTGCGTTTCACCAAAACTGAATTATCCTACCTGATACAAGTACTGAGTGAAACCTCTGTGGTTCTAATTCATATTTTTCTGACTCCATGAGCCCTTGGCTACATATACTTCTGAAATTAGAAAAAAATTCATTAGCATAAAGTCAAACTTGAACCCTCAGGTATTTGGATGGTAGTACAAGCTGTCACACACATAAATCCTTAGAAGAAGAATTAGAGCTGAGCAATAGTTTGGACAAGTATTTAAGGTCCTAAAAGAGATTTCTGAGAACAGACAGGGCAAGTATCAGGGCCTGTGGGGCCTCAATGTGAAATTCAGGACAAGGACAGCAAGACCACGCTTAGGGTAGGCCCAGGATGGGTCTTCGTAGAATACTGGCAGCTGCAAAAGCCAGCAAGGCAGCAATCACAGACCTGGCTGGGCCAGTGGCTAGAGTTGGCCCAGGAGTTAGAGAGCTCAAAGGGCTGATGGAAATGGGACAGAGGGAAGGGCAGAAAGAGAGAGTCAAAGGTCAAAATGGAGGCAAGAAGAGGACAAGAAATAGCAAAGTGAAGAGTCATAGATACTTAATCATAAATAGACTAGGGGCGTGGAGCCCAGAAAGGATGTGATAGAATGAACGGGTAGCGCCACAGCTGTTCTCTTCCCCTGGTCTCTCCTTCTTGCCCCTGGATGTGAGGGGCTCTGATAATGGCTTTGCTACATAGGCGCATGTATCCCAGGCCAGTGTAGCAGGAGGTGATAAAGTTTATATTCAAGTGTTGCCCCTGCTACTTATTTACTGTGTGACTTCAGGCAAATTATTTAACTCTCTAAACCTCAGTTTCCTCATCTGTGAATTGGGGGTAATAATTGTAAGGTCTAGATCTGCTGCAGAGCTCATGGGAAAAATAAGCTGTTTCTGTTGTAGAAATCTCATATTCTTCCCCTCCATGACCTAACACACTTGTGTGAGCAAACCAAATTCAGAACCCAGGCTCTTAAAGTTAATTCTTGGATTTTAAAGAGCTAACTAAGCAGCGTAGGAAGCAACATGTTATCTTTCTCCTAGTCCTCCATCCCAGTATGGAAGTCTTCCCCAGGTGGAAGAGTGGACACTCTGCGATGCAGGGGGAGTATCTGCAGATGCCTGTGGGAGGGTGTAGCTGGAGCGAAAGCTGAGAAGGACAGATGAGTATCAGGGTGCCATCTGAGCATGCAGGATTTCATATCCCAAACCTTGGCCCAAATGAGACCAAGGCTTAGCATTTTAATGGCCTTTATCGTGGTTGTGTCATCAGAACTGGGAGCTGGGAGCCATCCTTCCTAAAGACAACAAAACAGAACTAGAGGCCTCCTCTTAACTGACTTATTTACTCAGAAAAATTTCTTAAGAAGGGACATGCTCTGTTATCTTACTTAACAAAGCAAAATTTAGAAACAGTAAATCTGAGAAGGAAGCCTGTCTCTGGATATGATCTGTACCTCTTTTACCCCATAGAATGCCTTCTAAAACTTAACATTTTAAACTATCTCATGATCTGCACTTGCTCTGTTTTCAAGGCAAGATAATTAACACAATATTCTTTAAGAAATTTCTGCTCATAAAACTAGACAACAGCATATAATAATAGATTTTTATGTATTACGTTAAATTTTAAATGTATGAAAGTGTATGCACACCAGTCATTATAGTTACAAATGTGCTTATGGAATGAGTAGCCTATTGAGGCAAGAACATACTTCTCTTAGGCCGCTGTGCAGTGAGGAGCGATGCTTCCACAGCCTCTCCCTGAGTACCAGCATCGTGACTGTAATTATTATTGAAATTCACCCCACTACTCATTTTGATACCCAGAGGCATTTTTTTACTTAAATTTTATAATACAGCAAAAGAACAAACTGAGGTGACCAAATCCACCTTACAGAATGAAAACTTTATAGGTATTTTATACAGTCACAGTTAAAACAATAACTGTAACTGCTGTACTGTGTGATTTTCATATTGACTTCAAATCCCTTCACACGTGGATTTTGCGAAACTGAATCAAGTGTGGTTAAGGGTTCACTTCATATTTTCATTCTGTTTCACATTTTCTGTTCTGATTCTATTTTTTTTTACTGTTCCTGTTCTGTTTTATATACTGAAATTTTTTCTTCTGTGAAATGTGATAGTCTGCTGAGAATTTTTGATTCCTTTATTACAGGGCTTTTAAATACTCATTGCAGAAAATCCACCACTCTGTCTTCAATTACTAAAAGTTCTTAATGGCCCATAATGTGCTTTGTCTTTAATTTATGCTACAGAGCTACTGTTGACTCTTAAGGGGAAGCCCAAGAATGATGTTCATATCTGGGGCACCGGAAGCTTTCTGTTCCAGGTCTCCTAGGACAGTCCTTAATCTTGACTACTTCCTGTACATCACCAGACACACCTAAATGAGGTTCATTATTTAATCACTCATGCCTACCTTTAAGAAACCATGAAAATGGTAGACACCAAATACCAAATGACTACCATGATAGACAGTGCACTGAACACCTTGCTTGCATTAATGTCATTTAGTTCTCCCAACAACACTATGAGATGGTTCCTCATCTTAACTGTTATTGCTGAGGAAAGAAAGGCTTAGAGAGATTAAATAACTTGCCGAAGGTTGCAAGATTTCATGATTTATAAATAACAGACCTAGGCCTCTCTGACCATAGAGCCAGAGTTCTGAACCAGTCTACTCTAGTGCCTTAAAAAAAAGATTTAGAGGAAGTCTGAGAACTTGAAAGCAGTTGTGGCAAGATTAGAAAACTATGGAATATTGTTTTGCTTTATTTTTTTAAAAATTTCTTCAATGCTGTATTGTATTTGCAATTTTAAAAAGAGGGGATGAAACTCTAATATTTAAAAATCCCACTTCCTAAATATCCTGCTCTTAACTAAAAATGATATCTGAGAAGTCATTCACACGGTTGATAATTATGTTAATGCTTGTATAATTACAGCATCAAAGGATGTTTAGAGTCATATTTTAACCCAATGGAATGGTTTTCTCATGGTTAGTGCTGAGGAAAGCAAGTGAATGGAGAAGAGGAAGCTATTGGACTTTCTCCATGTGCTTCATTTGGGACCTCCCTTCCCTTCCCCCCCAATTTATTGCTTTCTCCAATGATCCAAGCTAGAATTTTTCACTGAAGTTGTCTAGTCTATAGCTTGGTTTCCCAAACTACTCAAGTATCTTAACTTTCCCTCTTCCCTAGATTCACTTCATGTCAGCCCACCTCATTGGTGTGACAGGGCAGGGATCCCTGTTCTGGGCTCCATACCCGGTTCATAAACGTCTCAGAGAATCATTGAATGACCTCACGGAGCATGCAGCTCCCACTTCCCCAGCTGTCTATGTCTCCCAGGGAAGTGCTGATTGGTTAGAGACTATTCAGAGAGAAAGGAATGAATCCTGCTCCTCATCTGACTTTGTAGGAAAAGTGTTCAGAGGACTTGCCAAAGAGTCTTCTAGAACTGCCAAAGAGAAGGCCATAGCTCAAGTTTTGTTTGGACAAAGAGGTTGACAGTGGTTGTCCAGGATTTCTAGGGTACTTTGCAAATTTTTGTCATATTTATTACTCTAAGAAGGTAGATCAGCACTATGGGAGGCAATGTTTGATGCACAGAAAATGTTGGAGGCTGATGACTCAACAGCCAATGTAACCAGTTCCTAAACCCTGGTCCTTCCTAGGAGTGGAATGGTATGGGCATTTCTGTGTCTCTAGCAGCTTGTGCCAGTAGAAAGCAGGCTAGCAAACTACATGGCTGCTATATAGGGTAATTTGAGGGGTACTAAGAAGCACCCCCCGCCTCCTCTGCAACCCCACAACCCTACCAAGAATATTTCTCAAAGAGCTCTGGAGAGTGCAGGGAAACGGGAAGTTCAGGGTCAATCTAGGGAAGACCCCAGAAGGGGAAAGATCCCCCACACATTTGTTCCAGGATCTAGAAGGACGGCAGGAGCATAAGTGAAATTGACAAAGAGTTTGGGGTGAAAACCCTCAGATTACAGATGCCATGGAATCTCTTCTCAACCTCTCCACTTCTGTGCTGTGAACTGGATCTGAATCCTGGAGGAAGCACTGAGGTGGGAATCTTGGTGAAGGCAAGGCACTGCCAGTAGGCATCTTCACAGGCCACACTGGGCCATGCATGCCCCCAGCTCCCTTCCCTGGGTCTGGGTTACTCACATCCATCTGTTCATGAAGATCACTGGATGACATGATGTTGGGTAAAGATGTTGAGTACAACCTGGGCCTAGTTCTGAGCTAAAGCCACTTCATAGTCTAGTTTTCTTCTCTGTCTCCCCTCAACTCAACCCCTACAAACTCATCCCACAACAAGGCTGTCTGGTTGACTGGTCTGCTCAGCCCCTGTGTCAGACACCTGTCCCTGTGGACTTCCTCATCTCACCCAGCAGGGCTGACCCCAGGGTGTTTTTCTCAGTGCTTTCCCCAGACCAATTTTAGGCTCTGTAACCAGGTCTCCTAGGAGATGTTTCAGAGTTTGGGGAAATTTTGTATTTTCATTTTTGTGTGTGGGGTTTTTTTCATTTGTTTGTTTGTTTGTTTGTTTGTTTGTTTTACTTATCCAGATAAATGTGCTCATCATGGGTTCCAAGTGGCCAGGTGGTCTGGCTTTCCTCTCAGTGATCCTTCCTTGTGGGGTTGGCTCATGTTATAGGAACCTCTGGTCAGAGGCCATGATGAGGACAGTCATTGGCAGGGAAGCCAGGATGCTCAGGGGCAGCCCAGCCCCAGGCACCTTCAGGCAGGACACTTTGCCTCTTCTTGCCATAAAGTATCAGGAAAAAGAGTAGCAAGTCTTAGGGAGATGTTACACCCTCCTATTTAAGAGTAGGAGATGGCCTCATTGTACAGCCCACTTGAGAGTGTTTGGGGAAGGCAGTTTTCCACAGACATGGGGTCCTCCTTGACCTCAGGGTGGGGCTCCACATAGCTGTAGGGAATGGAGTGGTGTTTGTCACAGATGATAGAGATGAGGGGCAGGAAATTGTGCTCAGCCAGGATTCTCCTCTTGCCCATGCCTGTGTCTGTGCCAGAGGGGATATTTCATGGCAAATAGGCTATTGGCCAACATGAGTCTGAAGATTGGCCAAGCTTCTCACCCAGTATAATAGAAGTGGTATGGTGAGTGGATAGAGTACGGACTCTGGAGTCACATAATTCAGGATTTGAATCCAATCCTTCCATTTTTTGGCTCTGAATCATTAGAAAAGTGATTTAGCATCTTTGTACCTCAATCTGTAAAATAGTGATAATTATGCCTGTTTTTTACTGTTACAAAGATTAATGGAATAATGTACATGGAAGCCCTAGACATCTAGGCAGTTCAATTAATGGGATTTTCTTCCTCCCTACTCTCTTGAGTATTCATGAGAGTAATGAATACACTCCAGCAAAAGAGAAAGAAGTCTTGACCGAGTCAGGGTTCCCAAGTTTGGTCCAGGCCTTTCCTTACACCACCACCAGCTCTGCCTTCATCATTGAGCTGTTACAAGGATCAAATAAAATAGTGAATGTGAAGGCTTTTGAAAATGACTTTGTAAGTACAAGGCATTATCACCTGCATATCTTCTGTTATTGGTCTGTCAAATCTGCTCTTATAGCTGATAAAAGCAGCTTGGTATACGAGGTAAAATAACTGTAACCTTGGATTAGTCACCTTGCCCCTCAAGTCCTGTATTAGTTTCCTGAAGCTGCCATAACAAATGACCACAAACTTTGTTAGTTTAACTGTAGGTTTTGTAAATATTCTTAATCAAATTAAGGATAGTTGGCCAAGACTTTTTTTAAATCATGAATGAGTGTTCGATTTCGTCAAATGCTTTTTCTGTATCTGTTAATATGATCATGTTTCTTTTTCTTCTTTAGCCTGTTGACATGATGGATTATTTGATTTTCAAATTGTTGAACCAGCCTTGTGTACTTTAGATAAATCCTACTTGGTCATAGTGATAATTCTTTTTATACATTGTTGGATTCTATTTGGTAACATTTTGTTGAGAATTTTTGAATCTATGTTCATGAGAAATATTGGTCTGTGGTTTTCTTTTCTTGTAATGTCTTTATCTGGTTCTGGTATTAGAGTGAGTTAGAATACGGAATAGAATGAGTTAGGAAGAATTCCCTCTACTTCTATCTTCTGAGAGAAATTGTAGAGAATTTCTTCCTTAGAGGATTGGTAGATTGCACCAGTAAGACCATCTGGAACTAGTGCTTTCTGATTTGATTATTAATTATTAAGATTATTAATTATTTGATTACTACTTATTAAGATTATTAATTATTGATTCAATTTATTTAATAGATATATGCTTATTCAGATTGTGTATTTTATCTTGTGTGAGTTTTGGCAGGTTGTGTCTTTCAAGGAATTGTTCCATTTTATCTAGGTTATCAAATTTTGGGCATAAAATTGTTCATAGTATTCCTTTATTATCCTTTGAATGTCCACAGGCTTGATAGCGATATCTCCTCTTTCATTTCTGATATTAGTAATTTGTGTCCTCTGTCTTTTTTTATAATTTAGCCTGGCTAGAGTTTTATCAATTTTGTTGGCTTTTAGTTTCATTGATTTTCTCTATTGATTTCTTGTTTTCACTTACATTGCATTCTGCTCTAGCTTTTATTATTTCTTTTTTTTTTTCCTGCTTATTTTGCTCTTCTTTTTCTAGTTTCCTAAAGTGAAAGTTTAGATTATTGATTTTTGGTCTTTCTTCTTTTCCAGTATATGCATTCAATACTATAAATTTCCCTCTAAGCACTACTTTTGCTACATCCCACAGATTTTAAGTTGTATTTTCATTTTGTTCAAAAATTTCTCGAACTTTTTTCTTTGACCCATGTGTTATTTAGAAGTGTGTTGTTTAATCTCTGTATATTTTGGGATTTCCAGTATTTTTCTGTTGTTGATTTCTAGTTTAATTCCATTGTGGCCTGAGAGCAGACATTGTATGATTTCTATTCTTTTAAATTTGTTAAGGTATATTTTATGGTCTAGAAGATGGTCTATGTTGGTGAATGTTCCATGTGAACTTTAGAAAAATGTGTATTCTGCTGTTGTTGGATGAAGTAGTCTATAGTTGTCCATTATACCCAGTTGATTGGTGGTGTTGTTGCGTTTCACTATATCCTTACTGATTTTCTGCCTGTTGAATCTGTCCATTTCTAATACAGGGGTGTTGAAGTCTCAAGTTTTAATAGTAGATTTGTCTATTTCTCCTTACAGTTCTATCAGGTTTTGCCTTGTGTATTTGAAGCTCTGTTGTTAGGCACATACATGTTAAGGATTGTTATGTTTTCTTGGAGAGCTGACCACTTTGTTACTAGGTAATATTCCTTTTTTTCTTTGATAACTTTCCTTCCTTTGATGTCTGCTCTGTCTGAAATTAATATAGCTACTCTACTTTCTTTTGATTAGTGTTAGCATGTTTTTCCTTTTCCTATCCATTTACTTTTAATCTATACTTATCTTTATATTTAAAGTGGGTTTCTTGTGGACAACATATAGTTGAGTCTTGGTTTTTCATTCACTCTACTAATCTCTATCTTTTAATTAGTTCATTTAGACCATTAACATTCAAAGTGATTTGTGATATAGTTGAATTAATACTTATCATATTTGTTACTATTTTCTATTTGTTACTATTGCTCTTTGTTGCTATTATTGCCTTCCAATTTATTGCTGCAGGTAGTGGTTTTAATTTAGCATTTTGTGTTATTTGATTTTCTCTCTTTTCTTAGTATATCAGTTATATATTTAAAAAGAAAATTTTAGTGACTGCCCTAGATTTTGCAATACACATTTACAACTAATCCAAGCACACTTTCAAATAACACTATACTGCGTCATGGGTAGTGTGAATACTTTATAACAAATAATCCTAATTCCTCCCTCCTGTGTCCCTTGTATCACTGCTGTCATTTATTTCACTTATATACAAGCATATATAAGCATATACATACATAAGCACATATAATTGAATACATTATTGCTATTATTATTTTGAACAATGTGTTATCTGTTAGATCAGTTAAGAGTAAGACAAATGAAAATTTTATTTTACCTTCACTTATTCCTTCTCTGATGCTTTTCCTTTCTTTATATAGATCTGAGTTTTTTACCTATATTATTTTCCTTCTCCCTAAAAAACTTCTTTTAGCATTCCTTGCAAGGCAGAACCACTGGCAACAAATTCCCTCAACTTTTGTTTGTCTAAGAAAGTCTTTATTTCTCTTATTACCTTAATCTCCTTAGGGAGGCCCACTGGAGAGTGCATTTGACCTTTTAAAATGGACTTCAAAGACACTAGCCTGGTTTTTGAAAGTCTCCTTTGAGCTCTGGTAATAACATCTTCCCAGTGTTTCATTCTTATAGCAAAACTCATTGAAAAACACACTGTATTTCTTCTGTCAATTCCAGTCCATTCTCCGCAACAAAAATTTAGAAACAAAACCTCAAAAATAAAGGTGGGTCCTCCAAACGTAGCACAGGGCTCACTAGATCCTACCACATTATACCCAGCAGGGAAATTGGGTTTCTGACACTGATCTGCACTTACCCACCCATTTCTCTGTGACTTTGGCACCCAGACCTGACTGCATGTAGGGATGTCTGAAATTATGGACCAAAGCAAAAATAAGAGGTCCATCAGCTCATTAAACTTTAGTCATCCAAGTTCTACTTTGAACTAACTGACCCAAATTTGGGGTTGGTCTGACAAAATTTCATCTTTTCTTTGCACTCTAAGATGAGTTACGAGATGGAACTGCCCAGAGAACTTGGTGCCCCTTTCCTGGAGACAGCTAACAAAGGGAGGAGGGGAGCATATTTTTGCTCACAACTAGGGTTTGGCCGAGGTGACCACACAGCTTCCTTCCCGGCTCTAGTAGCCGAAGCGCCTGACTTGAACTTCTTGGGAATAACAAAGTGATTTAGGGCCTGAAAGGAGATGAGCAATCCTCAAGACACAAAAAGTCCCGTAAGACAGGAAGCCTGCTGGTTCCTTATGCATAAACTAGACAGCAGAGGCAGCACTGGTTGATACAGAGTTTGCTTCTGCTGTTGAGTCTTCAAGAAGCTGCCGGGCTCCTCACCAGGTCCTTTTTCTTTTCTCACTGGCTGATGGATCCCAAGGGGCTCTTCTCCTTGAACTTCCTGCTGCTTCTCTCACTGGCTTTGGAACAGAGCTGCGGAACAGGTGAGTGTTCATGTGTTTGAGTCCCACGATTACTTGCCACAGAGGAGAGATTAACGCCATGGATGGAGAGAAGACGCAGGAGTTGGGGTCTGTGGTTCAGTTTCCTCTTTCTTAGGGACTGGCTCTGAGTTTCGCCTGCCTCTTTCAAAAAGGAAGGAACATTGTGAGTTCCTGGGCCCCTGGGTTCCAAGGCAGAGTGCCACCAATCCTTGTTTCCAAGGAAACCAGGAGCTCTGAGCCAAAGGCACTGGTCACATTCTAGACCAGGCTCTCCAGGGTGAGAGGTTCTGGTCAGTTCTGGTTGAGTGGTTGGTTTTGCGTGGGTATCCTTCTGGCAAAGACCTAGGCTACAGGCCTGAGCTGGGGAGATGGAGCTCTGGGAGAAGATGATTCCTACACCCATGTCCTGGAAGGGGATCCTTACACACACAAGATGACAAACCAGAAACATGATCCAAGAACAAGAAAGGGCTGTAGTAGTAAGAGGGGGTGGAAATGAAAGTCCCAGGCATTCAGTTGAGAACACGCAGTGGCTGCAGTGTGGTCATACTGGTGGCTACTTTCCTGGAAGGGAAGGGTCCAAGGCAGCAAGAGAGGGAGAGGCCAGGATTACTACTGCCCAGGACTGGTTACAGTGAGTGGGAAATGCAAATGGGGAACCCTCAAGGTCAGGGCAGCTTCAGTGTAGGGCCAACCACACAGCAGAACATTCACATCTGAGCTCTGCTCTTGTCTTCCTTGTCTTCTTCCGAAGGCAATCTGATGTTCTCTGTTTAGAAGTATCAGGGCTATGAAAAAGGTATTGGAGAAAGAGAAAACCAAGCAAGAAGTGGACTTTGGGCTCACTGTGGAGTGGGGTGAGAACCTGTTTTCAGCTTAAATGCCTTGGGACTTTGGTTAGACTGTGGGAGGCAGCCTGGAGCAGAAGCAGCATTTGGGAAGGGGGGAAATCCTGAAGTTCCGGTGTTTTGCGCTTGGGTTTTTCAAGACCGCAAATCCATTATGGCCTTTTCCAGGAAAAGCCCAGAGATATGCTAGGGATGTTGGAGGGGCTGCACATGAGGTCTATCTTTTGCCAGACTCCCAGATGAAAAGGTCCTTCCTGGCCCCACTTTTCTTCAGAATCAGGCCAACCCATGGCTCTTGCTGCCAGATGTCTAAGAGAGGAATAATTGAGTTCAGGACTCAGAAAGCCAAGTTGAACCACTTTAAGCCATCACAGGGAGAGCCAAGTCTTCCTGGGTGCACCTTATTTGTCACACCCCCATTTTTGGACTACTTCTTAGTGACTACAGGAGTGATGTGTTTAAATAGTGGGTTGGACTTTGCCATCTCTGTGTTTGCTTGCCTCCTGGCCCATGGTGTTTCAGGAGCTGCTGACAGCTGTTCCACTGAAGGCAAGGCTGAAGCCTCTGGTCACTAGTTAGTGAGAAACAGCCCAGCCCCATAGGGCATGTCTACCCAATCACCAGCAGCTTCCTTCCTTACATTCCATCTTCTCTGAAATACATACAAATTTTTTACAGTGCTTTTATTTTTAAATACACACCCTTTTGTGAAGCCCCAGTAAAACCCAGACAGAAATGCTTTGTAAATGGGACAGGTCACCCATGACAGATTGACAGATTTACCCAACCAAGAAGCCCAATTCTTGTAAAATCAGTACCCTTTCCCTCCTTATGTCTAGTGATCTCACCTTCCAGTTCCCAGTCAGAATGATAAAAATCAAAAAGTCCACATGTTCTTTCCCTCAATAAAGTGAATTTTCCATTTCCCCAATGGTATTATTTTTTAAATAGAATTTATTTTTAGAGCAGTTTTGGGTTCACAGCAAAATTGAGGGGAAGGTACAGAGATGTGTTCCTACCCCCACACATGCACAGCCTTCCCTATTATTAGCACCCCCTCACAGTGGCACATTTGTTATAGTTGGTGAGTTTACCCCAATGGGATCTTTTATTCCTTCATGCAGGCCCTCCCCACCTACTTTACACGCATGGGGGAGAAGCAAGTAACAAGTAAATGTGTTCACTGGCCCATTTTATCCCAAGATGTAGATCTAGGCACTTCTGTTTCTCAAAAGCTTTAATACTGTGATATAATGCCATCACCATTACTGTCTCCAGTGCTGGAATGGAAATCAGAACATCAGGGCTATTTGGTTTTATCTATTGGTTGACCTTGGACAGTCCCATTCAGCAGCTGTCTATTAAGGACACATGATGTGGCGGGCATTATGCGAGGTATGGGGGAAGCAAGACGAACAAGCACAGCCTCTGCCCAGCACCTGACACATTGTCTGTGTATGACAGCTCTTCCACAAATGTTCGTTGGATGAGTAATAATAGTATGTACAGCACGCTTACTATATACCAGGCACTGTTCTAAGGGCTTTATGTGTATTATTCATTTAATTCTGATTCCAACCCTATAAGTTATGTGTTGATTATGATTGCCATTATAATTTTATAAGAGAGCCACAGAATAGTTTAGCAGTTTCTCTGCTGGCACATAGCCTAATTCCAGAGGCCTCAACAAATAAAACTGGATGAGCTTATGTTTAGGGAAGGGGGGATGCTAAAATTTGTATCCAGGTCCTAAGGTTAAAATTGGAATATGCTATCTATAACTGAAGCATGTCAGTTGATTTTAAGTGAGATGAAATAAACTGAAGTATAGGAATTCTCAAAAGATGAGAGAAGTTGTAAAACCATAGAACAAAATACAAGGCATATGGAAGTATTTGATCTGAAATTTGGAAAGTGAATAGAAACTTCTTTTCATCATGTAAGTGTTCATTTAATTTTTTGTTAATAGTTTGTTGACTAGAAGAGTATCACGTACATCTATAAAACTTCAACAATACAAAAGGGTATAGAATGGAGACAAATCTTCCTTCCACACTCCTCGCTGGAGGAAAATACTGTTACCAGTTTCTTGCACATTCTTCCAAATATATACATCTTGTAGGTTGGTTTTTTATAGGACTTGAAAAGAGTACTCTAGATGAAGGCACAAATGCAGAGGTGAAGTGTTGTGTGTTCAGAGGAAACAGTACATGGTCTGTTGTGCTTGAAACCTAAGGTTCAGAGCTAAGGCATTTGCGTCCCCTCATCTGGCAGGTGGGGAGAAGGATCCCTGTCATTTCCCTGCATATTATGTCTCTTAGGGACATTATAAGGAAAACATATTATGGTTTTGGAGAGAGGAGAACTTGGACTCTGTTGTCACTTGTTCATTTATTCATTCATTTGTCTCATTCAGTTGTTTCATTCTCTTGGGTAACAAGGATTTGTGGAGTTCCCACTATGTCACATGTGAGTGTTAGGATTATAGCAGTGAACACAATAGTCACGGTCTCTTTTCTTGGAAGCTTATAATTGAGTGAGGACGCCAGGCACTGAACCAAAGTTCAAAGTGGGATGAGTGATATGGAGAGATGCAGAGTACACTGGAAGCACATGGCAGGGAAACCTCATCTCAGCTGGGGGTCAGAGGCAGAGACCTGCAGGATGGAAGGCATTAGTCAGGCAAATGAAAGGCAGTAACAGGCTTTTAGGTGGGAAATGGTAAGTGCAAATACTCTGAGATAGAAAAACACAGCAGCATCAAGGAATGGGAATAAGAGGACTGTTGGTGAGACTACAATTTAAAAAGCAGCCTTAGACCAAGTTATCTTTTCTTTCTTTGCCATAAGAACTGAGAGGCCTATAAGTCCTGCCTCTTCTCCACCCAAAAGAAATGCTGTAGCCAGATGCTACAAGCACATATGAAAGATTGGGGGAGGTGGGGGTGTGGTGCTATCATCAGGTAGAATCCCATCTTGTGAAAGAGTTGGTTAAATGCTACTGATTTCAGGAAAATATCCATGGCCCATGTGAATCACTCTACTTTCTAAGTAGAATTACCCTGGAAGGAAAGTGAGTCGGTGTTAACAGCTTCAAATGTTCCCTCCGGGCGTTTTTAGTAAACAGGGGTGATTGAATCACAGACCCACTGGAAAACAGTCATCAGGCAGCGACGCGTTTCAGGAGCAGGGACACCACTTGAAGGGTTTTGTGAACCACTTTAAAGTCCTCATTTATTTTTCCACTCGTGCTTAGTTGGCAATGATTGCAAGTCCCCCAGCCATTCACACACACTCAGTTGTTACATCATCATTCTTATGTGGTTGTGTGTGAGGGGTCTCTTCCTAACCAAATTTTGATTCCGCTCCCATGACTGAGTGTATGCAAACCACTCAGCCTGTCTTTCTCATCTGCCCCCTCTTTTATTTTCCTCTTTCCCGTCCTATTTTCTTTCTTTTATTTTCTCGAGTTCTTTTTTTTTTTTTTTTTGCTGCTCCCTCTCTCATCCTATATCCCTTTTCCCCCTCCCCACCAACAATGGTGCATGGATATTGGGTTAGGTGGGGGAAGGGGCACATGGGAAACATATGGGAGAGGGAGGGTTATGATATGAGAGTGGAATCATTTCCATTTCTTTTTTTCTCCATATCAAAATTGGTCTAAAAAATTGACAGTATGATAATGATTCTTAATCTTGTTTTGAGCCTCAGACCCCTGTGAGAAATTACATTTATGGATGTACTCCCAGAAAAATGTTCATATGCTTATCTAGCAACTTTTTGTACACAATTTCAGGGCGCTTGTGTACCATAGAACATTTCTACCTCCATGTATGGTTCTCATTTTCTGCCATCCCTTTATATGTAGAAGTTTAAGTTCAGAGTATAAGAGATTACTCTCTTGGGTACTGTACCTGCCATATTACCTGAACAGTCAGACATCCGTTAACGTGGCTGGAAGAAATTCCAACATGCTTCCCAAATTATCTTTGTAAAGATACCAATACCTTCATTCCTCATCTAATCAACTAAGCAACAAGGAGACCACTCTGTTTTTAGAGTTGGTATATTAGCAATATTTAAAAGAACAAATGCCTATATTGCCTTTCTCACTTTTCCATAATGATTATGTCTCAACCACTCTCATCCTGATATTGGCCTATGTAGACTGCTTTTTTTTTTTCTGTAATCTCTGAATCTTTAGTCTGATATTAGGATATTATTTGGCTCCTTTACGGGACAGCATTAAGATGTCAGGGTATTTTGGTATCAAGAATATTTTGGCAAGTTTGCCCAATTTTCCAATAACCCATTTTAACCACAAGTTAATTGTGCTTTTCAAGGTGGTTGCATTACATAAGCAGACAGTTTTATTTTTCTCTCTTCTGACTTGCTTATCAACAAGAATAATCTATGCTCTCTCTGAGTCATGGGCTCCTTCTTTTATGAACATTAGCTATGGTTAAGTTCAGTTATTAAGTTCAGTTATATGTTGGGTAAAACTAAATATGAGAGATTTTAGTCAGGAAGGCTTTCAGCATTCATAAATTGAACAGATATGCCAACCACTGTTGTAGGTCCTAAGGACAAAATAGTGAACAAAATGAAATTCTTTCTCTTGAGGAGTTTGCATTCCAGTTGGGGAGACAAAAATAAAATAAATGAATAACAATATAACATCAGACAGTGATAAGTACAACAATACAGGGAATGCTATTTTAGATAAAATGGTAAGAACAAGTCTCACAGAGGAGAGATCAGTTTTTGAGCAGGAACCTAAAATAAAGTGAGGGAATGCCCTATCCAGATATGTAAAGAAAGAGATTTCCAGAGAGAGAAAGAAAGAAGAGGGAGGGAGAGAGGGCGAGGGAGAAAGAGAGGAATGGAGGAAAGGAGGGAATGAAAGAGAGAGAGAGAGAGAGAGAGAGAGAGAGAGAGAGACAGAGACAGAGACAGAGAGACAGAGAGACAGAGAGACAGAGACAGAGAGACAGAGAGACAGAGAAAAAAACGGAGAGGGAGAGGGGGAGGGAGGGGAGAGGGAGGGAAAGAGTAAGGGAGAGAGAGGAAGGGAGGGAGGGAGGAAGAGAGAAAGAGACAAAGACAGAGAGAAAGAGAACAGCAAATGTAAAAGCTCTGAATTAGGAATGTTTCTGATGTGCGAGGGAGCAGCCAGAGCCGATGTGGCCCTAGTGCAGAGAGCAGAGAGATGGCCGGACTTGGAGTTACCCGGAACTGGGTTATTCAGAGACTTTGAATCCAGAACAAGGACTATGGACTTTTATTTTATGGGTGCTAGAAAGGCATTTAAAAGAACAAATGCCTATATTGCCTTTTTCACTTTTCCATGATGATTATGTCTCAACCTGGAAGTTTAAAAGCGGGAGAAACAAAACCTGACAGTTTTATGTAGCCATACCCTGTCCATGGTATGGATACAAAAAGGTTAGATGGAAGACGATGGCAGTGCCCAGGCCCATGATGATGGTGGTAGAAATGAACTAGGTCAAAGTGCTTGGATGCCAGATGGATTTTAAAGCACAGCCAACAGAATTTGCTGATATACTTACTGAATGTGGTATATGAGAAAGAAAGGAGTCAAGGATAATTCCAGTGTTTTGGCATGAGAACTTGGGGAAATTGTGATATTGTTTGCAGAAGGGTTGACAGAATTAAGAGTTCATTTGCTAAGTTAGAGATGCCCCTTAGACCGCCAAATACTGAGGAGTACAGTAAAGGGTTTGGGTGGGAGATATATCTCTGTAAGCATTCCAGAAATACTTTGAACTATGCAACTGAATGAGTGTGGCTGGGAAAGAGAAGAGGTCTGAGTACTGGGTTCTTGGATGGTGCAGTACCTAAGAGGTCTTTAAGAGCAGAAGGTTCCAGTCAAGGAGACTGAGAAGGAGTCACCAATAAAATAGAAAGAAAACCAGAAGAGCATAGTGTTCCAGGACTCAAATAAAGACAGGGTTTCATAGGGGGAATGATGAACCATGTCAGGTGCTCCTGAGAAAGCAGGATGAGGGTAGAGAATTGACTTGGTATCATGGAATATACAGTGACATTGACAAGAGTGGTTCCAGTGAGCAGTAGGGAAGAATGCCTGTTCAGAGTGGGTACAAGGAAAGTGGGTCAGCTAATGGAGACAGAAAGTATAAACACACCTAAAAGAACTTTGTGATAAGGAAAACAGAGAAATGGGGAGTTGGCTGAGGATAGACCTGGCATCAGGGGAAGGGTTTTTTAAGTGAAGGAAATGACATGTTGGAAATAACACACAACATATCATACCATAAGAAAGCTGATGCTGCAAGGTGTGGGCAATTGCAGGAGCAAAGCCTTGAAGTAGGTGAGTGCTCCATAAAGGAGGAGACCAGCCTTACAAGGGAGCACAGATGATCCATCCAAATAAGTAGGCTGATTTGGTGGTGATAATTAATGGAAGTTCTCTTTTTGTTTCTTTTACTTCTTCAGTGAAATGAGAAGCAGGGTCATCAGCTGAGGTTGTGGGTTTGAAGAGAGAGGAGGTGTTAAATAGTCAGCAGTAGGGTCGCTTACTGGTGGTTTGAAAGGTTTTGGGGTGTTGTTTTTTGTTGTTGCTGCTGTTGTTGTTTTTTGGTTGTTACTCACTCAGCTTTTTTGAAAAATAAAAATAAAAATAGTTTCTGACCCTCAACATTATTAACTATCTAACAGTTTTTTGGAGAACTAGGATTCCATAGTTTGAACACTGGGCTCAAAACCTAGCTGATTGCACATCCCTCAGACGTTTCTCTTCCCTCACTGTCTGGAATCATGCTTCTGTAACCTTGGTCTCCTGGGCTCACTAGCTCAGCAGTTGCTCTCCATCCCTCATAGTATATAGTGGTAAGAAGGCCGGTCGAGGAATTAACAGACCTGGATTCTAGTCCAGTTACTAGTTATGTGACTTTAGGGAAGTCATTTAACTTCTCTATTCCTTAGGTGCCTTAACTATATATCTGAGTTGATAATCCCTCCTAGATAAAAGAAACCCCGTGTCCTAGTCCACACAGCTCTAAAATAAGTAACTTTAAGATTTCCACTGGGATATTTGAAATATTGAGAATACAGTAGGACCCTTGTGACAGTCCTTATAGACCACTAAGGCCTGGCAAGCCCAGGGATGGCCCAAGAGGAAGAGGGAGAGCATCCAGTCTATCAGAGAGGATGTGTTTCTCAAAGACCCCCATAATAAGGAACTGTCTTCTTCCTTCCACAGCCAAGAACTCGAATTGCCCAACGATCCGTGGGCAGTTGGGAAGCAGTGTGCTGCTGCCCCTGACATCTGAAGGGATAAGTAACAGTACAAACAAGAGCATCCACATCACTGTCACAATGGCAAAATCAGCAAAAAGCAACCGCAGTAATAAACTTGTGTCTCTTGATTTACCAAAAGAAGGCTCTCTGAGCCACCTGGAAGATGGCTATAAATTTCATTTGGAAAACCTGAGCCTCGTGATCCTGGAAAGCAAGAAGACAGATGAGGGCTGGTACCATATGTCCCTGGAGGAACAGCTTTCAATCCAGAGCTTTTGCCTGCAACTGAAGCTCTATGGTAATAATGGTGGCTTCCCCAGTCCGAAAGGGCCAAAATGGACCCTTGCCTAAGAACTTAGACCTCTCTCACAAGCAAAAGATATTTCAAAATTAAAAGCAACTTGAAATATCACCTAGTCCAGGGGAATTTAAACTGTTTCAGGGGGAATTTTAGAGGTTCACAAAACTTTTGTCCAAATTGCATGTTGGTGGTAGCTGATTAGTACTAGTCACCCTTACCATCATTTCCCAAAGGAAAGGAGCCCAGCTGCCTGTGGGGTAGAAGGCTTGGAGCCACAAGAATCTCAATTTGCTAATGTGATTTTGTTCAGAAAAAAAGGGCGTTGTTGTTGTTTTTCTTTCTGAGTTTTAAAAAGTTTGAATACCACTGATCAAGCCCCCACCTCTGTTCCATAGATGAAGACACTGAAAACCAAAGAAGTGGTTTACATGTGCTTCCACACATCTGTGTGTATGGTTCACTACACTAGGGGTCCTGGGAGAAGAAGAACTGAATCTCAGCCCACATACCACTCGTCAAGCCCATCCTCTTCCCTGGCATAGGACTGCATCTTCCTGGGGAAGAGGCACCTTTTTCTCATTTAAACAAAGGCTCTGGTTATTCAGTCACTTAGTTGTAGAACTTAAACTAGAACCTAGGTCCATCTGAATCCAAGGCCAGTGCTTTAATGACCCTCTTCAATGCCAGCCCCTCTTGAATGTACCCCGTTTGTGTCTCTCAGGCCCAGAGGCTCTCTTAAATTCCCAGGGGTCCTGACCGCCATGTGGGCTGTCCTGCTTCTTCAGTGGCTTCCTTATCTGTGAGGATGGAACAGGGAGCCCCAGACTCAGCATTTCTTTGAAATCCTCAAGTACTACAGGAGAGACAGCAATACCCTTCCCACTCTTCCCCTGCCCCTAGCATTCCCTTTCCTCCGAATAGTGTATGCAGAATCTCTACAGCCCTCTAGCAGGTACCGGAGATTCCTGATCACTCTGACAGTGGCCCTTGGCTCAAGGCTGCCAGGAGCGTGGAGAATACACATCATGCACTTTCCAGAACAGTTCACTGCCTTTATGATATCTAGTCACATTTTGTGATCAAATTCTTACCTTGGAAAATATAGTCTCTGCAACTATAGTGCTTTTCTCAAGTCAAAGAAAAAGGCTGGATTTTTGAGTCAGACAGACTCAACTTGGCTGTTTAGAAGCTGAGTGAAATTATGTAACATCTCCATTTTTCTGGGACCTAGTTTCCTCATCTATGAAATGGAAATAATTATAACTAGGGTTGTAATTGTTGAGAAAGTTTTTGAGAAGATTAAAGAACATGACGAATATAAAGTTCCAGCATTGTGCTTCTCTTATAGTAGTTGCTAAATAAATAAATCATTTCCCGTTGCCTTGCCTATTTCATAGCATTAGAGTGAGATAGGTTAATAAAGCCTAAGGCTATCTCTACTTCAGACACACTAAAGCCCTGGACACACACACAGACACGTTCACAATAGATGAAATCCCACCACTAAAGAGTCATTTTTTTTAGGTCTAGGAGGTAATATTTTAGTCAATGACAATTAAACCCATGGGATATACTCCAAGGATAGAATACAGGAGAGCAACCTAGATTAGGGACACCAGAAAAGGTAAGGGAATCCCTAACAGTAGGAGAGAACTAAAAGACAACTTTTTCTTCTCTGTTTATTCCAAGGTGGTCCAGGAAAGGATTATGTGGGGAGAGAGGGATGGTGCAGAGCAGTACATCCTCACTAGAAACAGATCACATTGCAGACACAGCAGGAGGGGAAGTGTCATTAGGCTGCATTTTCTTCTAACAAAAAGTCAAGTCAGAATTCCAAAGGGTTCATTTCAGTGATGGCTCCCTTCCTCCCCCTCCTGACAGAGCAGGTCTCCACTCCAGAAATTAAGGTGTTAAACTGGACCCAAGAGAACGGGAACTGCAGCTTGATGCTGGCCTGTATGGTAGAAAGGGGGGACCATGTGACTTACAACTGGAGCGAGAAGACAGGTACCAACCTGCTGAGCCCAGCCAACAGCTCTCACCTCCTGTACCTCACCCTCGGCCCTCAGCATGCCAACAATATCTACATCTGCACTGCGAGCAACCCCATCAGCAATCGCTCCGGGATCTTCAGCCCAGGGTCCAGATGCAAGTTGTATTCCTCAGGTGAGTGCCCTGGTGGTGACTAGTGTGCCACATTAATGATATGGGCTCAGTCCCCACCTGGACCAGTCGCTCTGCTTCCATAGTTGTAGACTTCACCTTGGTAACAACACTTTGCATTTTCTCTATAGTTTATAAAAACCTCCCATGTGCATCCAGGGAGTGCTCTCTGTGCATAATGACCAGGGTGGCATTATTATACTAAGTTCACTGTTGAGGAAACCAATAAGAAAAGATGGAGGCAAATCCAGAGCCCAGGTCTCCATGTCGTGATCTTCCTTTTCTCCTCCTGCCTTGGCTCCAGTCTGCAGGGATGGCTGGGTGAGCGAGTGCGGGTGGCAGATCCTGACTCCCATGTCCCTATTGCACTAATGGTGGAACAGTTCTACACCATCCATAACTATTTATTGACTACCCAGGCTGTAGGAAATTGGGGAAAGATATGACACATGCTTTCTGCTCTCCAGTAACATGTTGTAAAGATAAGACATGAAATACTGGCTCAGCAATGAAAAGCAGGATATAATAAAGGGCCACATTTTACAGACAGGACTGTGATTCCCATAGCAGGTCAGAAGACCCATTCAGTTTTTTGTCTAAGGTCTGGACTGGGAAGTTTGGAAAAAATGATAAATGATATAGCACTTTATAATTGGCAAAGCACTTTCAACTACCTAATGAGGGTCTTTTGACCCTCACAATACCCTTACCAGATAAGTGTTATCATCTCCTTCATTTTACAGATGAAGAACATGAATCTCATGGCATTTAAGTACCCTCCTCAAGTTTCCTCACGTATAAATTGTAGACTCAGCACGTAAAACCGAGATCTTTGACTGCTCTTTCTCTAGAAAGAAAAGCATCATTATTCTGTTATCAAAAGGAATGGAGGGCTGATTAAGCATGCCCACCTAACCACTTGAGGTTGGAAACAAGATAGACCACTGACCTTTTCACCAATAGATTTTGTGTCCATGCCTCAGGTAGGTTCAGGGACAGAAGGACCAGGCACTGGCCCTGCAAGGCATTACTTATGTGCTAACATTCTCTCTGCATCCACCAGGAGTCTGCCCACAGTAGACTTGGTGTTTATATGAGGGATTTCCAGATGATCAGGGATGAGGGGACAGGGGAATCCAGCTAGGTTACGCCCTTCAGCCTAGCACCTCAGAAACTCCCCTGAGGTATTCCCGGATGGACTGCTGGAAAACTCCTATCTGGTCTCCAGTGTGCAGCTGAGATTTCTTTGGTGAACCTAACCTGTGTTGTCTCCCCCAGCCATTTATGGCAGAGTCAACCATCTGCCCACCTACTAATTATATCTGGCTGCTTGCCTACCTTGCACACAAACTACATTCTGAGGCTACCCCCCATTTCAGAATTCCCTCCCTGCCCACAGTCATTCAGAACATGCTGGCAGGACCAAGAAAGCAGTGTTGCATAATTTAGAGTTTACAGAATGTGGTCCCCGAGGTCCTAGACCCAGTGCTGCCCTTTTTACTTACAAGGATAAGTCACTTAACCTAAGACTTAGGTTCTTCCTCTAAAATAATAACTGACAGGTTTTCATTGTTTACTATGTGTGACTTACATGGCCTCTCACTTAATCCTCACAGCAACAGAGTAGTATTAGCATCCTCACTTTACAGATGAGAAAATAACTATATAAAAAGGTCACACACAGAGCAAGTGACAGAGATTAGTTGTCTGATCCTGGAATCCTCATAGGTACTAGTGGAAGAGATAATACACTTAAAATACCTTATAAATCATAATAAAAATGTGTTGCTGCTTTTCTTGGAGCTGTGGAAGCAGTAGCCTTTACCCCTGCACAGCCCTCTCTGGTTGTAGCAGCCCTCTTAGAGTGAAGGCATGGCACCAGATATTTTACCCTGGTTATCTCAAAAAAGAGGGAGAACTCTCTTCGTGCTTCTCAATGTGGTTTAACAAGAATTTATTTAGTACATTCCAAAGTCGTGGTAGGCCATAAAGTATACATTCAGGCACTTGGCTCAAGATACTCTAAAGAAACATGAAGATGCCCTTACCCATGTAAGCTAATTTAAGGACCAAGTATGCAGTAGCGTGAACCAGATTTACTGAATATGAGGAAGGCTCCTGGGAGATGTGGAGAGACAGGGAAAGCATAAATATGGTGCCATGGAAAAAGCCCTTTCAGGTTCTCAGCTCGGTCATAGCGAACTACCCAGCACGGGGCAGCCATTTCACATTCTTGGGGCTGTTTTATCGTCTGTAAAATGAAAAGGGTGAGCTACTGAAGTTGTTCCCAGAGCTGATATTCTATGACTCAGCTGCCATGTACATTAGTAAGAAATGCTAATGAGGGGTTACCAAGGTGAAGGTGTGTTTGTGTTGCTAATGCTGTTGTAACAAAGTACCACAAACTGGTGACTTAAACAATAAAAATGTATTGTCTCACAATTCTAGAGGCTGGAAGTCCACAATTAAGTTACTGGCAGGTCTGGTTCCTCCTCAGGGCTGGGAGGAAGAATCTGTTGCAGAATTCTTTGCTTGGCTTGTAGATAGCTGTCTTCTTATATATCTTTACATTGTCTTCCCTCCATGCATATCTCTGTCCTAATTTCTCCTCCTTATAAGGACACTAGTCATATTGGATTGGGTCCCACCTGTAATTAGTTTTCTAGGGCTGCTATTACAAACTACCACAGACTGGAGTTGTGGGGCTTAAACAACAGAAATTTATTTTCTCACAATTCTGGAGACTAGAAGTCCAAGATCAAGGTGTTGGCAAGGTTGGTTTTTTCTGAGGCCCTTCTCCTTGGCTTCTAAATGGTTGCCTTCTTGCTGTGCCTTTACCTGGTCTTTCCTCTGTGCATGCACATCCCTGGTGTCTCTTTGTGTGTGCAAATTTTCTCTTATTATAACACCAGTAAGATTAGATTTGAGCCCACCCTAATGGCTTAATTTGAATTTAATCACCTCTTTTAAGACCCTATATGCAAATATAGTCATATTCTGAGGTACTAGGGGTTAGGATTTCAACATATGAATTTTGGGGAACATAGTTCAGTCCATAACACCACCCTAATGACCTCATTTTAACTTGATTACTTCTGTAAAGATATTGTCTCCAAATAAGTTCTCATTCTAAGGACTTCAACATATGAACTTTTGGGGGAAACACGATTCAACCCATAACACAAGTAGAGATCCCTTCCTCTGCCTCCAGGGATGGAGAACCACAGCATGTCAAAACCAGATCACACAGCTTGCTTGTGGTATGCTGTTTCCAATATGCCAGGTTGCCTAACTACTGAAAAGAGTTTTATTAATTCATTGATTTGTGTTTGATAATGAATAATACTAATGCTTAGTTTGAGAAAACATTTATTGAGGTTCGACTATGTTCCAACATTGTGCTAGCATGAATAACACAAAGCTATAAATGGTTCAACTGAAAGGAAATTCCCCTGGAAGTTCATCTTGAAAAGAGGACCCCTTTCAGTAGACTGGCAAAAAGCTGGCTCAGCAAGTCTGGGGTAGCTCAGTGAAAGAAAAAGCTGATACCTGCCAGTGAGCTCTCGAGGCGCTCCCTCTCTACCAAGGCCATTTTTCAAGTGGGGAGACCCCATTGTTGCAGAGTCACCTAGATGTTTCATGCAAAGGGGCAGGCCCCACTCCATGTTACTCCCAATCCAGCAAGCATGACAACAATGATGGAAGGATGGAACCTGGGAACCTTTCATGGACCAGAGCCTTGTCATGGTGGCTACACCTGCTAGAAGGGAAGCTGAGAAAGGCAGTCCTTAGCTGGGCAGGCACGTAACTGAAAAAGACTTGTCCATGGAGGAATGGGGTAAATGGCGCTGGCGGCACAACCGGCAGCTTCTGCAACACAATGTTGGCTGGCATAGGCAGGTAGAAGGGATTTTTCTAGAAGCTATGAACTCTGTAAAAATCGTTTACTCTGATAGTCCCAGATCTTCAATTAGTACCTGGTTTGTAAGCATCCTTCCCCCACCCCCAATTCTGAGTGGAAACCGCCACCAACAAGAAGGTATCTCTTGCAGATGGTTGACTTCTTCAAGTAGATGTACATCACGGGCAGTCTTGCTGACAGAACCACATGAAAGGCAGGAAGGAGATCTGGCATTCTCAGACCGTTACATTAGCATCTCAGTGTCTCCTGGGGCAAAATACATTTGTTTCTCAGATTCTTTTTTGTTTTCTTCTTTATCTCCTTTAAACATTAAGGTTTGGGGACTTGAGGAGAGAAAGGAGCTTTTGTGTTTCTGTGGCAGCAGACCTTCAGAGACTGAAAAAAGGCCCTCCAGCCTTTGCTTGGAGGCATGGCAACATGCCATGTTATTATGTTTAAACCACAGCCAATAGAGTAGAGGACCAAAAGGTGGAGACTCGTGTAGTACTCTTCATAAGTGCTTCATGGCACAGGAGTTCTCCATCAGCCTGCTCAGCTCTCTCTAAAAAGCTGGCGGGGCTGGGGGATTGTACCAAACTTGTTTAAGAATGTTCAAATAGGGTTTCTTTGTGAATGAGGAATGAAGCCGGTAGACCCTAGAACAACAGAACAACTTCAGTCTGATCTCTGAGCATCGACATCCTGAGAGACCTCTCTCTATTTCTGAACCAAAAGAGGAGAGCTGGAGTTTCTGCCACAGGAAATGGTGGTTTGAAAATGGGAACACAGGTGGTGCTGACAGCACAGATACACACTTTCCTCCTGGTTCCATGTTGTTATTATAAAGCATATCCCAAGTAGGTCATTTCTCATTCCCTTCTACTCCTGCCCTGGTGAAGGTGACACTGCATTCCTTCTGAGACCTTCTTATGAGTATATTTAGTATTCAGATAATTTTTAGCAAAAAGGTACATAACAGTCTTCTCCCAGCTTCATTCTTTGGCCTCTAATTTAACTAGTTCATCATGTATATATTGAGTGTCTCTCTGCATTACATTGTATCAGACGGAATGGGGGATGCAAATAAAGCATAAGGTACAGAGTCGATTTTCCAGGAATTCACAATCTAGGTGAGACTTTTATACCTTATTAGATAGAAAAATATTAGCATATTAAAGAAAATGCTACTAGAATTCCCCTTTGGAAGAGAACCGTGTTTGTTTAGTATAACAACTTAATAAATTCTAAAGGGAAGAAGGTGAGACTCACCCCCAAAAATCTGGCAGTGGGTAGATGGTTCTGTATGAGAAAGGGGGAAGACATTACTGATGTAGATACAGGAAGAGACAGAAAAGGTCTGAGCCTCTCTGGTAGTGGAAAGCTGCTTGGTTCATGATGGACTCTACTCCTTGTGACCCTTCAAATCTACAGTAGAGGATTCAAACCCACAAGGTTCTTAGCGTAGGTTTTAGGTTTTGGTTTTGGTTTTAGGGTGTGTGTGTGTGTGTCTGAAAACTGATGAAGGTGCTGAACCTTGCACCCAAGACAGCCCAGACTAGAGCAAGTAGAGCTGCAGAAGCAAAGACTTAAAGGACCACAAGGAAGTCATTGCCAGAAATTACAGAAATCATGGGCAGCTTGAACTCAACAAGCCATAAAAGTAACTTTTTGTCTATATTTACCCAAATTCCTGAGGACACAGAGTCCCTGACATTTAGTTCCCATACAAATATCATAATTAGATAGTACCCAATAGATGAACACCAAGTGCAAATAAACTTGGGAAGCTAGACAGGTAGGGAAACTAAATCATAAGCAAACAACAGGATAGGGCTGAAAGCATCTCTGGACATCAGTGAAGGGATTCCTTTGGACTTGAGATCAAACTTATCTCCTTGTCCTTCCAATCAACCAGCAAGAATTTACCAAGGACCTACATGTGCTAAGTACTAAAGAGCTGCAAAAGAAGTAAAGAGATGGTCTATAGCCTCCAAGAACCTAGCAGCTAGTTGGGGAGTTCAGGCTAGTGGGAGGAGTTAACATTATTCACCACGTGCTGAATCCCAGGTATTGCTCTCGCCACTTTTCATACATTATTTCATTGGTTTATCAGAACAGCTCTGTGAACTGAATATTATTATGCTCATTTTGCAGATGAGGGAACTGAAGCCCCAAAGGGTATGAGCAGCCTATTTGAGGCCACAGAACTATCAAGTGGTAGACCCAGAATTTGAATCCGTCTGTCTGGTTCCAAATGCCTTCATTGAAAATGGTCTCCACAGCAAAGATGATGTTGTCACAACTCAGGTTCTAAGATGCATGACATAAACCAAGATTATGGCAGAGTCCAAGGGAGAGGGAAGCATGGGAGATAGAACAGTCAAGAAAAGTGACAGAGAGGAAGATTGGCTTGGCAGTCAAGGCTGGGCAGGCCTGGTAGACAGCTGAAGGTACAGCAAGGGAAGAGGAGAGAGCGTGGGGTCAGGAATGGGCAGGTGTTGGATGGAGGATGGTGAAGGGGTGAGTTGGCACCTCAGAGAGCGTTTGACTCATGAGGTCTCCCAGATATCCCAGCCTGCCATTGCTTTCTTTGTGGGGGCCCCATCTCCATAAACTAAAATACAAACCACAAAGTCTGCAGTTCTCACCTCACCCAACTCTGCCATCAACTTCTTCTATGACTCTAGGTACACTCGTCCGAGTCTATTTCCACAGCACAAAATTAGTGGGTTGGGTGACATAAGCTCTATAGTTCCTTCAAGGTTAAGAAAGCCTATGGTCCTGTAACTTAAATCCTCCAATAGATTCATATTACACTGTATCCAAAGACTAGGGGAAAAAATTAAGGCTTGCAAAACCTCTTTCCAGGACTTTGGCCAGGTTGCCTTTCAGATGTGGCTGGGCTGGCAGAAGTTGGTCATTTATGTTATAGTACAAGGGTAGCATATGACTTTCATGCTCCCGAGACAGTGGAAAAGAAAGGGCTGGAGTTAGTATGTCCTCTGGGTCTCAATAATATGCCCCAGTCATTGTTAGTTTACCTGAGTAGCTGTCAGCAACAGGCCCCAGGGGACAGGAGAAAGTTTCACTTGGCAGGCGTTAGTAATGCAGTTTTGTTATCTGTTATTTTCTGGTTTTAGAGGCACCACTTTGTTTGTTGGTTTTATTTTATTTTTATCTCAAATGAAATTTGAGAAAAACATTACCTTTTAAAATGATTTAACTGGTTGAAGCGTTTGTTCTTAGACTAACTGTTGTTTTAGAAGGTCGCCAAATACATGAGGGAAAAAAAGAGGAAATTGTCTCAAAATAGGAAGGGCTACTATAACAATTTTCTGATCACTTCCATGGGCTGAGGAGACATGGTGTGCTTAGGCTGCTGCCTCTGCTTCTTATCTTAGGATGTGACAGTTTTCTCCACAGGTACCTGGTATTGACAACATAAGCCCTGGATAATCGCTCTGTCTCGCTCTCTATCACACACACACACACACACACACACACACACACACACACACACACACCTGCACAGGGGGTTCTCAGCAACCATAAGCCATTCAGAGTAGTCATTTAGAGTGGACCTGCTCACAGAGCAACTCCAGCCTCAGCAGTGATTCCATGCTCAAATTTCACACTTTATGTAAATTCAGGAGTTTTATTGCAACTCTGCTTGTCCTCTAGCTTTTTCATCAGGTCATATGACTGCTGAAGTTGGTGTCTGGAAGAGTTAAAGCATGTTTAATTGGGGGAAGAGAATCTATAATCAAGATGTTCACACAGCCAGTTCAGTGAGATTCTTTGGGATGACTTGATGTCTGAAAGGCCTAAAAAGAAAAAGAGAAGTTTTTCAAAACCAGGAGGCAACTTATGGTTAGCTATCACGCTGCAGGTCCACTTGGATCTTAGTGGAATGCCTTTTTATATTTTTTATCAATTCACGGAGACTTCAGTCTTATCTTTGGCCAGCTCTGTAGACATCTGAATTGTCTGTAAGCACTCTACTCCTTTGCCACCTACCTATTCCTTCTTTTCAACTTCTTCCCAACAAATTCATCACAGGTTCAACAATAGGCTTATTCCATAATCATCCTACAAGTTACCTTTACACATTAATGTCAACACCTGGTAGTATATTATTTAGAACATTAATGCTATTACTTTCCGTAGCACCCCAGTGCTTCAGGATGGTCTCCACTGTTCATTGCCCTGGTGTAACTTATTCCAAGCCCATAACTCTCTTTGACTCTTCAAGAAGTCTGTCTTCAGTATTCAGCCATGTTTCTACTCCTGGTCCAACTCTAGTTCTAGGTCCAACTCCACACCTGTTTTCGTATCCACAAAATGGGAGTAATGAGAGTACCTACCTCATACGATTGTTGTGAGGATTAAATACATTAATACACAAGGTGCACTGAAAAAAAATCCTGCCTCAGAATCATCTGTTATTATATTATTGTGCTAAATGTCTTGTTTATTGGGGCAATAGGTCTCAATCACCGTTTTCCAAAATGCTGTTTCTAGTTCAGAAGGATTTGGTGAAGTGGGTAAAGGAGAGAAAGCAATAAAAATTGGCTCTTTGATTTTGAGCCTCGGTGACTGGTACTCTAGAGACAACATTAAACATGGGAAGGATTGAGAGGAAAACGACATGCTTTTATTTCAGTTCAGGTCTAGTGGGTTCAAACAGTTATTTGCATGGATGGACAATAATAGCACCGCTATGTTTATTTTTGAAAAACGAAAGTGGGTCTTTCTTTCTCTCAGTGTCTCATGAGAATGATGTGGGATAGTATGGGGACAGCACGTGGAGCCATCGTGTTCTCTTTATTAAAATGGATATAGAACACATTAAATATTTAAAAAGAGAAAAACTGGGCAGAGACGTTGACTTAGCAAAGATGAAGACAAGTTTGATTTTAGACATGTGATGTGGTAGTTGAAGTAAAAATAAAGCATTTGAATAGAAAAATGTTTACAGAAATTAGGAATATGAAAGTCAAATATAGTAAGAGAATTGAGGATAAGAAAACATATATGGAAATCTTCAGCCTAAAGCTGATCTTTAAAACCTAGAAAATCAATGTCTCCCTTGAGAGAGAATGTAGAAAGAGAACTCGAGGCACAGGTCCATCCTCCCCACTTCAGTGTAGGATGTTTTTACACTCACAGCACATTTGAGATTGCCCTTTAACTTTTTTTTCAGTACCAACACAATGGGGACTGTATGCTGGGCTGTTCTTAGGGGGCATCATTGGTGTCATCATGATTCGCCAAGTGGTAAACCTACTGTTGAGAAGAAGAGGTAGGTGTCTGACAATAAAGAGATGTTTATCAGGCTCTGTGGTAAGCAGGGGACCTCTCGCCACAAGCGCCGACTTCTCTCTCCACTTTAGCTTTCTGCAGGGAGCACGTTTGCAAAAACACTAAATAAACATATCCTGGGACCTTGTTCAATTCAGTCTAATTCAAAATGCCTTGATCCCCTATACTGATCTATGGGGATAAAAAGAGAGATGAGTCATAGTTAACTAACATGGGAGACATTGCACAGATAATTTAAATTCAGTATAACAAGCACTGTAGTAGAGGTATGTGCAGGATGCTGAAGAGGTCCAGATGTGAGGCTTAACAATATTCACCAGGAGCAGAATTCAGAGGATTCTTGGATCTCATTCAAGAAAAGTTATAATTACTGACTAATAAAGGGACATTATAAAAAGATGTTTTTACTCAAAGGTTGAATCCTTTCTATAATTTATCTTTATCCTTAAGATATCCCTCTGAGAGAAGCATGGTAGTTGTTTCTTTGTGACTTAGCAGTGGGCTAACAGGGGCACAGAGAGGCTAAATGATTCATGCAAGGTCACCCACCTGGTTGGCGAGGGAATCAGAACTATAACTATGTCTCCCAACTACCAGGGTGCTTTCCACTGGGAAGGCCCACAGGTCATCAGAAGACAGCAGAGGGAACACTCTTTACTAAGATTTTAGTACAAATTCTGACTCAGCTTGGGAAAGGGTGTGATTTGTGAGGTTGCTTAAAGCTAAACGAAATAGTATAGAAAGCAGCCCATGGTAGATTGAAACCATTAAAGCCAGTTATTCCCTTGCAGTTTAAATGCCTAGAAGGAGTTTCTCCTGAACTCTCATCCAAATTGTCCTATAATCCAGTGTCTCAGGGCAGTGTAATCCCCTCGGCCATAACTTGCCTCACCCACTCACACTAGAGTCAGAAGGTTCTGCTCCCAGCCCAGGACATAGCCCAGGCTGGCTTTACCACGGTGAAGAGAGAGCTTGAGCCTCATGCCACGACCAAGCTGATGGCTGATCTCATTCTCCGAGTAGATCAGTGTTCTCCACATGTAACCTTCCTGGAAAAGCCCTTACCTTAGCACTCTAATGTTGGTTTTGCTTGTATAAGAAAAATCTAGATCACAGCACAGCTGCCTACTTTTGTCTCATTTCCTCCATCTAAGAGCTAGCCAGGGAGGAGATGGGGGGTGGGGTGATTCAGCTAGAAATCATAAGGAGAGACTAAGGGGGTGGCGGGGGTGGGGGCAACTACATTTGGCTTGGATAATAACGGCACAGTGACACACCAGGGCTGAGAAAACTGAGATTAACACACCCACCTTAACCTAGTTAGTGAAAAGTGCTGAGATCCTCACCCACATTTTTTCCTCAGCTACATTCTGCTCATCATGTGGTTGGTTCTGAAGAGACTAGTACTCCCCATCCCACTACAATTCCTTACCACCGTCCCCAACACACATATCCATCCTCGTCTCCAGTCACCATGTATTTCTTGTAAGCTGGGGACACAAACACCCTGCCTCAAACTTCTAGAAAAACCTATCCTTAATTGCTGTGCCCTCCAAAAGACTCCGCCTAAAAGGCTTCTGTTGGTAGTTTCTAAGGCTGCCATCTCCAGAATGCAGCCGAACTCTGAAGGTTTTCAAATGGACTCTGGTAATTTCATATCCAGAATACACTGGTGAGGAACATGGTCTTTGACATTAGACAAACATACTTTCAAATGTAGACTTTGCCTCTGACAAGCTGCATAACCAAACAAATGACTCAAACTCTCCTCTGTAAAATGAGGACATTATATACTTCATAGTATTCTTGTGGGGGACCTGTGATCCATACACAGAAATCACAGAACACAGCAGCTTCCGTGGATAGATGGTAGTTAGATACACATACACACACACACACACTCACACACACACACACGCACACACGCACCTCTTAATGTAGGTGAGTTAAAACATCAATGTTTAAGTCCAATGGCCAGCAGAGAGCAGTACCGGAAGAACCTGGGACAGTACCTAATTTTAAAGATTTAAAATAGTTGAAATCATGGTAACATAACAACTTTATGCTTCAGGTGAGAGTTGAAAAGGACATTGGATAGTCTACATCTTCATTGTGCAGTTACGGTACGAGAAGAGACCCACTTAGATGACATGTTTTGTCCAACGCCACACAACTAATGAAGACTAGAATGTAGGTGTCCTAATTCTAAGAACTTTTTCATTAGACCAGAAGGCCTCACTAACTTTGAGATGCATTGAGCTGGCTCCTGCAAACCTGGTCTTGCACTGGGAACAAAATAATGAGACTAAATGATCTTGATCCAGAGGCGTTTTTGAGAAGCAACGTTTAGCCTTACTTGTTCCATCTGTGTGGCCATTTAGGACTGTCCCAATTCTAAATTTCAGCTGAGCTGACCTGTAAGACTGGAAGTCCTTAAAGAATGGGGTCTGTTCTCTGTTTGTTCCCCTACAGCACCTAAGACAGTGCTGGGTCAGTGCTTCTAACTTTGCAAACATTCATGGATTTGAACTAAATGGATATATTTCACAGAACTAACTTGCATCTTCTCTGTTACCTACTCTGATCACCCCAATTCTTCTCTCTCTCTCTCTCTCTCTCTCTCCTCAGCCAGTATAAACCCTAACCAAAATAGTGCAGTTGGAACCACCAGCACCGCATGCCACACCCACACAAGAAAATCATGCATTGACATCCTCTGAGGTTCCCCAGCGGCTGCCCATCATTTCCTCCCCAAGGATCACACCCTCACGCCACATGGTCCACTACCCTCTTCACATACATATATACTAGGCCTTCCCTTTCAAAGAAAAATATACCTCTCCTAAGTGCTATTCGCTCAGAGACATGCTTCTAAGTTTTTTAAGAGGATATATTCATTGGTGTCAAAATAAGTGTACCCTAAAGACTTTGTGTGATTTGGTTTGGGTCTCCATTGCTTCTGCCTAGACTTTGTAATAGTCCCAAAATAGACCTCTATTTTTCAGTGTCTTACTTTCCCTCCACCCTTCTCACTGCTACATGATGCACGCAAAGAATACTATGAAACATTAGAAACAATGAGATACATGGAAAATGTCCTCAACACATTATAAGTGAAAAGGTCAAGTTATAGAGAAGTATGTGCAAAAAATTTACATTAAAATTTGCCTAAAAATATCTGTGCAAGTATAGCAAATATCCGGGATTGCACTGTCTCATATGGTAGTCACTAGCCACATATGGCTTTTTCTTTTTTTTAAATTTAAATTAATTACAATGAATCAAATTTAAAATTCAATTCCTCAGTTGCATCAGTACAGTTCAGGTACTCAATAGCTTCCTGTGGCTACCATGTTAGACTACAGACACGGAATATTTCCATCACTGCAGAAAGTTCTATTGCACCGAGCTGGTCTGGAAGCATCAAACTGTTAAAAGTGATTACTTAGGAAAATGAATTGCATTGGTTAATGGAGGAGAGGGACATACTTTTTACTCTATAAATTTAAATTTTTGTAACAAAAATGAATTATTCCTATCATTTAAAAAGAAAAATTGTAAAATTGGTTAAAAACTAAAATGTTCTGCAATTTATTACTTTCTAGAGACCTTAGGCTCTGAACAAAATTTCCAGATGGTAGGCACTAGAATGACATTATAGCTTTAATTTTTAAATAGTTTCAAATGGATCATCCTTCTTACATTTCCTCCCTGCTTCACTCACACCAAGTCCCATTGAAACAGAGACGCGAGCAAACTGTGAGTACAAAAGCGGTATAAAGAACTTGCCCTGCCCTTAAAGAACTTAGAATCCTATTAGAAGACCAGCTACACATATCAAAATGTAGAGATTAAAATAATTAAATGGCATACCAATCACACCTAACATGTATTTGGAATTTATTAGGTTGGTGCAAAAGTAATTGCCTTTTTTTCAGTTATTTTTATCCCTTTAAACCACAATTACTTTTGCACCAACCTAACACTATGTGCCAGGTACTATTCTAAACACTTTACAAGTAATATCTCATGTAGTCATCACAACAGCCCTGTGAGGCAGGTATTTCAACCCCATTTCACAGACAGGAAAATAGGCCCAGAGAGATCAATAACTAACCTAATGTTGTATGAGAAATGTGCAGAGGGTTTGGGACTCAGTGCTTTGTTCCTATGGTACTCTTGGGGAAGGTCAATATGCTATGGGGTTAAAAACCAGACAGGTCTGAGCAGAGAGTTCATGCTGGGGACCAGAGAGAAATAAATACGATGGTTTCTTTTCCCTAGGTAAAGCAGACCATCACCAGCCAACAGTGGACGAGAAAAGCCTTACTATCTATGCCCAAGTCCAGAAATCAGGTGTAAGTTCTATACTTTCTTTGTCTGGGGTAGACCTGTCATGTTTCCCTTGGATTGTATGTCTGATATTCATGGTTCTACATGGTTTCTGAAGCAGGGGAAATTAGGGAAGCAGAAGTCAAGAACAAGAGCTCTCTAAAAGGGCATTAAACTTCAGTGTCAGATGGGGCTATTTGTTAAAGAAATAACGGGAAACACTGGGTAATCTTCTGGTAATCTGTTTCTTCATAGGAAAAAAATGAGGAAACTAGAAAGATATGTTATGTGACTCCTTCTATCTCTGGCATTCTAGCATCTGCAGTTCCATGTCATCAAACTCTTTCCTCTAGAGTAAAGGGTGTGGCTTGAGGAGAGAGGGAAAGGTTTAAAAAGGCTATGGTGTGCTGTGTTGGTCTGAGCCAAGTTCAGATGTCTGCAAAGTGCCAAAGAGACCAGGAAGGAGGATCTTTAGGACTCTGGCTAGAGACTCTGGATGAAGTGATGGAAGATGATACGCAGCCTGGAGATGAAAGAAAGCAAAACTGTGATGGAGTAATCGTTGGACTGAGATAGAAGAGGGATGGAAACACTAGAGTCATGGTGAAGTTGAGGAGCAGATGTTAGAAGAGGGAGGATAAAGGGATTATGGTTAGCTATGAAGATACAGTTTTTCAGACATGAAGACAATCTATGTGATGTATATGCCAGAATCTGACCATCAGGGTGTAGAGAAAGCAAATTCTGGAGTAAAGGATGAGAAGGCAAAGAAAGCTTTGATTGGCACCTTGGAAAATTGCATCAGATGACAATAAATGCATTTCTGATAACCGGAAATGAACTCTTGGACAAAGCTCTTATTTCTGCTGTCCTCTAGTGGCCTGAAGGGTTTATTACACAGGCCATGTCCACCACTGAGACCCAAGCTCCATTTAGAGTCCCAAGAGCAACCTCCACCCTTGCATTTACCGTGGTGCCTAACCTACTACTCTAGCTCATGTTGTAAGCATCCTTCTTTTTACTGTAAAGTATGCCATATATACTAAAAGTGCACAATGTATGTTTCAGCTCAATGAATTACTGCATCTTGATATCTAGTAAAGTAAGTCTTCCCACCTTGTTTTTCTTCAAGAGTATTTGCTAGTCTTGTCCCCTCGTATCATATATATTTTAGAATCAGCTTCTCAAGTATTGCAAAAGGGAAAAAAATCCTATTAGGATTGCATTGAATCTACAGATCTATTTGAGGAGAAATTAGATCTTGCAGTATTGAGTCTTCCAATGCCATAAAACTACCACTCAGATCAAGGAACAAAATATTGTCAGCAACCTTCAGAAGACCTCCTTGGGCTCCTCCCAATTACTATCCTCTCTCTCCTACCCTAAAATACCCCATCCTGATTTTCTAAAAAATATAATTTAATTTTTTCTTTTTTCTTGACTTTATAAAAATGGAATTCTACAGTATTTTTCCTCTTATATCTGATTTCTTTTGCTTAATATTACCTTCGTGAGACTCATACATGTCTTTGAGCTTAGATAGAATACATTCATTTCCATTGCTTTATAGAATGTCAGTGTATGAATATACTAGAATTTATCCAGTTGACTATTGATGGACATTTGGGTTATTTCCAGTTTGAAGCTATTATGAAAATTGCACTATGAACATTCAAATGCATGTCTCTTGGTAGACACAAGCGCATATTTTTGTTGGATGTATACCTAGAAGTAGGATTACTAAATTGTAGAGTATGCATATCTTCAAATTGACTAGCTAAAGCCAAACTGTTTTCAAAGTCGGTATACCAATTTGCTTTTCTACCAACTACATATAAAAGTTTTCAGTTGCTACACATTCTAATCAAACCTTGGTATTATTAGTCTTTTAAATTTTGTCATTTTGTTGGATACAGCTTTTATAGTTTATTTTGAATTCTCCTAATTATTAAGGAAGTTGAACAATTTTCCGTATGTTTATTGGCCATGTAAATGTCCTCTTTCTTAAAGTGACTGAATCACTTGCCCATTTTCCTTTGCATTTCAGCCTTTTTTTTTATGGCTTCGTATAAGCTCTTAAATATTTTTTTAGCTTTTTGGCAGTTCTGTGTTAGCAAATATCTTCATTCTGTGGCTTGCTTTTGCAGTTTCTCAGAGATACCTTTTGATAAGGACAATTTCTCTTTTTTTTTAGTGTAGATTTAGTAATTTCTTCCTTTGTGTATAGCACTTTTTGTGTCCTGTTTGAGAAATCTTTCTCTATTTCTAGGTAATGAAGATATTCTACCATCTTAAAGGTATATGGTATATCTTTCTCATTTATATCTCTGATGTACCTTAAAATGATTTGGGAATATGGTGTGAGTTTGGCCAAGTTTCATTTTTTTCCAGCCCAGTGACCATTTATTGAAAAGATTATCCTTGCCTACTGCAGTGCCTCCTTCATCATAAATCAAGGGTCCACATATGTGTGGCTCTATTTTGAGATTCTCTTCTGTTCCATTGGTCTACTTGTTTATACTTGCACAAGTACTATACTGTCTTTATAATCTGTGATTACAGATTTATTATAAGTTTGACATCTGGTAAAATGAGTTTTCTCACTTGTTTTTGTTCTTCAAGTGTTCAAGTGTTCTTCTTGGCCATTTTTGGTCTTTTGTATTTTCATATATATTTTCAATTCAGTTTGTCAAGTTCCACCTAAGAATCCTGCTAGAATTCGAATTAGAACTACACTGATCAATTTGAGGGGACCGTAAATATTTATGGTGTTGAGTCTTTCAATTCACAAAATGATATATCCTTTCCTTTATTTAGATCTTCTTTAATTCCTCTAAGTGATGTTTTACAGTTTTCTACATAAGAGGACTTATACAGCCTTCATAATTTATTACTTTGCATTTGAGCATTTGATATTTTGGGATACTATCAGCAATGTTACCTTGAATTTTTTAGTTTTTGTTTATTATTGATATATAGAAATACAATTAATTTATATATATTAACCTTATATTTGAAACATTTCTAAACTCATTTGTAAACTCCAGTCACTTATCTATAGATCGTTTAGGATTGTATCTGTACACAATTGTATCATCTGTAAAAAATTAGTTTTATTTCTTCATTTTCAATTCACATAATCTCATGATTTTTTAAAATTTATCTTTTTAATTTATCTGCTGAACTACACTGATTTGCAAAGATTACTCCAACCTTGCATTCCTGGAATAGAAGCAATTCAGTCTGGTCTTTTAAAAATATTGCTGGATTTTATTTGCTAACAATTTTTTTCTGTTTCTGTTTCTGAGTGAAAATGGCCTATAATTTTTCTTTCCTGTAATGCCCTTGTGAGGTTTTGACATCAAGATTATGCTAACCTCACAAAATAAGTTGGTTTCCTAGTGCTACTATAACAAATTACTACAAACTTGGTAATTTAAAACTACAAAAATTTACTCTCTTACAATTCTGAAGGACTGAAGTCCAAAATGAACGTGCCACTAGGGCAATGCTCCTTCTGAGGCTCTAGGGGACATCTGTCTTGTTTCTTCCAGTTTTTGGTGCCTCCAGTGCTCTCTGACATTTGTTGGCTTGTAGCTATATAACTCAAATTTCTGCCTCCATGTTCACATAACTTTCCTCTCTGTGTGTCTCTGTGTTGTCTCCTTTTCTGTCTCTTATAGGGACACTTCTCACTGGATTTAAGACCCACCTTAATCCAGCATGACCTCTTTTTGAAATTATTAACATAATTACATCTACAAAGACCCTATTCCAAATAAGGTTACATTTTGAGATTCTGCGTGGACCTATCTTTTGGGGACAACAATTCAACCCACTACAGGGTGCATTTACTTTTTGTTATTCTCTGAAAGTGTTGGGGAAGAATTTATGTTATTTTTACCCTTAAGTAGTTGACAGAATTCACAGGTGAAGCTCTTAGAGCCAGGGTTAAGACTTAAATTACATACTTCCTATCTCATTTTCCTTTCTTTTAGATGAGTAATTAAACTATTTTTTTTCTATTCTTTTATTGGTTACCCTAGAAATTATGAAATGCATCCTTGATTTATCAAAGTCTAATGCTTATTCTCTTCCTGGACAATACTTTAACTCTACCTTTATCTTCACCTCCTGATTTATGGGCCTTTTGGTCATTATTTAAATATATATATTTTAAACTCATGAGATATAATTATTATTGTTTTCAATATGCATTTAGACTTACCCACAACCTTACATTTTTCTTTATTCCTATTTACAATGCCTATATGATATCATACAAAGACTGTGATGGACAATTATTTAAATGGACAATTATTTAAAAATTAACATTTCATTTGTTCTCATTTTTAATGGCTATACAATACCATTATAAAGACTGTAATCGAATGGAAAAATTGTTTACCAAATGTTTGCTCTCTGCTAGGGACTCTTATAGGTCTTATCAGGGCTACTGTTATACCTTGCACAATCTCAGGGGATAGCATTCACAAAGAATATATGGGAATAAGGCCCCTGGAGTTTCTTGCAAATTATGCATCCTGGAATTGTGCCCTAACTGAAGACACCAAGATACAAAAATGTACTAAATTATTACAACTATGTTTAAAATAATTCCCTATGCCTAGATAAAAATTCCTGAAGGACAATATAACAACATGTTAACCATGTTGTGTTGAAGTGATAGAACTATGGAAGATTTCCTTTATACTTTTTCTTCTTTCTAAAACTTTTAAATTAAATATTAAAAGCATAAGTTATTTACCTTTTCCTCCATGCCTCTAAAATAGGTCATATTAAAATCCTCCCAGACAGAAAGGCAGGCAGGGGTTTCTTCTGTTGATGAAAATCTCTAAATTAGTTTCAAGTTCACCTCATTCATCTATTATTGCAAGTAATTCTTCCTTAAATTTAAAATTTTGCTTAGCATTATAATCTCAAGATCCATCCATGTTGTCACAAATGGTCATATTTCATCTTTTCTTACCGCCGAATAGTATTCCATTGTGTATATATATATATACTACAACTTCTTTATCCATTCATCTATCGAAGGACATTTTGGTTGTTTCCATGTCTTGGCCACTGTAAACAAAGCTGCAATGAACACTGGAGCACACGTGTCTTTATGTATAAATGTTTTCAGATTTTTTGGGTAGATACTCAAGAGAGGGATTGCTGGGTCATGTGGTAATTCTATTCGTAATTTTTTGAGGAACCTCCACACTGCCTTCCATAGCAGCTACACCAGTCTGCATTCCCACCAACAGTGTATGAGGGTTCCTTTTTCTCCACAGCCTCTCCAACACTTGTTACTACTTGTCTTGTTGATGATAGCCATTCTGACTGGGGTGAGGTGATATCTCATTGTGGTTTTTATTTGCATTTCTCTGATGATTAGTGAGTGATGTTGAGAATTTTTTCATATGTCTATTTGCCATTTGTATGTCCTCTTTGGAGAAATGTCTCTTCAGGTCCTCTGCCCATCTTTCAATTGGTTTTTTTGTGGTTTTTTTCTGTTGTTGTTGAGTTGTATGAGTTCCTTGTGTATTTTGGTTATTAGCCCCTTATCGGAGGCGCTGTTTCCAAAAATCTGCTCCCATTCAGTTGGTTGCCTGTTTATTTTGTCGATTGTGGAAGGAGAACTGACTCTGGGTGGTGAACACACAATGTGATATATAGATGATGTAATACAGAATTGTATACCTGAAATCTATGTAACTTTACCAGCAATTGTTACCCCAATAAACTTTACTTTGAAAAAAATATTAAATTTCTCCAAAATGTAGTATCTACAAGTTGTATGGGATTTTGAAAGTCATCTATTTGAATCAGGCAATTACTGCTGGAATCATTTTCTATAACATTATTTCCAAAGTGTTGGCTTGGTCCTTTTTACTAAAATATAGTCTGTGACCAAGCAGCAGCAGTATCACCCAGGTCCTTATTAGAAATGTAGAACCTCAGGCTCCCCCTCAGATCTTCTAAAAAAGAACCAACATCCTAACAAGATCCCCAGTTAATTCACATGCACCTAAAAGTATGAGAAGCCCTGATCTACCCCAAGCACTTTCAGTAATGGGGAATTCACTGCCTCCCAAGGCAATTCATCCCACATTTGAACACCTTTTACTTTTAGAAAAATCTTTATTATATTGAACCAGAAAATTTTCCTAAAATTCCAACCTTGGTTTAAACCTGAAGGATTATATAGAACAAATCTAATTTCTCTATGGCAATTCATCAGTTCATATGAAGAGAAAGATCATGTCCTATCTGGAAACTTCTTTCCTCCAGTAAACGTTTCCAATTCCTTACCTCTTCCATCAGATGACAAGATTCTAAATTCCCTCTCATTAAAACCTATGTGCTTCAGTTTCAAGTCTTGCTCTAAATCCAGAAAAAGTGGAGAGTAGCATTACCATACAGCAGCGCCCCCAAAGTATGTTGAGAGGACGATTTCTCTGGCACAAATTATGTCCTCTCCATCTTACAGGGATGAGGTCTCAATTTACCCCCACACTGACTTCATCCTGGTCTTGTGGATTTTAATTCATTCCAAGTAACATCACCTGAAGGTTTTTTATGTGTCCAGCACTGTTTTGTGGGGACTGCAAAGAAATTTAGGCTACTTATCAAGGAATTGATAGTCTGTTTGGAGAAACAATGTGTAAATAGGTAAGTGCCATAGTGTGTGTGAATTAGACTTTAAATACCTGAGGTATTTAGGTAAAGGAGAGGTAATTATAAATTGAAACAGCCAAAGAAAAATGGTGTGATGGAAAGAGTATAAACTGTAAGTTAAAAGATCTTGGTGGGACTCCTGGCGTTTATACTTCTTGCGTTGTATATATTAGGAAAGTACTAAGTCTTTCTGGGTTTTAGCTTGTTCATCTGTAAAATGTGAGTGGCAAAAGTATTTAACATATAGAGTGGTTGGAAAACAAATGAGAAGACATGTGAAGGGCTTTGTAAACTTTAACACACTTACATGTGTGGTTATTATTGAGTTCAATGGTTGGGCAGGAAAGAGAAGTAACAAGAAGAGTGTGGGGATGGAAAGAACTAGGCATGTAGTGAGTGATATGAGCAAGATTCAAATACTATGAAGATCACCTTCTATTCAGGTTCCCCAGTAAAGCCACACCAATTTTAGTTCACTGTGAGGAAGACTTTTAAGAATCTAAGGAGCGCTAATGACTAATTAGCCGACTCATGAGGTTGTGAGCTCCAAGATGTCACTTGGGGAGTCAAGGCGTTCCAGGGAATCTGAGGGAGAATTTCCACCTTGGAAGAAGCTGGACCAAATAATTCTATGGCGATTTCTAACTCAAAGTTTCTTGATTTTGTGCTTCTCCGTGGGAAGAGTTGGATGGGAAATAACTCTGCTCAGCTAATTTCCGGTTTTCTTTGCTTCCCTCGTAGTCTGTTCAGAAGAAACCAGATCCCTTGCCAGGTCAGGACCCCTGCACCACCATTTATGTTGCTGCCGCAGAGCCTGTCCCAGAGCCTGTTCAGGTGAGGCATCTCTCTGTAGAGAAGGGATAGTTGGAGAAGGGGAGAGGGTGGGACCTGGTTAGAGCTGAAAAGAAACAGAGTCTTGAAATGGAAAAGGCAGACCTAGCAAGCAGGTAGCAAGGAGCATTTGTGGCCATGGCTGCAGGGCTTCCGAGCAACTCCTCATGGCTGCTCACATGGAGTCACAGCTCCCTCTGCTTACTAGTGTTTCTTTGAGAATTGTCCAAAGAACACATCAGAATCAGCTGGTATAGTTGTTAAAAACAAAGATTTTTGGGACCTTCCACCTAGGATTCTGTTCAATCAGAATGTCCATGGCAAATAACCAGGTATCTACACATTAAAAGAAAAAGAAAAAGTCCCCCCTCCCCCCAAGGTGATCCTGATGCACATTTAAGTTTGGGAATGGTGCTTTAAAGTCCGGGAGTTCTCGAGTGCAATTGAGTAGCAGAATCAGTAGGGGAGCTTTGTAAAACTGCTTGTGCCTAGGCTCCGCCCAACCCTATTTAATCAGAATATTTAGGAGTTGAGCTCTGCATAGGTATGAAGCTTAAAGAGAATGTGATGTGTAGCTGAGAATGAACCTCATCTATTCTACCCCATTGCAAGATTGGCATGAATTAAATTTACTTGGCAGGAATCTTTCCTTTTACTAAACGTACAGAAATAAATTCTGGGCTGAAATCTTGGCTCCAGTTGGGTTCTATTCAATAAAGCATTTTAGGAAACAATTGAGGATTAAGAGGCCATACAAAATGCCTACATTTACCCTTCTTTAAAGTTCCCATGGTACACACACCCAGAAATGCCTAGGAGGGTGCCCTGTCTTTATCTTGAGGTCTATTCTCAGAACATTGTTCTATCCAAGGGGGAAGTAAAAATACAAATCTGACTTCAAAAGCTTTTTAAAAAAGTAATGTAGATTTTTAATGGAGTTTTGTTGGGGAAGTAAAATAGTGTATTTCACATTTTACAGCAAAACCTCCTAAATTCCCCCATTTCTGTCTCTTCCTCAGACTCTTGAATCTCCTCTCTCTATAAGAGGTCTTTGCCTACATTCCTCATCTTCTCTCCCACTTTCTCTCCTGCCTGAACCATTTCTTCCTTCTCCCTTTGCACCCCTCACTAACTCTTTTTAAAGCTCAGGAATTTAGAATTCTTCTTAACTTTTCCAAACTGTGCTCCCATTCCTAAAAGTAAAACAAATGGTTTTCCTTGTAAGTCAAGGGAGGGAAGAAAGCACTGAGTTCTCATCCTCAGATTGCTGGGACAGGTCTCCCAGTCTCCCTAAGGTCATATGTATGCTTGGAAGGGAGCTATAGCCCGTATTACAGGCAGGGCAGGCAGTCTGAGGACCTGAGTGCTGCCTCCAACCATACCCTTAGCAAGTCTCTACGCTACAGGATTTTCTAAGACTCTTTGTTTTTCCTAAGCAACGCTGTTTCAATTTGTTCCCTGAAGCTACTGCTGGTTCCTCCACTCACAGGTTTCTTCTGTTTTGCCCCCAGGAACCAAGCTCCATCACAGTCTATGCCAGCATAACACTTCCAGAGAGCTGACACCATAAACCCAGTGATGGGACTTTCGGAAGGAATATGGAGGAGCCAAAATAAACACTGAACTCGGCCCCAGGTCTCAAGTTCCCAATGATACTCTACACATTGGATCAACTCCTTGGTGATGTTGCTTCCCCATTGACCAGTGAAATGGACAAGGAAGTGAGGCTTCCCAAGCACTTAGTCTACACTGCAGAGCACAGGCCCAGAACAGAGTTTTCCATTCCTGTGGTGTAGCAGATGAAATGGATAATGTGGGTCCAGTGAGTCCAGACTTTCAGGTGTCTTGCTCTTCGCAAGGACTGGATAACAAAAGCCAAAGGCAAAAAGCCAGGACATCGAGCACCTATTTCAGACAGCTGACCACCAGCCACAAAGTCTGGAACAGTTTATATTTTGACTGCCTGTACTTGGTTCTGGGAGCTGAACCTGATCACCATGCAGACCTGATCAAGCTCTGTGCCTCAGTTTCTCTCTCTGGATGGACAATGAAAGATGAATTCCTTATTATATGTAAAACACTCTAGATTATTCTATAAAAGAAGCTAAAGAGTCAATAAACTGAAAATATGACTTTGAGGTCTCTGAGCTTTAAATAATGAAATGAAAATCATCTAATATTCTTAAAAGTATAGTTCTGTGCAAATGGCATTCAGATTTAAAGAAAAGTGGAAAGTGTTTGGTTGATGCTGTTACAAAAGAATTCGAGATAATCAGAACTTATTCCAGGGTAATTTTTCACTTCCCAAAATGATTTTTAAATCCTAGTTCTCTGTTTACTCTGTTGAATAACAAACCTGGAGCCTCAGCTAAGACTCTTCAACCCGATTCTGAATCTATTTTATATTCATGGTGTTGCGTCATCTACCAGGCACTTCCTAACCCCTGCATACCTCTCCTTACACTAAATTTATCCTGTATTAGGAAATTAACATACTTGAGCCCATCAGCTTCAATAATTGAATGCTTAATAACTTAAATTGCAGGCTGCAGACAGAAAGAGTCTCTTTTCATAGTCCTCTTTTCTGCCTGTTCTCTGCTTTTAGACAGGCCCTCTTCAATTTAAGCTGTTCTTTCTGATAAGTTCTTGTAGGACTTTAGTGAACACTGTAAGAAATCACCAACTATCTTACAACTGTATAACAAGGGTCACCAACTTTTCAACTCAAAACTCTGAGGTCCTTATTGCTTTGTGCTATCTCTGTTCCATCAATTCACATTTTAGTTCTGTTACTTAGTGGATTTCTTGGAACCAATTTCGGTGATAGTGTTCTTAGTTGCAATAAACCGAAACTGATGTGGGTTTTTTTTTTAATGTAGAAAAGGAATCTACTGAAAAGATATTGGTTGGTTCAAATAACTCCTAGAAGGTTCTTTAAAACCATACTTTAAAAATGAGCAGGAAAAAGTGAGACTTAGGTTGTGGCTAGTACCACAGTCCAACTCAGAAAACCAGCCCAAGGATTGATGATGCTAGTGAATAGTTGCCTGGCCGTTGTCCTCCCAGTACTAGATCTGGACTCCATCACTCTCTCCTTACCTCACTGGACTTGAAAACTCAATCTTGCTCTTGCACCATCTGCACCAAAGTGAATTTTCCAGGGTCCCTTCTTCATCTCTAGTTTCTAATTCAGAGTCTGGGACTGAGTGAGCAATTCTAGATCACATGTCCATGCTCTACTTCAAGGAAGGCTTGGAATTGAATATCTGGCAATTTTTACTTTCATAGTTGTTGGTGGGGTCTGTCTCTTGTGAGTTAGAAAATTCCACAAACATAAGCAGTGGAATTCAATGCTGGGCAGGCTATAAAAACCAAATATCCACTACTCCACTCTTGTCTAAGCGTAGGCTAATCAGCCGTTTGTTATGACCACTCTATCCTTTACTAAAACTCAGATTGTTCCAGTGGCTTGTTTCCCAGCACTTTGGTTTTTCCTGTGGCCAAATTATACCTGATGGAAGGGCAGAAACTAAAGTGGGACGAAGAGGTTATCCCCTCAAAATTCCCTGTGTTAGGCTCAAGACCTCACTGGGGAGGATGGCTGTGTCTTAGAGTCCTTTGTGCCATCCTTCAAATGATATTTGACATTACATCGTGCACCACCAGATCTCAGGTTCAAGTGGGAAAGCAGGGAACCCCTCAGATTATACTCTTCCCACTCTCCAGTTTTCTCCAAAGGCACTGTGAGTGAACTATTCCTTTTCTTCAGGCTTAAAAATAAAACTGATACTGTAGGGTCTGGTTTCCCTGTGTTTCTTCTCTAGTGTTTTCTTTTGAACGAACATATCTGAATTCTGGAGAACACAGAAGGAACAGACCCATTCTTGGTCTTAAGGGACTGGGGTTCTGCAATATAACCAGTTTCAAGCCTCTTTAGGACACTTCCTCTAGTCACATAACCAGGATGTGACTGGTAAAGTGTTCCTATACTGACTGAGAAGCCACTGGTTACAGTAAGTTACTTCTCTTCCTGAAGTTTTTGTTTCTAATACCTCCTGGAAATGAATAAAATACAGACAATCCATTAAGGAAATTGCATTCCTGTCTTGTGTTACCTAGAGTATTCGTAACATAGCAGTATGGCAAGACATGCTTCCTGGCTTTTTGTTTCTATGGCTATAGTTACGAAACACTGAAGGTGGCTGATTTGATTTGATGAGTTGTCCCTTTCCTAGGGCATGGCAAGGGTTAGCTCTGTGTTTTCTTCACCAAAGTCAGGAGCCACCTTCCACATGGAGAAAAGAACTGTGTTTAAAGGATTGCTTAATTTTTGTCACAGCCAGAGTAATACCCTTCCTTGAACTTCTCCAAATTCCCCTTGTGGAGCAAGTTTAAGAGCAGGGTTTCTCAACTGTATCACTATTGATATTTGGGTCCAGATAATTGTTTGTCATGGGGGTTGTCCTGGGCATTGTATGATGTTTAGCAGCATTCCTGGCCTCTACCCACTAGATGCCAGTAGCACCTCCCCTGTCCCTGGTCATGACAATCAAAAATGACTCCTGCCACTGTCAAATGTTCCCTGGTAGGAAAAGTATTCCCACTGATTGAGAACCACTGATCACTAGATCCCTATTGATCTCTGTGTAGACTAAATATACTTCTATGTACCAAGAAGTAGAGCTATCAAAAAATCATAATTTGAAAGTAACTGCCTGGGCACTTAAACATGGCCCACACCTGCAAATATTTCCAAGATTATCTAAATATTAGTTACCAGGGTAGTTTTTAAAAAATATTGATACTATGCTACTATGGAAGGTAGTGTAGAAAAAAATTAAGACTAGAATTACCATATGACCCAGCAATCCCTCTCCTGCGCATCTACCCAAAAAATCTGAAAACATTTATCCATAAAGACATATATGCTCCAATGTTGGTTGCAGCTTTATTTACGGTGGCCAAGACATGGAAACAACCAATGTGTCCTTTGATAGATGAATGGATAAAGAACTTGTGGTATATGTACACAATAGAATATTATTCTGCTATAAGAAAAGATGAAATAGTACCATTTGTGACAACATGGATGGATCTTGAGATTGTAATGCTAAGCAAAATAAGTCAGACAGGAAAAGCCGAGAACCATATGATCTCACTGATATGTGGTGTATAAAACTGAAAACAACAAAAGAACAAGACAAACAAATGAAGAAACAAAAACTTGTAGACACAGACAATAGTTTAGCGGTTACCAGAGGGTAAGGGGGTGGGGGGTGGGAGATGAGGGTAAAGGGGATCAAATATGTGGTGATGGAAAGAGAACTGACTCTGGGTGGTGAACACACAATGTGATATATGTAGATGATGTATGACAGAATTGTACACCTGAAATCTATGTAACTTTACTAACAATTGTCACCCCAATAAACTTTAATTAAAAGAAAAAAAGAAAAAAAAACCACTGATATCGAAACCCGGCATCAAACCCAAATGAAATCTGGATTGAGATCTACAAAACCACCAATTTAGAGGCTGTTGTCATAACTAGAAAGGATTTTGTGAAGAGTTCCACACAGCAACCACAAGAGGGAGATGTATTTTAGGTAAAAAGTTTGAAGTAAAAATGGAAATGAGAAAATTTCTAGGACGTAGCCTAGATTGAGGCACTGAAGGTCAGAATAAAAAAAATAGAACCAAGATATCACAGTTAGTTTTCTTGTAGTGACACTTTGAACCTGAGGATAGGAAGAGAAATTTTAAAAAGTAGGCCACTGATAATGATATACCCACGTGTGAAAAAAAAAATTTAAAACACAGCCAAGGACAAAAATAAGATCACTTGGTGTCACAGAAGGTAAGAAAGACGATTCCAATGGGGACAAAAGAGATTTCTATATCAGAAACAGTTGGGGAGAAAGGGAGCTTAGAAAGGGCTGCTAGATTTGGATTTAATAGGGATTATCAGATAATTTGGGAAAATGAGAAGATGAAATGAGAGAAGTAAAATTAAATAATGATTGTTATATCAAGTGAAGGATGGTGCTTTCTCAAACTTCTTGCCATTTCTTGCCCCCAAAGATCCTTTAGGGCTATGAATCAAACATTTCTATTCATAAGATTATGGATAGTCAGGTTTGGAGGAAACATTAAAGGTAACCGTCCAACCATTGCTTGGCCAAAGTCCTGAATATCCTCTGCCACATCCTGATATTGTGACCCATGCTTTACCACCTCCAGTAGTGGGAACATCTGGTTGTTAGAAAGTTATTGAAATGAATCAAATATCCATCTTCCTGTTATGGCCCCCCTCCATTCACTTCTCACCCCTACTAGATCCATTCTTCCAGTTGCAGCTAAGTGAAACAAAATATAATACATCTATTTGAAAAATCCTACAAACTTTTAAAACATTGATTTTTTTCCTCCTACAGTACTCCTAACCTTTCTTTAATTACCCTGTTTCTTTTTTTGCCCTTTCATTCTTTTAAAAAAAGGTTTTTATTAAAATATAGCTAACATACAATATTACATTAGTTTCAAGGGTAAACTATAGTTATTCAACATTTATATACCTAAACAAGTGATCATCATGTTAAGTTTAGCAACCACCTGACACTGTACCAGCCTATCACAATATTACTGACTATATTCCCTATGCTGTACGTTACATCCCCATGACTTATTTGTTTTGTGCCAGGAAATTTGAACTTCTTATTCCCCTTCACCTTTTCTACCCCTTTTTAAAAATTTTCAATTACAATTGACATTCAATATTATTTTATATTAACTTCAGGTGTACAGTATAGTGGTTAGATATTTACATAATTTAATAAGCGATCCCCCTGACTAATGTAGTATGTACCTGGCGCTATACGTAAGGATTACCATATTATTGACTATATTCCCTGTGGTTTACTTTACATCCCCATGACTGTTTTGTAACTATCAATTTGTACTTCTTAATGCCTTCACCTTTTTCGCCCTGCCCCTCAACCCTCTCCCATCTATCACCCCAATAAATCTAATACCCATTTGACATCATGCATAGTTATTACAATATTATTGACTATATTCCTTATATTATACCCTACAGCCCCATGACCACTATGTAACAATCAATTTGTATTTCTTAATCCCTTCCCCCTTTTCATTAACCCCTGAACCTCCTTCTAATCTGGCAACCATCAAAATATTCCCTGTATCTAGGAGTTTGTTTCTGTTTTGTATGTTTATTTTGTTCTTTAGATTCCACATGTAAGCAAAATCATATTTCATCTGTCTTTCTCTGTCTGACATACTGCACTCAACCCAATACTTGACCCATCCATGCTGCCACAGATGGCAAGAACCCATCCCTTCCATGGCGAAGCAATATCCTATTGTTTCTATATATTACCTCTTCTTTATTCATTCATCCATCGATGGATACTCAGGCTGCCTTCACATATTGGCCAGTAAACAATGCTGCAATGAGAATATGGATATATATGTCCCCTTGAAGTAGCATTTTGAGTTTCTGAGGAAAAAAGTACCCAGAAGTGGGATTACTAGGTCCTTCTTTGTATCTTGTTATAGACTTTGTTTTAAAGTCTATTTAGTCTGGTATAAGTATTTTTACCCCAGCTTTTGTTTGTTTGTTTGTTTCCACTTTCATGAAATATTTTTTCCATCCCTTAACCTTCAGTCTGTGTGTGTCTTTTGATTGGAAGTGAGACTCTGGTTAGCAGCATATGTAAGGTTCTTGTTTTCTTATCCATTCAGCCACCTTATGTCTTTTGATTGGAGCATTTAATCCATTTACATTTAAAGTAACTGTTGATAGATATGTAGTTATTGCCATTTTATTATTCATATTGTGATTTTTTTTCTTCCTCTTAAAGCAGTCCCTTTAACATTTCTTCTTGGTGGTGATGAACTCCTTTAGGTTTTTCTTCTCTGGGAGCTCTTTATCTGTTCTTCAATTCTAAATGATAGCTTTGCTGGTAGAGTACTCTTGGTTGTAGGTCCTTGCTTTTCATCACTTTGAATAATTCGTGCCAATCCCTTCTGGCCCGTAAAGATTCTGTTGAGAAATCAGCTGACAGTCTTATGGGAGCTCCCTTGTAATTAACTGCTTTTCTTTTGCTGCTTTAAAGATTTTTCTCTTTGTCTGCAACCTCTGGCATTTTAATTTTGATGTGTCTTGATGTGGGTCTCTTTAGGTTCATCTTGCTTGACACTCTGCGGCTTCCTGGGTTTGTATGTCTATTTTCTTTGCCAGGTTAGGGACGTTTTTTGTCATTATTTCTTCAAATAGGTTTTCAATTTCTTGCTCTTTCTCTTCTACTTCTGGTACCCCTGTGATGCAAATTTTGGTACACTTGATGTTGTCCCAGAGGCCCCTTAAACTACCCTCATTTCTGGGGGATTTTTTTTTCTTTTTGTCATTCTGTTTGTGTGTTTTCTGATACCTTAACTTCTAAATCACTGATTTGATCCTCTGCTTCATCTAATCTACTGTTGATTTCCTCTAATGTATTCTTCATTTCAGTTATTGTAGTCTTATTTCTGACTCATTCTTTTTAATGTTTTCAATCTCCATTTTTATGTTTTCTATCTCTTTGTTGAAGTTCTGAGATCATTGAACATCCTTACAACCAGTGTTTTGAAATCTGTGTCTGGTAGTTTGCTTGCCTCCATTTTGTTTCGTTCTTTTTCTGGAGCTTGTTCTGTTCTTTTATTTGGGACATGTTTCTTTGTCTCCCCATTTTGGCTGCCTCCCTGTGTTTGTTTTTATGTATTAGGTAGGGCTGCTATGCCTCCCAGTTTTTGCAGAGTGGCCTTATGTAGTAGGTATCCTGTGGAATTCAGTGGCACAGTCTCCCTAGTCACCTGAGCTGTGCACTCCAAGTGCGTCCCTTGTGTGGATTGTGTGTGTGTGTGTCCTTCTCTTGTAGTTGAGCCTGGGTTGCTGCTGGCATGTCAATGGGAGGGATTGAACCTCAGGCTGATTGGTTGTGAGGACTGGCCATGACTACAGTGGAAGAGCTGTTGTGCAGGGGCTGACCCTACAGAGCAGGATTCACTTCAGCAGGGCTCTGGTGCTGTGCTAGTCTGCGCTTCAGGTGTGTCATCCTTGGAGGCAGCTGGGTGATGCTCCAGCTCGGTCCTAGCTGGCCACCAGGTGTTCCAGCACTGGGGCCTCATGAGAGGGGCCCTGTTGTAAGCCAAATTTAGCTGCAGCCTGTGCTGTGCCTGGAGCCATCTGGTGTAAGTCACAAAGCAATCTGCAAGTGGACACCTCCTGCACTGGGCTTGGAGATGCCTTGAGTGGTCAAACCGTGAACCAAAGTTGGCTATCACTACTGCCGGGATTAGGACTGCTCAGCCAGATGTATGGGAGATGCCAAAGGCAGACACTTTATTTGGCTTTTCTGAACATTTGAGAGATTTTAAGAAAGTCCTCAACATGTGCGAGACAGGATGTTTGTACAAAAAAGCCACTGAAAGCAGCTTGGGTGGGTCTGCAAGTTGAGCGGGGTGGGGTCTCAAGGAATCAACAGGGTGGGGAGAACAGTGTTAGCCAGATTGATGGAGACTCAGATACAGCAGCTAAATGAGTCTGCACACCAGGGTGAGGGTGGGGCTCAACAAAGAAACAAAGAGGAGCTTCTGCCACCTCCTCTGTCAAAAAGAAAGCTGTCCCTCCAGCCCTCATTCTGAACCCACGCAACTCAGTTTTCCCAACCCACCCTCAGATGTCCCTGTTGCCTCTCAAGCTGCTGCCCCAGTGATGGCGCTCAGAGCCAGTGATTCCATCAATGAGTAAGTCCATGCATGGTCCCTTTAAGAGGAATGCCTGAGACTCCAGCTGCCCTACATCTCATTCAGCCATAATTTCTGCTGGTTTTCACAATCAGAAATTACGGGGACTTCTCTCCTGGCACTGGAACCATGGGCTGGGGAGCCTGATGTGGCACTGGGACCCCTTGCTCCTTCCAGAGGAACTTCCACAGCTGAGATATCCCTCCCAGTTTTTTTTTAAGAGGGTGCACCTCACAGTGGCCCATGTAGGTATCAAACCAGCAACCTTGGTGTTATTAGCACCATGCTGTAACCAACTGAGCTAGTGGGCCACCCCCCCTCCCAAATTTTAAAGGTCACACGCAGGTGTGGGACCAACCTGTTCTGTGTTTCCATCCCTCCTACAAGTCTCAAGGTGGCTTTTTCTGTATGTCCTTAGTTGCAGGACTATGATTCAGCTAGACTTCAGGTGATTCTCAATGAAGATTGTTCTGTAGTTTACTTGTAATTTTGATGTGGTCATAAGAAGAAGCAAGCACAAAGTTTACCTACTATACCATCTTGATTGGAAATCTCCCTATTTTCTTTATAATAAACAAATTGCCCCTTCTTGCTTTCATCATTTTTTGCCAGATATGTGTGTAAGTGGGTGTGAGGGGGATTTGGTAACAGCTTTGCAATAAGAACCAGAAGGACTCTGGGGGATTCTTAAGTTCTAGTGTTCTAATTGGTGTGCTATTCCATCTCTGCATAGTATCTACTGAAAGCCTGTCTGAGAACTGTGTTTCATGTCTCCTCGAGGGCCCTAAGATGGATTGATGTAGTATCATAGCAACTCTTTCCAATCATAGAGAAGGAGGAATCACAAATGACTTAGTCTTCAAAAAGGTACTCTTAGTCTGGAAAGAGTTTAAGTCAGCTGGGAAAATAAAGGATCAAATAGATCGGAATAAAGTGGTAGAAGGGAGATGGAGAAACTGAGGAAAACAGTGGTAAAAACTCAAACTGAGAATGTATTTGAAGAAATATAGCCTCAAACACTTAAATAAGTGGTAGGAATCTTAAGAGTTCTCTTAATCTAATCCCTTACGGAATGTAGGCATCCCTCCAAGTGGGGTCACTTTAGCTAGAGTAACATTCCTGGCCTATCTCCACACCCCATTCCTCACTCACTCTAGCTCATGAACTGTTTTGTGACTTTGGGAAGATGAACTGAAGAAGCTCAACTCAGCCCCTGCTGAGCTCTATTTCTTGGAACTAGCCTGTCTGTGGGATATACATTCTTGTCTACTCACAGCTGCTCACAAGGGCAGGCTGTCCTCTTGTTGGGAGGCTTGGGATTGCCAACTCATTGTGGTCTCCTCCATCTTCCCCTCCTCCTCTTTCCCCCTTGTCCCTCATCATCATCATTATAATGATAATAGTAGCCAACATTTATGTAGTACTTGCTAAGTGCCAGGCATTTTCCTGAGTGCTAATCATGCTAACCACTCACCTGAAGCCACAGTTGCCAATCAACTTCATCAGTAATAGAGCTGACTCTTTTTCTCCATCTATATGACTTCAGCCTATCTCAAAATTGGTTCCAAACTCAGAAACAGAAGAGCAGATATCATTTATTTCCCCCTCCCTGAAATCCCAACACTTTCTCTAATTCCATGGTTAAGCATTCTCCAAGCCTTCCCTAAATTCTCTCCCACCATAGTTTCACATGTTCCAATTTAGAGAGCTCATTAAAATCCTTCTTCCTGAAATTTGCCTATTTTCATCCTGGTTCTTCTCTCTGAATGGTCTAATTCTTCTTCCATATGATAATTTTTCAAATATCTGAAAATAACTCATTTCTATGTGACTTTTGAGTGTGGACAAGTCACTTGATATCCCTAAGTTTCATGTCTTCACCAGTTTAAGTGGAGTATTGAGAAAGCACAAGATGATTTCTAAAGTGTCCTTTTCCTAAAATTCTCTTGTATCTAAGTCTCCTTTTTGTTTTTTAGTTTTCTATTACACGACACATGCCCCTTCGACTGTCCTGACTACTCTCTTCTAAATACAATCCTGTTTGTCAATGTCTCTTTTGAAAAAAAGAAATTACTTATGTATAGTTAGTATAGAGTCTTATACTAGTTTCAGGTATACATTATAGTGATTCGACATTTATATACCTTACGATGTAATCACTGCACTAAGCCTAGTAATCATCTGTCACTGTGGTGACAAGTTATTACAATATAATTGACTGTATTCCTCTTCACTTTTTTCACCCACCTGCCCCCTCTGGAAATCATCAGTTGAGAAAAACAAATACCATGATTTCATTTATATGTGGAATCTAAAAAAATAAAACAAACAAACAAAACAAAATAAAACAATACAAAAACTGACTCATAAAAACAGAGGTCAAGCTGTCAATTGTCTTTTAAAACTTGCTGCTCAAGTAATATTTACAATAGCCACGATATGGAAGCAGCCTAAGTGCCCATCAATAGATGATTGGGTAAAGAAGATGTGGCTCATATATACAATGGGATATCACTTGGACTTAAAAAAGAATAAAATCTTACCATTTGCAACATCATGGATGAACCTGAAAGGTATTATGCTAAGTGAAATAAGTCAAACAGAGTAAGACAAATACCATATGATCTCTCTTATATATGGAATCTATAAAACAAAATAAATGAACAAACAAAACAGAAAGACTCATAGATACAGAGAAGAAACAGATGGTTCTTGGGGGGAAAGGTTGAGCAGCTGGGTAAAAAAGGCAAAGAGATTAAGAAGTACAAATTGGTAGTTGCAAAACAGTCATGTCGATGTTAACTAAAGCATAGGGAATATAGTCAATAATATGGTAATAACTATGTATAGTGCCAGGTGAGTACCAGTCTAATCGGGGAACAGGGGATCACTTTGTAAATTATATAAATATCTATATAAATGCACTATGCTGTACATCTGAAATTAATATAAAATAATATTAAATGTCAACTGTAATTGAAAATAAAAAAGAAAGTACATTTTAAGAAAATTTTAATAAAAAACCATTTTCACAGAATCGGGAAATTTTGACCATAAATTGAATATCATATGTAGGAATTGTTATTAATTTTCTAAGGTATGATCATGGCATTGTAGTTTTTTTTAGCATAAGACATCTGTTGGAGATGCTTACTGAATTGTGAGGATTGTTGGACAAAACAATTTGTTTTTGCTATGGAGGCTCTTCTAGAGTCCAGCCTGTCTTACCAGCCTATACTATCACCTAAGTTTCACCTACTTTGTCCTTATTCTCAAGGTCTTGTTTATGGCAGGATCTCTCTTCTATTGGTTTGTACCCCAGACCAGCCTCCTACCCCTGAGCTATAGGCTCTGTGCTCTTCTACAAAGGGCACATTTCTCTCTGGAATTCAGTTCATGGAGGGCTTTTTGCATACACCACTCATTACATGTCCTATAGAAAAGTATGATTTTTATTTTGGTTTTCTTATTGATGACACAGAACAGGACTTTCATACCCTGCTACATCATACCAACAGAAGAAGTCTCAAAACCTAGTATCTTCTTGATGAAAGTACACTAGTTGTCTGGCAGTAGAAGGGATGAAAGACAGAGATAAGACACTGGAGACACAGGAGATAAATACTTGAGTAAGACATCAAGCCAGAATTTTTAAAGACATAGACATGAGACCAAGCAAGAGTTTCAAATAGAAAGGGAAGAAGGAGAATTCCTACAGAGAAAGATGAAGGAAGAGAATACAAAGTCAGGTTTTCAGCAGTTCTTGGCAACTTTATATTCTTTCTTCCTTCTCAGTGCAACTAACATATTATAGAGATGTGTTTTTTCACATGTAGTAATTACACGTTTTAGGAAGACATGCTTGCTAAAACTGTGAAAATAATCTGATTTAATCTTGTGGAATGAATTAATTTGGGAAATTCCATTTTTATTTTCTAGCTTTCTTCAGTCCCAAACAACTGCCAAGTTCACTATACAAAGTCTAACAATTAAGTTCGAGAACGCATACTAGAAAAAGTGCTACCTACCTCATTGCTGAATATCACTACGGTCACCTTCCAAGTACTCCCCTTGGGAAGCTGTGCACTGACACCAGCACCTAGTCCACCCTTCAAAGCAATTTGGAACTCTTTTTCTGGAATGGCCATCAGAACTGAGGTTGTATTACCCTTGATGTCCTGAATGCCATCAAAATGTCTTCCTTTCAATATTTCCTTTATCTTCAGGTAAAGAAAGAAGTCACTGGGGACTGGATCCAGTGAGTATGGAGGGTGTTCCAATACAGTTATTTGTTTATTGGCTAAAAATTCCCTTACAGACAGTGCCATGTGAGTTGGTGCGTTGTTGTGATGCAAGAGCAATGAATTCTTGGCAAAAACTTCAGGCCATTTTTGTCTAACTTTTTCACACAGCCTTTTCAGCACTTCCAAATAGTAAAATTAGTTAATTGTTTGTCCAGTTGGCACAAATTCGTAATGAATAATCCTTCTGATATCAAAAAAGTTGGCAACATTGTTTTGACTTTTGATTTGGACTGGTGGAACTTTTTGGTCGTGGAGAATTAGCTGACTTCCATTGTGCACTTTGACGCTTTGTTTCAGGGTCGTATTGGCACACCCATGTTTCATCACCAGTGATAGCATGGCCCAAAACATTATCTTGCTTCTCCAAAAGGTCTTGACAAACTTTGACTCTCCTTTGCTTTTGTTCATTGGTGAGCTCCTTTGGGACTATTTTTGCACACACCTTTCTCATGCCAAGATTTTCAGTTAAGATTTTCCTAACTGTTTCTCTATCGATGTTTACTTGGTCTGCTATTCTTCTCACAATCAGCCACTGATTTTGATGCACAATTCGACAAATTTTTGCAATGTTTTCATCAGTTCTGCTCATTACTGGCTGCCCTGACCTCTCTTCGTCCGCATTCTCTCCCCTCAGAAAAACGTTTAATCCATTTGTACACTGCAATTTTCTTCATGGCATTATCCCCATAAACTTGGACTAACATGTCCCTGATTTCACTTCCACTCTTGCCAAATTTAACAAGAAATTTAACGTTTATTCGTTGCTCTAATTCAAGCTCAGACATTCTCGCAACAGCACACAAAAACACGCAACAACAATAATGAATGCCACTCAACAAGACACCACCACACATCGACATGAACACAGCTGTGAGACACTGATATACCAAGGTTATGAAACCTTACCAAGCTGTTTGTACAGTATTGCCAATGTAAGCGCACGGTGGCAAGTTTGCAAACTGAATTGTCAGACCTTTTACCTGCATAAAGGCACTCAATTATTCAACATAGAACAAGTATATATGGAGAATGATAAACATGATTGTGTAATTAATGACCCCAGAGGCTCAGGTAACCTAGAAGCTAACTAGCTGACTGTAGGGACCTGGCCCACAGGCAGATGAGCTGGCAGGCTGTCAAAGTCTCCCAGTTCCATGGGAACGCCTAAGAATGTCTAAGTATGGGAACGCTGCTTATCAGACAGCCATTTCTGTACACTGGCCGGCAGTCAAGGTCTCCTAGCTTCTTGGGACACTGTGTACATGATAGCAGGTCTGCACAGCGTGCCAAATGATTTCTCCCACAGAATGCTCTTTGTTTTGCTCTACCTATATAACCCTGCTTCTTCTCTGCCTGTGTGTGGGTCACTACCCCTCAGCCAGCCACCACCAGAGACTCTCCCAGTCAGAAAGTCTCAATAAACCTATGTCGTGCACGCAGCCAACTGGACTGTTGTTTGGGATTGCAGTTTCTCAGGCACAAATCTTAGAACAACTAGGACTCAGTCTGAACACTGGCCGAGGGCTCCTGTAAGGGGGAAAGGCTGTACATAATCTTATTTCGCCCTAAGTCTCAGGGACTAGTTCCTCAGCTTCCTCAGCACTCCCCAAAAGAGCTGGGTTCAAGTTCAAATTGCTTGGCTTTGGGGCCGAAATATTTACACATATTACCATCCCTTACACCCCACACATATAAAAGGCCTTTGTTATCTTCTAACAAGGAGTGGGGGGGCCTCTATTAGAGAGTAATCCTGTGTTTCCTTCAGTTCAATATCATAATATAATTATATTATATATTATATACACTATATACATAATTTATGTAACATATCAGTTCAATACATTATATACATATTTTATATAACATATCAGTTCAATATCATAATTATATTATATATTATATACATTATATACATAATTTAAGTAACATAATTATATAGAATATAATTATTACATAAATAATTTTGTATAATGGAACTACATGTAATTCTATTATGTATTATTACATAGCTATAATTATATAATATTAGTTGCTACCATTTGTGAAGCTCCCATCATGACAGCATATTCTTCCTATTCCCTATCCCCACCATCTTTTGCCTAATAACACTAACTTACTCTTCAGATCTGTCTCAGCTTGATTGTCAGTTCCTTCAGAAAGCCTTCCCCACACTCTCCCAGTTCCCCATATTTTCTCTATTGAAACACTTATCATACTATGTTGGAATTGTCTGTTTAATTGTTGATCTCCACAAGAGGAGAGATCAGTTGCTTTGTTGCTCTTTATATTGCCAGTGCCTAGAATAGTGCCTGCCACATAGTAGACATTCAATAAATATTTGTTGAATAAATAATTAATTAATGCTAGACACTTTATGTTATATAATAGGAAAAAACAGCATAATATATAGACCAATGTTTCCAAAATCAGTTAGTTCACACTTCCTTTTTTTTTTTTTTTTTTTTTTTAAAGCACTAATAGGAACAAAAAAACTCAAGTGAAAATGACTCTGCTGGAAGAGTGCCATTCTAGGCACAGACCCAGGAAGAAGATGGCGCAGCACTACATATGGATCTTGCTCCTTTGCCTGCAAACCTGTAAGTTCTGACCCTTACTGATTCCCGCCTAGTTTTCTATTAAATTTTAGAGATTGTCCTTAAGGAAGACATTGAAATGCCCTTTTGATCTGTTTTAACAGAAACACCCTGGGTCTCAAAAGGAATCCAACTGGATGAGGGCAGACTTAAGATCCTAATTGTTTTTCAGCTTCAGAGTTTATATTTCTGAATTTTGTCTGTGTCCAGTCTCTAAAGACCTGAGACAAACCCTTCTGCTCAGGAGAGTCAGCACTTGGTAGACCCACTCAGAAAGCACAGCAAAAGAATAAAAATCTAAAACCTTGAATAACTTAAAAACAGTTTCTTTTTAGCATTAGAATGTGTTGTATAGTTTTTGACAGATATGTCCTTCCCAATTTTATTTTGTTGCTCTATCAGATTAGAGTAGTGCATGACTGTAATTATCATTTTAAAAACTTCATCTCTGGAAGCTCCCTTTGTTTTCTTTTTTTCTTTTTTTTTTTTTAATTTATTGGGGTGACAATTGTTAGTAAAATTACATAGATTTCAGGTGTACAGTTCTGTATTACATCATCTATAAGTCCCATTGTGTGTTCACCACCCAGAGTCAGTTCTTCCATCACCATAGATTTGATCCCCCTTACCCTCATCTCCCACCCCCCATCCCCCTTACCCTCTGGTAACCACTAAACTATTGTCTGTGTCTAAAGCACATTCAGAGCGATTGTTCTGCTTCTATCTTCCGAAAAGTCTCTAAAACAAATGAGGAAGAGGTTATTTTCCCTATATTACAAATTCATTAGGTCTCAAAAAAATGGAGGATTTGAACTAAAAACTCTGTTTTTCTTACTTATGGCTTAACAGTAAACTATAAAGGACAGATGAATATTATTTGTTATTAGTACAAAGAAAACTATGCAACACTAACAGTTCTGGCAGTGTTTTGTCATTGTATATATTATTTCATTAAATCTAAACAAATGCCTTGTTTATATAAATTCGACTATGTTTGGCACTTCTAAACATACTTGTATTATCTCTTACCAACTCTGAAAATGCACTAGCAAATTCCTGGCATGAGTTAGACAACAGAGATCTAGTGGGTTAGGATATCCTGAAAAGGTAGAATAAATGGTCTCTCTAGTTCTCTTGACCATTTAAAGTTGTAGCTCTTTTAATTTGAGCTTCATAGAGATTGCAACCACTATGCAAGCCAAGTTTTTGGAGTCTATGCTACTCACCCTGACATGGCAGATGGAAAATGCAAGTAGATAGGGAAAAGAGTTGGAAAGAACCTAAGTGGAAATCTAGGGATGTCCCCAATCTTCCAGAGAAGGGTGGCATTTGCTATCACTTAATATGCAAAGCATTCTATAATTTTTATGCCTACACTCTCATGTGATCCGTACTAAAACCACTGCAATAAGCAAGATAGATATTATTAATCCTATCATGCAAAAAACGTACAAATTATGATTAGGTTAAACAATTTCACCTGAAATTTTACAACCTAAAATTGGTAAAGCTGATAATGAACATTGGTTTCTCTAATCCCAAAGCTATAGTTCTTTCTGCTCCGCACTTTTTCTGACCTCTTCACTCATTAAGTTTTCAAATCCTTGATGCTCTTCAAGGCTTAACACATGCTAAAAGACATCTGTATGATACACTTGCTTCATTTACTGAACCTGAAATTGAACTTGTCAAATCAACTGGCAATGAATCATTCATTCATTAGCTTTATGACCTTGGGAAAGTTACATAAGCTCAAACTGTTGTTTTGACTTCAAAATGGGGAAATTTTTTATTCCAGCAGTTGATACATACTACAGTAGGATTGTTTTGAGAATCAAAATGATAATTCATGTATAACACTTGGCATAGTACCTGAATATAGTAAGTGCTTAACAAATATTAGCTAAAGCTATTGTTTTCCACACTCACTTTTCCCGTAGTAGTAGGAAGAGCCAGGGCTTTATTGTACAGAGATCCTGGGCACAGCTCCTCTCTTTGGGATGATCCAAGGAACATGCGCAGGAGAAAAGGTGTTGGGAGTTTGAGCTCAGGTGTGGGTTGTTGGGATTCTGGAGAGGAAACCAGGCATGAGATATTCATTTTGTCAGCGACCCATGAAATCAGGGGTGGAGGTTTATTTTTATAGAAGTAAAACCAGAAGTACTTTCACATACATTTTCCTTTACTGAATGGATCTGTTTGCCACTTAAAGGTTATTCCAGAAACATTTCCTGGCAAAGGTGGTTCCTTATGTTTAGCATTGGGCTTATGAATCAACACTGATTTCATGCACTTCCCTGGAACTCAGAGCAGTAGAAGCAGTGGAGAAAGGAAGTTAGGAATCCCCCTTTTCCCTTGAAATCACTGAAATAAGAGAAGTCTGAGTGTGTAATTCATGCCTCTTCCATGTTGGAAAATTTTTCTCTAAGAACTAAGACTCAGAGGCTTATGTTCTGGTCTCAACTTTCTCATCATGACTGGTGAATCCTGTGATTCTGGCTGTCCCTCCAAGTATCTTACAAGCCACCCCCGCTCTAGATTAGAAGGCAGGAGAATCCACCACTTTTGCTCCATGACCATTTCCCTCTATATGTTTTCTCTACATGCAATTTTAATTCTTCCTTTTCTCTACATCTTTCTTGCTTCAGTTTCTTCAACCCTTTCCCGTGCTCTCTTCTCCTATCTCCCATCAATAATAGTAATAACTAACCATTTATGGAGCAAATACTACATGTCTGGCATTACTCTAAGTAGTCTACATTTATTAATTTATTTAATCCTCACAATACCCTATGAGATGGGTACTATTAATATCTCAAGTTTATAGGTGAAAACATTGAGACACAGAAGACTGGAGGTCATTTAGCCAAAAAGTGGAGGAAGTAGGATTTGACTTTCTGTGTCTCTAGATTTAACCACTGTCTTTACCCACTGCAAAGCTGAAGGGGAATAAAATGTTGTTATTACTATTGATTTTTACCACATTGGGGGATTTCTCAGTGATAATTTATTCCCAGCAAGAGAGAATTATTCAGGGAGCGACTGGGACTGTCTCTATACCCACCTGTAGAGGAGGGTGGGATTGGTGGGCAGACCTTCACCAAAAACAAAAGTTTAGGCATGCCAACAAGGCAGAATATCCGAGTAAATGACCATATCTAGACACAGTTCAAGCACCATTCACATCAATATAATTTGCGTTAACCTGAAGTACCTTCTTAAAAATAAACAAGGGTCCAATATCAACAAGACCTTGAGTTCTATCTAATATTGAGCACAGTCATGGAGCATTTCAGCAGTTGATACTTAAAAGTCCAAGAAGTGGGGGCAGACGGGTGGCTCAATTGGTTAGAGCACGAGCTCTGGGCAACGGGGCTGCTGGTTCGATTCCCACATGGGCTGGTGAGCTGTGCCCTCCACAACTAGAATGAAGTCAATAAGTTGCCGCTCAGCTCCCAGGTGGCCAGATGGCTCAGTTGGTTGGAGTGCTGCTGGCTCTTAAACACAAGGTGGCCGTTTTGACTCCTTAACTCCCTCAAGGGATGGTGGGCTGCATCCCCTGCAACTAACAACCACAACTGGGCCTGGAGCTGAGCTGTGCCCTCCACAATTAAGATTGAAAGGACAACAACTTGACTTGGAAAAGTCCTGGAAGTACACACTGTTCCCCAATAAAGTCCTGTTCCTTTCCCCAGTAAAATAAAATAAAGTCCAAGAAGTGAGTAGGCCCATCTAGATATCTGTCCATGAATAATTATGCCCCATCCATCATCCTGGGTGTTAGAGACAGAATTTCGTGCCTGGAGAAGAGTCCTGGCAGGAGCTACTTGCCATTGGTCCAAAGTCCTTGCAGAGAAAACCTTCGAGACAAACATAAAGCCTCTGTACTAGAAAGAGGTTTGAGCAGATACTCAGAAAGGGCTCGAAAGCAGAATCCCAATTATAGAAATGGAAAAATATATTCTGTATTTGAGTATCAGCTCAAAAATCCAGTTTCCAAATAGGCTGGGAAGCTTGCATCCTTGTGATAACACAGGACTCCAGTAGGAGGGAGTAAAGACCCAACGTGTCAGCCTGATAGTGGGAAACAGCCCTGGAGATCATGGTGATTGACAAAAAAGCCAGAGTGCCTTCACAGTAGGAGCCCAAAAGTTAGTCCCTGGCCACTCAGGATACCCAAATATTTCCTGAAATAAAACTTTCTTGTCTTGAACCTCAGAGAAGTATGAATCTGCAAGTTTGGAAGTAACTAGGCTCATTTAGGTGGAAACTGGAAAAGAAAGAGGTATGATTAATCAGTCTGGGGACTGATGTAGTACCTACGTTTTTTTGTTATACTCAATTTTTCATTATACACCAAGAGAGGGAAGTAGTGATAAAAGAGTGGGTGGCCAAGATCTTATCTCTGTTTTGAGAATTAGTGTTTGTTTTGAAGAAGCAGATTCAAGTCAACCCAAATCTCAATAAAGATGATACAAGGTGTGATAAAAAATATGGTGAACGCTTAAATTAAAAACAACAGATGATGTAATAGAAATGATGGCATGAGGTGTGCCTCTTGAAATCTCCCCTGGAATTTATAACAAATTGAACAACTGTAATTCCACAAAGGACCCCTGCACAGAAGACAGGCAAGACTAAGAGACGCACAATTGAAATCATCTAAAGGTGGACAAATTGGGCAAGGGAAGCGGGAAGTGCACAGACGCAGGCCATGCAGGTGCATGAAGCAGACCGAGCTTGGAGCTCCGAGCTCCCTGCATTCTCCAGCTACTGCAGTCACTGGAGAGGGAAGAATTCAAAATGCTAGCACTCCCCTTATGGCCCACAGTCCCACCTGAGCGATCAGCGTATAATACAGCTTAACCCAATGCACTCAATGCAGAGACCTCAGAGCAAAGACTGAGGGAAGAAGGGTTAAAACAGAGGTTTAAACCTTCATTGCCAAGCAAAGGATAGAAGACTTAGGTACAGAGCCCAGCCAACCCCTTCCTACCCTCCCAGAGCTCCCCCCACCCTCACCCTCCCAGTGCTAAAAGCGGAATGGTAGCACTGTCACATCAAAAGAACAGAATATTGGCAGTTCCGAGAACCACGGCCTGCAGCCAGACTTGCAGCCCAACTAGTTCTGGTGAAGGGCAGGGAGCCCTGGGTGCAGAACGGGCTGTGCTGGTGGTTGCTGCCATTGCTCACAGCCACCTCTCACAACCCCACCCTGTTCCCACCCCCAGCTATCTGGGCAGATCCCTGCTGGAGTAGACAGAGCCACTGAAACACACAGGCCTTGAATCTGGTGCAGGAAGAGCTTTGGAACTTCAGAAGCTTTCCACATCCCCCAACAGAGGAAGTACCCTGAGACCCAGGCATGCTGCTCACAGAGGAGAAGCCCACTTTCCATGGAATGCCCCTATTGTGTGAGAAGCTGAAACAGTGCAGAGAAAATGTAACACTACAGCATGAGAGAGAATTAAAGGCTGCAGTTGAAAAGAAAATAAAGTATTCTACCAACACCTACTGGCAAGCAAAGGAAAGACCTCTTCCTACCAACCTGTTGCAGAACCCACTCCTGTAGATGCCTAGGAAAATAAATAATAATTTACTAACTGCCATGAATAATCAAGGTAACAAGGCAACTAAGAAAGAAAATGAAAAGTCTCCAGAAAATGAACTTAAAGACATGGAAATATGTGACTTAATGACAGAGAATTCAAGATAGCCGTTCTGAAAAAACTCAGTGAGATACAAGAAAACACACACAAGCAGGTTAATAAACTCAGAAACACAATCAAAGAACAAAATGAACATTTCACCAAAGGGCATGAAATTTTTAAAAAGAACCAAATAAAATTTCTGAAGATTAAATACTCAATTAAATAAATGAAGAATGAAATAGCCAACTTAGGTAATAGAGCTGACCAGATGAAGGGAAGAATCCTTCACATCAAAGATAGAAATCTGGAAATGACACAGATGGAAGAAGAGAGAGACTTGAGAGTTAAAAGAAATAAAAGAACTCTACAAGAACATTCTAATTCCATCAAAAAAAGCAATATAATGGGGCCGACCTGGTGGCTCAGGCGGTTAGAGATCTATGCTCCTAACTCCGAAGGCTGCCGGTTCAATTTCCACATGGGTCAGTGGGCTCTCAACTACAAGGTTGCCAGTTCGATTCCTCAGGTCCCACAAGGGATGATGGGCTCCGCCCCCTGCAAATAAGATTGAACATGGCACCTTGAGCTGAGCTTCCTCCCGGATGGCTCAGTTGGTTGGAGCACGGGCTCTCAACCACAAGGTTGCCAGTTCAATTCCTCGAGTCCCGCAAGGGATGGTGGGCAGCGCCCCCTGCAACTAAGATTGAACATGGCACCTTGACCTGGCAACTAAGATTGAACATGGCACCTTGACCTGAGCTGCCACTGAGCTCCCAGATGGCTCAGTTGATTGGAGTGCGTCCTCTCAACCACAAGGTTGCCGGTTCCACTCCTGCAAGGGATGGTGGGCTGTGCCCCCTGCAACTAGAAACGGCAACTGGATCTGGAGCTGAACTGTGCCTTCCACAACTAAGATTGAAAGGACAACAACTTGACTTGGAAAAAAGGCCTGGAAGTACACACTGTTCCCCAATAAAAGTCCTGTTCCCCTTCCCCAATAAAATCTTTAAAAAAAAAAAAAAAAAGCAATATAAGAATAATGGGCATACCAGGAGGAGAACAAAGAGAGAAGGAAACAGAGAGTATATTCAAACAATAACCAATGAAAACATCCTAAACATGTGGAAAGAACTGGATCCTCGAATCCAAGAAGCAAATAAAACACCTAATTATCTCAACCCCAACAGGCCTTCTCCAAGGCACATTGTATTGAAGCTGTCAAAAATTAACAACAAAGAAAGAATCCTCAAGGCAGCTAGGGAAAAGAAGATGGTAACCTACAAAGAAAAACCCATTAGGTTATTATCAGATTTTTCAGCAGAAACTCTACAAGCCAGGAGGGAGTGGACTCAAATATTCAAACAATTGAAAGACAGAAATTATGAGCCAAGAATAATACATCCAACAAAGATATCCTTTAGATATGAAAGAAGAATAAAGATCTTTCCAGACATTCAGAAGCTAAGGGAATTTTCTAACACACAACCTGCACTACAAGAAGTACTGCAGGAACCTGTTTGATTAGCATAAATAGGGATAATTTGTGACAACAAAAACATAAGATGTCTGAACCAGCATAAGGGAATGGAGAAAATAAGCATGCTGAAGAAAATGGAATACTCTAAATATGAAACTTTCTTTTAAATAAACTTAAGGTAGCCACTCAAAAAATATCCAGAAATGAAATGTACAACATAATTAAAGAACAGAGGGAAAAACCAGAGAATACCACCACACTGAAAAAATAGCAACAAAAAGGCAAAGAAACAATGGAGACACAGTCCTACCAGAAAACCAAAGATGGAATGATAGGAAATCCTCCTATATCAACAATCACCTAAATGTAAATGAACTAAACTCACCAGTAAAAAGGCAGAGTAGAAGATTGTACTGAAAAACTAAACCCAACCATGTGCTGCCTCCAGGAGACATATTTCAGCTATAAGGACAAATATAGACTTAAAGTGTAAGGGTGGAAACTGACATTCCCAGCAAATGGTATCCAGAGAAAATCAGGTGTAGCCATATTGATATCAGATGAAACAAACTTCAGTATAAAAAAGGTAACAGAGACAAAGATGGACATTTCATAATGGCAAAAGCAATTATACAAAAGAAGACATAACAGTCATCAATATTTATGCCCCCAATCAGGGAGCACCAAAATATACCAAGCAACTACTAACAGAACTAAAGGGAGAAATTGACCAAAATGCAGTTATAGTAGGGGAATTAAATACATCATTGACAGCTATGGACAGATCATCCAAACAGAAAATAAATTTAAAAAATATCAGCCCTAAATGACACATTAGATGAAATAAACATAATTGACATTTATAGAGCACTTCATCTTAGAACATCAGACTATGCATTTTTTTCTAGTGTACATGGATCATTCTCAAGGATAGACCATATACTGGGACATAAAACTAGCCTCAGCAAATTTAAGAAGATTGTAATCATCCCAAGCATACTCTCTGATCACAAGGTTTTGAAATTGGATATCAACTGCAAAAATAAAACAGGAAAAACCACAACTATGTGGAGATTAAATAAAATACTTTTAAGGAACAACTGTGTCAAAGTAGAAATAAGAAGAGAAATAAAAAAATACATAGAAACAAATGAAAATGAAAATACATCCTACTAAAGTTTTTGGGATGCAGCAAAAGCAGTTTTAAGAAGAAATTTATATCATTCCAGGTCTACCTCAAGAAACAAGAAAAATCCCAGATAAACAACCTCACATTACACCTTAAAGAACTAGAAAAGGAACAAATAAAACCCAAAGTCAGCAGAAGGAAGGAAATAATAAAAATCAGAACAGAGCTGAACTAAATGAAATAGAGAAAAAAAAAGACTATAGGAAAAAATTAATGTGACAAAGAGCTGGTTCTTTGAAAAAATTAATAAAATTGACAAACTCTTGGCAAGACTCACTAAGATAAAAAGAGAAAAGATGCAAATAAAACAAAATCAGAAATGAAAGAGGGGAAGATATCACAGATGCCACAGAAATACAAAGGATTATCCAAGAATACTATGAAGGACTATATGCCACCAAATTCAACAACCTAGAAGAAATGGACAAGTTCTTAGAAACATATAGCCTTCCAAGGCTGAACCATGAAGAACTGGAAAATCTGAATAGACCAATCACCAGTAAGGAAATTGAATCAGTCATCCAAAACCTTCCCAAAAGCAAAAGTCCAGGACCAGATGGCTCCACTAGTGAATTCTATCAAACATTCTAGATCGAATACCTGTCCTACTCAAGCTCTTCCAAAAATTGAAGAAGAGCCAATACTCTCTAACTCATTTTATGAGGCCAACATTACCCTGATACCAAAAACAAGTAAGGATGACACAAAAAAAGAAAATTACAGACCAATATCTCTGATGAATACAAATGCAAAAATCCTAAACAAAATTCTAGCAAATCGAATGCAACAATGCATTAAAAAGGTTTTACATGAGGACAAAGTGGGGCACAAGGATGGTTCAACACATGCAAATCGATCAATGTGATATACCACATAAACAAAATAAAGGGCAAAAATCATAGGATTATATCAATAGATACAGAAAAAGCTTTTCACAAGATACATCCATTTATGATTAAAACACTTAATGAAACAGGTATAGAAGGAAAATACCTTAACATAATAAAGGCCATATATGACAAACCCTCAGCTAATATCATAATTAACGGTGAAAAACTGAAGCCCTTTTCTCTATGTTCAGGAACACGACAGGGCTGTTCCGCTATCACCTCTGCTTTTCAACATAGTGTTGGAAGTCCTCGCCAGAGCAATCAGGCAAGAGAAAGAAATAAAAGGCATCCAAATTGGGAATGAAGAAGTTAAATTGTCACTTTTTGCAGATGACATGATGCTATATGTATATAGAAAACCCTAGACTCCACCAAAAAGCTGTTAGAAACAATAAACGAATACAGTAAAGTTGCCGGCTACAAAATCAACGTACAAAAGTCCATTGCCTTCCTAAATACTAACAATGAAATCTCAGAAAAAGAAATAAATAAACAATTCCTTTTGCAACTGCAACAAAAAGAATAAAATACCTAGGAATAAACTTAACCAAGGATGTGAAAGACCTATATGCTGAAAACTGTAAGACATTTTTAAAAGAAATTGAAGAAAACACAAAGAAATGGAAAGACATTCCGTGCTCATGGATTGGAAGAATCACCATAGTTAAAATGGCCGTATTACCCAAAGCAATAAACAGATTTAATGCAATCCCCATCAAAATACCAATGGCATTTTTTAAAGAAATAGAACAAAAAAATCGTCATATTTTTATGGAACCATAAAAGACTGCAAATGGCCAAAGCAATCCTAGGAAAAAAGAACAATGCTGGAGGTATCACACTCCTTGATTTCAGCTTATACTACAGGGCAACAATAATCAAAACAGTATGATAGTGGCAGAAAAATAGACACACAGACCAATGGAATAGAATTGAGAACCCAAAAATAAACCCACATAAATATGGACAGATAATTTTTGACAAAGAAGCCAAAAACATACAATGGAGAAAAGACAGCCTCTTCAATAAATGGTGCTGGGAGAATTGGAAAGCCATGTGCAAAAGAATGAAACTGGACTGCTATCTGTCACCATGTACCAAAATTAATTCAAAATGGATCAAAGACTTAAGCATAAGACCTGAAACAATAAACTGCATAGAAGAAAACATAGGTACTAAACTTATGGACCTTGGGTTCAAAGAGCATTTTATGAATTTAACTCCAAAGTCAAGGGTAGTAAAAGCTAAAATAAATGAATGGGACTATATCAAACTTAAAAGCTTCTGCACCGCAAAAAAAAAAAAAATCCACAACAACAACAAAAATCCATCAACAAAATAAAAAGACAACCAACAAAATGGGAGAAGATTTTTGCAAACAACACCTCCAATAAGGGGCTAACATCCAAAATACATAAGGAATTCATAAAACTCAATAACCAAAAAAAAAAAAAAATCCAATTTAAAACTGGGCAGAGGACCTGAAAAGACATTTCTCCAAAGAGGCCATACAAACGGCCAAGAGCCGTATGAAAAAATGCTCAACATCACTCACTAATCATCAGAGAAATGCAAATAAAAACCACAATGAGGTATCACCTCACCCCAGTCAGAATGGCTATCATCAACAAGACAAATAGTAACAAGTGTTGGAGACGCTGTGGAGAAAAAGGAACCCTCATACACTGTTGGTGGGAATGAAGATTGGAGCAGCCACTATAGAAGGCAGTGTGGAGGTTCCTCAAAAAATTACAAATTGAATTACCGTATGACCCAGCAATCCCTCTCCTGGGTATCTACCCAAAAAAATCTGAAAACATTTATCCATAAAGACAAGTGTGCTCAAATATTCATTGCAGCTTTATTTACGGTGGCCAAGACATGGAAACAACCAAAGTGTCCTTTGATAGATGAATGGATAAAGTAGTTGTGGTATATATATACACAATGGAATACTATTCTGCTATAAGAAAAGATGAAATAGCATCATTTGCGACAACATGAATGGAGTTTGAGATTATAATCCTAAACAAAGTAAATCAGACAGAAAAAGTCGAGAACCATATGATCTAATTGATATGTGGTATAGAAAACTGAAAACAACAAAAGAACAAGACAAACAAATGAAGAAACAAAAATTCATAGACAGTGGTTACCAGAGGGTAAGGGGAGAGGGGATAGTAGATGAGGGTAAAGGGGTCAAATATGTGGTGATGGAAAGAGAACTGACTCTGGGCGATGAACACACAATGTGATATATATGTAGATGATGTATTACAGAATTATACACCTGAAATCTATGTAACTTTACTAACAATTGTGACCCCAATAAACTTTAATTAAAAAAATTATTACAGTAAAAGACACATTGCTATTAATCTCCCTCAATATACTCCCCTTGCTTCGATCACACTTATCCCATCATTCTTGCCACTTTCTGAAGCAGTTCTGGAAGTCCTCTTTCATGAGTGTCTTTGGTTGTGCTATCATGGCTGCCTTGATGTCCTGAATCATTTTGACTTTGGGGAAGAGCCTGAAGTTGCACAGTGCCAGATCTGGTGAATAAGGTGGATGAGGACACACTGGAATATTTTTATTTGCCAGAAATTGACATACCAGAAGCAACACATGATACAGAGCATTGTCATGATGAAGGATGAAACCATTCGCCCATTTCATGTTAATGTGTTGTTTGTGATCCATGATTTATGGCACACTTTAAAACACACCTTTGCTCAACCATGGCTCACACCCTACTGACTACACTGAACAAATTGAAACTTGTCACACACTGTTACTAAGGTTCGATGCCTCGATTCCTGCCTTTTCGTTGGATGGCACTTGGCAGCAGCATTCACCATATTTTGTGACCACAGTGGTTAACATTCAACTGTATTGTTTGGTCACATCTCGTATAAAGTTAAAAAAATAAAATGTAGCAGAATATACTGTTGTATGGGGGTGGTAGTTTTCGTTCCTTAAAACCTCATGACCAAAGACTTTCCAACCTCGTGGAGAATGAGGCTGGAAAACCAGCTACGCAACCCTTTGCTTTTTTTCCTATTTCCCTTCACTCAGTATGGCTGGTTATAAACAACTCTCTTGAGTGCTACAGGGTGCAGCTATCTCTAAGTTGCCCTTCCAGGCCTGCAACTCAGGGAGGTTTCATTACCATTTATTGATCTAGGAGGCAGTGGCTAAGATAAGAGGAGGGGAAGGTTAGCTAGTGCCACCCCCCATAAAAAACAACAACAACAAAATACTTAAAGGATCCTTAGCTAAAGGATCCTTTAAAAAGGAGAGGGTTTCGGTAGCTGTTAAGCAACAATACACTCTTCCTCATTTCCACTCTCATTAATAGATACACGTTGACATTCTTTAGCATTTCCTCAATACTTCAACTCTTTTTTGTCCCTTAAGAATTGCTTGGGAGTATGATTTTAATCTCTGTAACAGTGCTTCTTTGTTTTATACAACAGGCACATAGGATGTCTAGTATATGCCAGGCACTTTTCTAACAGTTTTATAAATATTAATTCATTGAATTTTCAAACACTTTTATGAGGTAAGTGCTCCTGTTAGCTTCATTTTAAAGCTGATAAAAGTGAGGCAGAGAGGTTGCTAACTTTCCCAAGGTCTTGTGGCTAATACCTGACAGGGCCAGGATTAAACTCAGGTAATATGACTCTTTATCACTAAGTCATGGTGCCTCACACGGGAACAGGCGGAGGGTGATCCTCATGGCAAGACCCTCTATGGAGTCTCTAGATTCTTCTCCATTGGTACACACACTTGAGGGCACTTTCACTTCAGTTCATCCGCATAACTCCTCAAGTGGCAGAGCATATATTTTTTATTTAATTTACCAACTAGAATCTTGAGACAGCAGGTAGGTGATTTATTCATGTCATTTAGCTAGTTGGTAACAAAGCCTTAAGTAGAATATGTTTCTTGATCCTTAGTTCAGGACCCACATTGTCAATCCCCATCTTGTGGACCTATGGAAAAAAAAAAAAAATTTTTGCAAATAGCATGAGAATATTGAATGGAAAGAAGTTACATTTAGCCAACTGTTCCTTCTTGTTAATCAGTTTATACCCTGAACCTTCCACAACAAAATACAGGGACCAGTAAAGAGTTCTCTCTTGCCGTCACTCTCTCATGCTCTGAGTTTTTCTGCCGTGCTTTTTGTTGCTAGAAAAAAGGTAATTGGGTCAGCAGCCAAAAAAGTATTCATTCTTTCAACAAACATTTAATAATCATCTACTCAGTTGCTAGGGAAATGGTAGTGACAAAAACAAAGATTCTGCATTCATGGTAATTACATTCTAGTGGGGTGGGGGCTAGGGAAGACGATACATAGATATATACATACAATGTTTTCATAGTGATGCTTTGAAGAAAAATAAAGTAAAGCAAGGCAATAGAGAGTGATGGGAGGGGATTGCTGCTTCAAACATGGTGATCAGAAAACCTCCCTCCGAAGAGATGACATTGGAGCAGAGTTTCACAGTGAAGGAGTGCTAGAAAGAGTGTTGTTGAAAAGGAGAACAGCAAATGTAAAATCTCTAAGACAACAGCTAAGTGTTTCTGGCCTGTTTGAAGAAGGAGGAAGCCAGTGTGGTTAGAGTGAGGGAGGGAGAAAGGGTAGGAGATGAAAAGAGCAAGGGAGGGGCCAGAACAAGTAGGGCTTAGTAAATGACGATGGCAAAGAGTATGAAAAGAGACTCGGGAGCTCCCCATAACCCCAAGTGGACATTGTCTTTGTTTTTCATAGAATCTAAGGAGAACTATGAGGTTTTAGGTCTAATTGCCCTCTTCATTGTCATAAATGTTTTATATTTCAAAACATTTTAAAATTCTACCCAATACTTCTTTAGTAAGTTCCTCCCGCTCAACTCTGAAGAATTTCTATCTCTGAAGAAATCTCTATCTCAGTTAAAGTCCTCCTACCCCATTAATATTTCTAACCTAGACAAAGTTTCTGATTTTTTTCCCAAATACCTTTCTTTTTCTCATAATCTATTGCCTTCTTCCAGTTAGTGGTTTTTGGCAGCTACTTTTTCATGAAATGTACATTTGTAAAGTCCATCCATACACATGGATTCATTAAGGGAAACAGGAGTTACTAGCTAATGCACAGAAAGGCATATTAGGCTGGGAAATGTGCCAACTTTCCCTCCAGGACGGGAAGGCCACCTCCAATAAACAGCTTGTCCAGAGTGCTCTCTGTCCAAGCTGGTGTCATCCTTCCCCTTGGGTTCCCTCTCACTATAACTATCTAGGGGGCATAACGAAGGTATTTTTCTATTTATGCCCACATCCTAGGGTTCCATTCTTTTTTTGCCTTTGCTTCTCTTCGAGAAGCACTGCCTTTCTGCTAACCTTCCCTTCTGTGTTCTGGCATACGACAGTCAGGAAACTACACTCACTGAGAGATGTTATAAATGTGGGTCACCTCTTCTTCACTGAGCTCCCAAGGCTGCTCAGCAATCCTTTCATTGCCTTAATCAATCTCGGGTAGACTTCCCAGGGTGTTCCTTGTAGTAGCATTTCCTCAAAATTTGTACATTCATCAAATAGTAATAGCAACTACCATTTGTATGTGTCAGGCATTCTGCTAAGTGCCTTATCTTCTTAATTGCAGTAATAGTTATCCATATTTTAGAGGTGAGGAACTTGAGGATCACAGAATGGTAATGATGTTCTCAAGATAATATAACTAGGTTCAAAACCTGTGTTCCTAATCTTTTTACTTCCTAGCTAGTCCCACCCTGGCCTCTTTACACTTGTCAGATAGTCTCACATCCTACATTGCTAAAGAGATGAAGGCCATCAAGTATAAGTGTCTTCTATTTTATCCACTTTATAATAATAAAGTGTCCACTATGTACCAAACACCTTCTGTCTGTGTTCACAGCAATGTATAAGGCAGGCACTATCATATCCCATCTTGTAGTAAAGTGAGACAAAGTCTCAGTAAATGGCAGGGACTGAACCTGGCTCAAACCTGTGTTCTCTTCACCTCACCAGAAAACCTTTCTTCTACCTCCACCTCCAACACCACCTCAAAATACTCTTATCCTTTCACTCATCCTTTCCTTTTTCCCTTCCACTTCAGAAGACGGTATGGCCCTACCTGGTTGGAAACCTATGCATATACCCTCCACTGCCCACCATTTACCTTCCATCTTTAGTTCCACAACAGGCCTTTGTATAATGCACAGAGCTGGATCTGGGGATTTGAAGGTAAGCTCCCTGGACTCAACTCATTCACAGTGCCCAGAAACAGACACATGGATTCATAACTAGCACACAATTTGGCAAGTACTATGAGAAAGAAACACAGAGTTGCAGAGAGCCCATGAGTAGGAGCAACTAACCTAAGGCGGGGCCAACCAGGGAAATCTCTATCTGCTCTCCCTTCATACCACCCCTTCCCCACCAGTCTTTTCTATTTTGAAACAAAATCAAATAAATTAATTTTACTTGACTCTCTTGCTACTGTTCTATATGATCACCTCTTTTTCACTGCCAAGCTTCTTCACTTTCTTACCACCTGTTCTTTCCTCAACCTTCTACACCCTGGCCTCCATTTGAATCATCTTACTTGCACTGTATTCTCAAAGGCCATCAATAACCTCCTAATAGACAAATCTAGGGGCCATTTTCAATCTTTATCCCACTTGAACACTCTGACTCAATTAGAAATCAGTAACAACCCCCTTCTTGAGACTCTTTCTCCTCTTGGGTCCCATGGCACTGTCCACTATTGGTGCCTGTCTTGCCACTTGGTCTATTCAGTTTTTTGTTTGTTTGTTTGTTTAGTGCCTCTTCTATAATTGAGCACTGTTCACAAGGCTCAGCCGTGAACTTCACCTTACTCTTCCTGAATGACCCTCTTCTCTTCAATCACCTCCTCTCTGTGGATTCCTACACTGCTTCCATTTGTTTGATAGCAAGTGACAGAGACTCAAAAATAAGAAGGGCTTAAAGAAGAAAGAAATTTCCTGTACATGTAAAAAAAACATCCAGAGTTGGCAGTTCCATCAGTAGAATAATTCACATGGTCATCAGGGATCCACACTTTTTCAATCCACCATTATCAGTACTTGGCTTCATCCTCTTGATCCAAAATGTCTGTCTGAGATCCAGCTGCCGTGACATTCAGCCTGCAAAAAGCAAGAAAGAGATGAAGAAAGCAAAGTCCCCTATTCTTAAAGACACAAAAGTTATACACAACACTTCTATTTTCATCCCATTGACCTGAACTTAGTCATATGACCAAATTAGCTAGTAGAAACCTGAGCAATGTAGTCTCTATTCTTGCTGACTACATGCCCTGATGCAAATTAGGCATTCTTTTACTAAGAATGAAGGAGAGAATAAATATTGGAAAACAACTAGAAGAATTGGCCACAGTCCCCCCTCCCCAAATACTTCAAGCCCATTCTCTCTCCTTATTTTCTATCCTTCCAACTGTTTACTTGGACGGTCCCTCACCATCCTAAATTCAATATTTCTAACATTAAACTTATCTTCTACTTTTGACTTTATTCCAAAACAAACTGAATAGATTTTTCCACTGACATGAAGTAGACTCTCAAAATATATTGTTGAACAATTGAATTCTATTATATGCCTCCTTATTCCTTGCCTTTCTTTGTGCTATCTCTCAAATTTAGCCTTTTTTTTTCCATTCCCATTATCATCCCCCAGTTAATGCCAAGATGGCTATGATAGCCTCTGAAATGGTTCTCAAGCCCAGCTTCTCGTTCCTCTTACTCTTCCTATATATCATTACTATATGACTATGATCCTAAAACATCATTTTAATCTCCATCCTCAAAACTTCAATATCTCCCCTCTGCCTGTGATGTAGATCTCAAACTCAAGGCTGTCCCAAATCTAAACCATATCTCTTTATATCTCCAGCCTTATCTCTCTCTACTCCATTATGCAAATCTATACTCATTTGAACTACATCACATGTTCTCCTGCTTCTAAATTTTTAATTCAGGACCCAAAGACCTGAGAAACCCATCCTTTCCTTTTCTACCTGGTAAAATTCTACTTGTTCTTCAAGGTGTCCTTCAAATTCTACTTTCTTTAATAAATTTTCTCTAACTTCTACAGCTCAAAGTAAACTCTCCCTTCTTTGAATTCCTACTGCAATTACTGTTTCTACCATTCATTTGAATTTGTAATTTACTACCTTATATTGCAAAGGAGAGTTATGTGTATGTGTGTGTTATTTTCCTAACCAGATAAGAAAACCCTGAAAAAGGCAGGGAACCTATCTTGGTCATAGACTTACATAGTGCATTTCATGGCAAGTCCTCAAGACTTGTGCCACAAGTTCTCTCTGAAATTGGGTTTTCCTAATGTCACCACCAACACTAGTGTTTAAGTCCTTTCAGCACCTAGAAAAATAAATATTTGGGTTGGTTGATATAGAGATTCTTTAAAAAAAAAAAAACAAAAAAAACACTGAAGTGTTTAAGAGAAAAATAAAGTCCACCAAGTGGAGTGATACCTAAAACTATCCTCCTGGTCTTTACTTGAATTAGCCCTCAATAAGGGTTCTTTATACATTCTTCAGTATGGCCTTGGTGTCACCACCTAGTGTATCTAGGGAAGCCTTCAAGGGCATGTACCAATTATTATGATAGTGACAAAAAAACATGATAGGGATGATTCTCATCCTCATTATTATCATTATCAACCTCAGAACTAATATTTATTTTGCCTTGATGGTTAAGGAAGAATTTCCACTCATATTATATGATTTGCTGATCACTAATTAGATAAAGCAAAATTTGCAGCTATTATTTCCATTCTATGAATGAAGAAAATAAGACTCAGAAAGGTTTTGTGATTTTATTAGGGTTACCCAGCTCATAAGTGTAAGTACTAGAACTTAGGTCTTCAACCTCCCTATCTTTCCACTACATGCTATGGTTCTGCAGCTGCCTCTCTCACACTTCAGATGGAATGTTTGAAGGTGGCAGAATCTTTATCTTATGCCTTTACAAACCTGTGCTTTTTCTCAGCAATCCCAGAATTCTAATCAACAACATCAGCAGCACAAATAGCAGCAGGACTTATTCCATCACCCACCCTTTCTGCCTCATCACCCTTTGACACCCCAGCATCACTTCCTGAATGACTTGCTATGGAAAATATGACAGACTTCAAAAATAGCAATGCACAACAACCATTTTGTGGCTGCAAAACTGCTCTAATACTAAGAAGGTCCACCTTTGCAAACTTCCTACACACTTCCTGAGGTTTGATGAGAGAACCCGCCAGAATTATAAGTCTATGGAACCCACATCTCATCCATCTTCTCACACCTAACCTGAAACCAAAGAGCAGAATGGCAATTAGGCACTAGAGGCTGACTTCAGAAAAGCCTTAAGGTAGACATGGGAGATCTGGCACCAGGAGCAGCTATATAATTTGCAGAACCCAGTACAACATGAAAATGTGGAGCTTCTTGTTCAAATAATATTAAGAATTTCAAGATGGCACAGCAGCATTAAGCCAAGTTCAGGGTCCTTCTGAGCTCAAGGCTCTGTGCAACTGCATGAGTCACATAACCATGTCTGGGACTACCAGGGATTCAGGCTGGAACACTCCATATGCCCCTGTATGAGACTTCATCAACCCAGTGGAATAATTTACCTGGAGAGAATTAATGTTCAAGAGAATGGATTTTGGTAAACTATCACTCCTGCCACTGAAGGCAACCTTAGTCTCTCCTGTCCCCCAATGGTGTGTTCCTTCCGCACTTACCCCTTATCACTCATCACATTGTATTATTTTTCACTTGTATACACACCTGTCTTCCTTAGGACAGCAACCATGTATTATTTGTTCCTAGGTCTATAACACAGCATATGGCAAATAGTTAGCATTTAATAAATGTTTGTAAATGAGGGTCCTTAGCCTCCCCCTCCCCCCAGGGCCCTGTTACATCTCCCTCTGTACTTAGCCCACACCAACTAGCCTTGCTGGGGTAGTCCTCCTAAAGGAAAATCTCAGTTGGTCTGAAAGGAAAAAGGTTTATATTCACAGCCACTGTGTTCATTAAAGACCTACTGGGCTACAGGGCAAATGTGACCTTACTGAGACAGCATCAGCAGGTTAAAAAATCCCTTCGCTTTTCTTATACTTCAAAATGATATGTACTCTCAATAAACCATTTTCTTGCCCTCTTTATGCCAAGTCCTGGATACATTTTAGGGTCAGCCTGAACCCACTTATGTGGAAAACTTACATCCTCCTCTTTGGGGCTTACACGCAGCCAGTACTCATCAGAATGACCCTGTTATTGTTTATGGCTGATATCCTTACGAATGGGTCAGTGCCTGTGTTTACTGGTTATTAAATGTTTTGAATATCATCCTTGGTGGCTCAAAACTCTACTTCTAACTAAATAGAGCTAAATGAGAATAACAAAGTGATGAAAGGAGAAAATAACATAATTATATTGCCTTTCATTTTATGAGTTATGTATTAAATCCGTTTATCTTCCATTAGGTGATGGAGGAGAAGAAACTAAACCTTTCATTCTTGTTTCCATGTCAGATTTTTAAAATACTCATCCTTCAGCTTTTACTAGAAAGGATTCCTGAATTCCCAGAACAGATCAAGTTCCCTTGCTATTCTCTCTCAAAGCACTATATATCTCTCTCATAGCACTTATATATTTTGTATCTAATCAGTTGTGGTTATCTGAGTCACACTCATGATCTGTGATCCACGATCTGGATCACACTCGTCTCTAGCTAAGTTCTGGAGAACAGGAACTATATCTATTTTTATTCACCATTGTATCCCCAGCTCCTTACATCATGCTTAAAAGAGTACAAACCTTTGTATTATAAATTAAGTTAATAAATACCTGCCATTGTATTCTGGATACAAAGCTTACCTTGACAAAGGCGTGTTCTGACAAAGCTTACCTTGAATAATAAATACATGTACTCATTCATAAATATATGAATGAATAAATGAAGCTTACTTCAGAAGTTGTTCTAAGGGATTATAAGCAACACAGAAGTGAATTCCATTTATTAATTTGTCCCAGAAATATATACTAACCACGCACTATAAGAGATTGGACAATTAAGTTCGCGAACTCATCCTAGAAAAGGTGCTACATACCTCATTGCTGAATATAACTACAGTCACCTTCGAAGGACTCCCCTTGGGAAGCTATGCACTGACACAAGCACCTAGTCCACACTTCAAAGCAATTTTGGAACTCTTTTTCTGGAATGGCCATCAGAACTGTCGTCATATTAACCTTGATGTCCTGAATGTCATCAAAATGTCTTCTTTTCAATATTTCCTTTATCTTTGGGTAAAGATAGTCATTGGGAGCCAGATCAGGTGAGTAGGGAGGGCATTTCAATACAGTTATTTATTTACTTGCTAAAAACTCACTCCCAGACAGTGCCATGTGAGCTGGTGCATTGTCGTGATGCAAGAGCCATGAATTATTAGCGAAAAGTTCAGGTCATCTAACTTTTTCACACAGCCTTTTCAGCACTTCCAAATATTAATAGTAAACTTGGTTAACTGTTTGTCTAGTTGGTACAAATTCATAAGGAAAAATCCCTCTGATATCAAAAAAAGGTTAGCAACATCGTTGCAACAAGTTCATGAACTTAATTGTCAGACCTCGTCTGTCAGGTACTCTTCCAGAGACTGGGGATATATAGTAGTAAACAAAAAAGACCCCTCAAAATCACCAACTTGGGGAGTATTTACTCAAGAGTTTCTAAAGCACACTCTACCTATATTTTCCAGGAATAGAGGCATAGGTGTAACTGTCTTTTTGAAAAGACTACAGTAGCCATCCTAGGCTCTTGCCCCAGCTCTTCCACCACTTAGAGATATGACCTTGGTAAAGAAAGGCACTTAATATCTCAGACCTTGTGGAGGCTTATGGTCCTCATCTCTCAAATCTTTCCTAGCTCTCAGAGTCTGTAAGTCTAGATAAACATATTTTTAGTGAAATGGATCCCTGGAAATTCACTGGGAAATTTTGTTTTTCAATGAAAAATCCTTTAGAAAATTTAGCCATCATAATATATTAAACGTATCTAGAGTAGAATGCCAAAAAAATAAATGGCATCCTCAAGAAGCTGGGTGATCTGCATCCATGGGAGACCCTGAGGGAGACTCAAGCCTGTGGAGACAGGGAACTCTACAAGGTGCAACAGCCAAATGGCTATGGTTTTCTATCTGTGTCCTCAGGTCTGGAAGCAGCTGGAAGCAACACAAACATCCTCACAGTGAATGGGATTCTAGGGGATCCAGTTAGTTTCCCCTTGAATATCCAAGAATCACAGAAAATTGCCAACATTGCTTGGGTGAATTCCAAAACATCTGTTGCTCTTGTAGTACCAAGAGACGCAGGAACAGCACCCCAAGTTACTGTGACCCACCAAAATTATCAAAAACGAATAAATGTCTCACATCAGAACTACGACTTGGAGATCAGCAATCTGAGGATGGAAGACGCAGGGATCTACAAAGCCGACATAAATATAAGAACTCCTGAAACGAAGGAATTTACCACCATCACCAGGAGCTACAACCTTCAAGTCTATCGTAAGTTGTGGGAAGATAGAGTGCTTGTTTTTTATTTTTACTTTGCAAATTTGCTATTAAAGAACACCTATATTTTTGAAAACTGGGTACCCTAAATTTTTTTATACTTGTAAATACTTATATAAGTACAGATTAATACTTATAAAAAGGATGTGGCTTTTCTTGTTTTTAGCTATGTAATTTTCCATTAGCAGTTTGTCCCGTGCTCTTGCTTTTCTTTTCTATAAAATGTGAATTATCATCCTAGTCACTTCCCATAGTTATTGTGAGAATCAAGTGAGACTGTATGCAAAGTACTTTAAAATAATTTTGAAATAATTACAGATGCATAGAAAGGTGTAAAGACAATGTACAAGGATGTTCTGTGCACTGTACCCAACCTTTCCCAATGGTAATATGTGACATAACTATAGTACAATATCAAAACCAGGAAGTTGACATTAATGCAATAAATTGAGCTTATTTAGATTTCACCACTTACACAGGCACTCATTTATGTGTGAGTTTATGTGTTGCTCTGAACAATTTATTCACATATATAGATTCATGTAACCACTACCACAATCAAGATACTTAATTGTATCATCAACAAGAGTCCCTCATCCCTTTACAGTCAACCATTACCACCCTCTTTCCCCTTCCAAATTCCTAAGAGACATTAATCCATTCTTCATATCTATAATTATGTTATTTCACAAATGTTTCTTAGATAGAATCATGCAGTATGCATGCTTTTGAGAATGGCTTTTTGCACTGAGTATAATTTCTCTGAGTCATCCTAATTATTGCAAGTATCAATAGTTTATATCTTTTTATTGCTGGATGGCATTCCATGGCATAGGTATACTAGTTAGTTTAACCATTCACCTATTAAGAGATATTTTAGTTGTTTCCAGTTTGGGGCTATTGTAAATAAGGCTGCTATGAATATTTGTATACAAGTTTCTTCCTGAAATAAGTGTTTGGTTTCTCTGAGATAAAGGCCCAAGAGTGAACTCATATGGTAAATCCACTTTTTAAAAAAAATTCATTGTGATAAAAAATATATATAACATTTAATATTTTAACCATTTTAAAGTGTACAGTTTAGTGGCATTAAGTACATTCACATTGTTGTGCAATCATCAACCACTACCCATCTCAGAATATTTTTCCCCCTTTTAAATAGATTCTATTTTTTTAGAGCAGTTTAATGTTCTTAGAAAAATTTAGTAGGCAGTACAGGGAGTTTCCATGTACCCCCTGCCCCACCACTTCCACAGCCTCCCCACTATCAACATCCCCCACCAGAGTGGTGCATTTGTTACAATTGACAACGTACATTAATGCATCATTATCATCCAAACTCCATAGTTTACGTTACGGTTCACTCTTGGTGTTGTATAGTCTATGAATTTTGACAAACAATGAGATGTATTCAGCATTATAGTATCATATAGAAGAGTTTCGCTGCCCTAAAACCCTCTGTGCTCTGCTTATTCATCCCTCCCTCCCCACAACTCCTGGCAACCACTGATCTTTTTACTTCTCCGTGGCTTTTGCTTTTTTTCTTTTTTTTTGAGAGTGTCATGTAACTGGAGTCATACAATATGTAGCCCTTTCAGCTTGGTTTCTTCCACTTAGTAATATGCATTTAAGTTACTTCCATGTCTTTTCATGGCTGGATAGCTCTCCCCAGAACTCAGAACTTTAAAAGTGATTTTCAGTTTTAAAAGAATTGCCAAACTATTTTACATTCCCACCAGCCATATATGAGTGATCCATTTTCTCCACATCCTCTCCAGTATTTAGTGTTATCACTATTTTTCATTTTGGCCATTCTGATGGGTGTGTGGTAATATCTCATTTTTTAAAAGATTTTTATTAAAATGTAGCTAACATACAATTTTTTTTTAATTAAATTTATTGGGGTGACAATTGTTAGTAAAATTACATAGATTTACATACAATATTATATTAGTTTCAGGAGTGCACAATAATTTTTCAACATTTATATACTTAAGGAAGTGATCACCATGATAAGTCCAGCAACCATCTGACACTACAACACTATCACAATACTATTGATATATTCCCTATGCTGTACAGTACATCCCCATGACTTATTTGTTTTATACCTGGAAATTTAAACCTCTTATTTCCCTTCACCTTTCCCCCCCTTTTTTAAATTTTCAATTACAGTTGACATTTAATTTTATTTTACATTAATTTCAGGTGTACAGCATAGTGGTTAGACATTTATATAATTTAACAAGTGAGCCTCCTCACATTTTTATTTCCACTTCTTCAGCCGCTGCCCCCCCCCCCCCACACACACACACACACACTCCGGTTCAAGCCATTTTTTCTCAGTCTAGTTTTGTAGGACACAGCTCCCTGGCCCATGCTGGTATTACGAGCCTTGCGCTCCGCCGAGGCAGTCGGTCACCGTTGGCTGCTCACAGCAGCTCTCGCCAGCTGCCAGCCATTCACCATGGCTGTCGGCTGCCGGCCACTCACGGTAGCTCACACTGACCTCCGGATGCTCACAGCAGCCCAGCTACAAGGAGACCCATTGTTCACAATCTTAGCTGTAGAGGGCACACCTCACTGGCCCATGTGGGAATCTAACTGGCGACCTCAGTGTTAGGAGCATGCCATTCCAACCACCAAGCCACTGGGACGGCCCCACTTTCACCTTTTTCACCATGCCCCTCAAACCCCCTCCCATCTATCACCCCAATAAATTTAGTACCAATCTGATACCATAAATTGTTATTACAGTATTATTGACTATATTCCTTATGCTATGTCCTACACCCCCATGACTACTTTGTAACAACCAATTTGTATCTCTTAATCCCTTCCCCTTTTCACCCACCCCCAACCCCACTCCCATATGGCAACCATCTAAATGTTCTCTGAATCTATGTGTTTGTTTCTGTTTTGTTTGTTTATTTTGTTCTTTAGATTCCACTTATAAGTGAAATCATATGATATTTGTCTTTCAATGTCTGCCTTACTACACTCAGCACAGTACCCTCTATGTCCTTCCGTGTTGTTGCAGATAGCAAGATTTTGTTCTTTTTTATGGCTGAGTAATATTCCGTTGTATATATGTACCACTTCTTCTTAATCCATTCATCCATTCAGGAGCACCCAGGTTGCCTTCATATCTTGGCTTATGTGAAATAATGCTGCAATGAACATATGGATGAGCATGTCCCCTCGAAGTAGAATTTTGGGTTTTTTCAGATAAATACCCGAAAAAAGGATTATTAGGTCCTTCTTTGTATCTTGTTATAGACTTTGTTTCAAAGTCTATTTAGTCTGGTATAAGTATCATTACCCCAGCTTTTGTTTGTTTGTTTCCATTTTCATGAAATATCTTTTCCCATGCCTTTACTTTCAGTCTGCGTGTGTCTTTTGATCTGAAGTGCATCTCTTGTAGGCAGCATATGTAAGGGTCTTGTTTTCTTATCCATTTAGCCACCCTATGTCTTTTGATCGGAACACTTAATCCATTTACATTGAAAGTAATTGTTGATAGGTATGTAGTTATTGCCATTTTATTATTCATATTTGTGAGTGTGTGTGTGTGTGTGTGTGTGTGTGTGTGTGTTAAAGAAGTCCCTCTAGATTCCTTGTAAAACTAGTTTTGGGGTGATGAACTCCTTCAGCTTTTTCTTGTCTGAGAAATTCTTTATCTGTCCTTTGATTTTAAATGATAGCTTTGCTGGGTAGAGTAATCTTGGTTGCAGGTCCTTATTTTTCACCACTTTGAGTACTTCCAGCCAATTCCTTCTGGCCTGCAAAGATTCTGTTAAGAAATCAGCTGGCAGTTTTATGAGAGCTCCCCTATAGGTACTTAACTGCTTTTCTCTTGCTGCTTTTAAGATTCTTTCCTTGTCTTTAACCTTTGGCATTTTAATTATGATGTGTCTTGGTGTGGGTCTGTTTTGGTTCATCTTGTTTGGAACTCTCTGCACTTTCTGGGATTGTATGTCCATTTCCTTTGCCAGGTTAGGGAAGTTTTCCATCATTATTTTTTCAAATAGGTTTTCAACTTCTTGTGCTTTCTCTCCTCCTTCTAGTACTTCTATGACGGGAATGTTGGTATGCTTGATGTTGTTTCAGAGGACCCTTAAACTCTTATCATTTCTTTGGAGTCTTTTTTCTTTTTGCTGTTCTGTTTGGGTGTCTTCTTCTACATCACTTATTCAATCTTCTGCTTCATTTAAGCTACTGTTGATTTCCTCTAATGTAGTCTTCATTTCAGTTATTGTAGTCTTTATTTCTGACTAGTTCTTTTTTATATTTTTTATCTCCACTTTTATGTTTCCTATCTCTTTGTTGAAGTTCTCCCTGAGATCATTGAGCATCCTTATGACCAGTGTTTGGAACTCTGCATCTATTAGATTGCTTGTCTCCATTTTGTTTAGTTCTTTTTATGAAGCTTTGTTCTAGTCTTTTATTTCGGACAGGTTTCTTTGTCTCCCCATTTTGGCTGCCTCCCTGTGTTTGTTTATATATATTAGGTAGGACTGCTATGTCTTCCAATCTTAGTAGAGTCGCCTTATGTAGTAGGTGTTCTGTAGGGTCCAGTGGCACAGTCTCCCTGGTCATCAGAGCTGAGTGCTCCAGGTGTGTTCCTTGTGTGGGTTGTGTTTGCCCTCCTGTTGTAGTTGAGCCTTGGTTGTTCTTTGCACATCAGTGAGCAGGATTGACCCTCAGGTTGGTTGGTGTGAAGATTGGCCATAACTACAGTGGAAGAGTTGTGATGCACAGGCTGAACCTAAAGAGCAGAGCTCACTTTAGCAGGGCTCTGGTGTCTGCCCTGTCTGCCCATTGGGTGTGTCATCCTTGGAGGCAGTCAGGTGATGCTCTAGCCCAGTCCGAAGCTGGCCACTAGGTTTGCCAGCCGCAGGGCCTCCTGCAAGGGACCCACTACAGGCCAAGGTCAGCCGCAGTCTATTTCCTACCCAGGGCCACCTAGAATAGCCACAAAGCAATCCAGAAATGGCTGCTACCTGAGCTATGCTTGGAGGTGCCTTGAGAGGCCAAGCCACAAACCAAAGCTGGCTGTTGCTAGTGCCAGGCTTAGAGCTGCTCAGTCAGAGGTACATGACATGCCAAGCCAGATGATGCTTGTTTGGATTTTGTGAACATTTGAGAGATTTTAGGAAAGTCCACAGCATGAACCAAGGCAGGTTGTTTGTGTGGAAAAGCCACTGGAAGCTGCTTGGGTGTGCCCAAAAGTTGGGTGAGCAGGGTCTGAGGGAATAACTTGGGCAGGGCAGATAAATGTGATAGCCAGTTTGATGGAGACTCAGATATGGTGTCTGCTTGCGTTTGCATGCAGGGATGGGGAGGGTTCAGCAAAGAAACAACGATTTCCCCAGGCTCCTCCCTCTGGGAAAAAGACACCCCTCCAGCCCTCCCTATAAGTCCCTGGCACCTTCAAGCTACTGCCACAGTGTTGGAGCTCAGAAATAATGAGTCATCAGTGATAAGTCCATGTGGAAGCCCCTTAAAAGAGCGCCTAGGATTGCAGCCACTCTCCTAGATTGTGGAAAATCAGCCACAATCTCCACTGGTTTTCACAACCAGAAGTTATGGAGACTTCTCTCCCTGACACTGGAACCCTGGGCTGGGAAGCCTGTTGTGGGGTTGGGACTCCTTGCTCCACTGGGGGGAACCTCTGCAGCTGAGATATCCCTGCTGATTTTCAATGGTCACACACAGGTGTAGGACTAGCCTGTTCCGTGTCTCCGACCCTCCTACTATTCTCAAGGTGGCTTCTTCTGTATGTTTGTAGTTGTAGGGCTTTGGTTCATCCAGACTTCAGGTGATTCTCAATGATGGTTTTTCTGTAGTTTAGTTGTAATTGATGTGGTCCTGAGAGGAGGTGAGCACCACATTTTCTTACTCTGCCATTTTGACTGGAAATCCTCTCATTTTTGTTTTCATTTGAATTTCTCTAATATCGAATGCAAAGTACTTTTAAAAGGTAAAATATTAGAACTAGCATCATTATTTAAATTTCCACAATTCAAAGCGAGGTCTGTGCCCTGGCTGCATCAGCATCACCTGAGAACTTGTTGGAAATGCAAGTTCTCAGGCCCCACCCCTTACCTTTGGTTGTGAAGCCCAAGAATCCGTTTATTAACACTCTCTCTGGATTATTCCTATGTGTGCTAAGGTTTGAGAAGCACTAATCTAGAACTGCCCTAGATCATCAGCAGATAATCTACTATGGTAGTCATTAGTCACATATGGCTCTTGAGTATTTGAAATGTGGTGAATTCAAATTGAGATGTATTGTAAGAGTAAAATACACACCATATTCCAAAGTCTTAGCACAAAAAAAGAACATAAAATACCTCAATAATTTTTATATTAGTTTCAGGTTAAGATAACATTTTCAATATATTCAGTTAAATGAAAATACATTATTGAAGTTAACATCACCTGTTTATTTTCACTATTTTACTGTGGCAATTAAAAATTTTTAAATTACATAACTGTTTCACATTTTAGTTCTATTGGGCAGCTCTAATTTCTAGCGTAGAGAATATTCGAGCCATGTCTCAAGGATTTTACTGTCAATTTGCCCCACAGCATTAAAACTACAGACATATGGCTAATCCTTGTTGTGATAGATGCAATTCAGGAACATAGTTAATCCACTAAAATTTAAGTTCCATCAAGTCAGGGACTTTGTATATGAAGTTCCTCACTGTATCTCCAGCACCTACATTGTCAGGCATATAGTGGGTGCTTCGGAAGTATTTTTTGAACAGAAGAATGAATGACTCACAATAGTCCCAGGTCCTACACAGTGCCTGACAATTGTAAGTGCTCAATTAATATAGCATGATTGAATCAGGTTGTATTTGAGTGGAAGGCATAGCAGAAAGAGCATTAATGTTGGAATTAGGCCTCTTGCCAGGTGTGTGAACTTGAGCAAGCTGTTTACCCTCTCTGGGTCTAAATTTCCTCATCTATAGAATGTAGACTATAATAGGTGAGATTAAACAATACAGTTTTAGTTGAGCTCCTAGTACAGTGAATGCCTTAAAGTAGATGGTCAATAACTAGTAGTCACTGTTAATTTTTAAACACTTCGGCCTCTCTTAAATTGTATTTGTAAAGGACTTCCTAGATGAAGAAGGATTTGAATTGGACACGAGTGACATAGTCAAAGAACCATACCCAAGTGTGGACACTAGAAAATATTTAATTCATTTAAGAACTTTGGTTGAGAAAATTAAGAGGGTATTAAATTTTAAGATGTTTGTTTTCATCCCTTTATACATTTAGTTTTACCCACTTGATCTTTGAGAGGTGCTGTATTGTTTGCAATTAGGGCAGACCACTGTAAAGTCTTAGAGAAAGCTGTACTGCCCACATAACAAAATCTGTACTTTCTGGGTAGTTAGCTGAAAAGATAAAGAGAAGGGCACTAACATTTATTGAACACTGTCTATGTGCCTGGCAATCTACCACCTAATTTTTGAAAATATATAAAGATTATACATATTTAAGCAAAATATGCAGAAACAGAGCAAAAGATAATACAGTGAAAGGCAACTCTCCCTTCTCAGAGATAGTCGTCTACGGCCATACCACCCTGAACGCGCCTGATCTCAGAAGCTGAGCAGGGTCGGGCCTGGTTAGTACTTGGATGGGAGAGATAGGCACTACTGCTAGTTTATTTTGTCTTTTCCATAGATAATTAATGTACATACAATCACAGGTGATAGATAGATGATAGATTAGGTAGATAGACAGATAGATGATAGATAGATAATAGACAGACAGGTAGATATTAGAGTGGTCTTCATATATAATAGCTCATTTAATCCTCACAACAACCCTAGCAGGAGAACATTGCTATCCTCATGTTATAATTGAGGGAACTAAAGCTCAATGAAACTGTATACTTTCTCCACCATGCCACAGTTAGAGAGTAGTGGAGCCTGTATTCTGAACCAGGTCTCCAATAGTTTCCACAGTCTTTGTCTTAAGAGAATGAAGTCCTGTCTGTCACAACTCTGGCCTTCTCTGTCCAGCAGCTTTGTGCAGGTAACATCTCTGTTCCTGCTGAGAAAAATGAGATGGGATCCTATTCTTCACCTCAACAGCCCACAAAAAAAGTCTTTCGAAAAATAAGTAAATACCAAGCACAAATATAAACATTCTTGTAAATCAAGTTTCTAAAGAAACACACACACGCACAAAATTTGGTTCATTTTGCACTATACATATCTATAGCTATCATTGTTTAGGCGTTTTCTTGCCAAGTCATCACTAATTCTAATCTGGAATAGATAAGAGATTCTTAAGACTAGGGTTTTTGGTTAAGTTGGAATTGAAAAAAATCTCATGTTCTTCTCCTTCAGAAGTACAAACAAATGGTTCCTATATTTGCGCTGCTGAACATATAAACTACATTAATTAGAAAGTTACATGCCAGTTCCTTTTGACTCCTTTATTCCCTTCCTCACACAGATAGAGTGGAAGGAACAAATCCCATCATAGCAGCTTTGACAAAAAAGAACTGAACTTATCAACTCTAAATGTAGTCACTTTCTTATCTCCTGATAAAAGATGTTCCCCTTCATTCTGCCAGCTCCAGATCTAGACAGTTTAAATAAATTGTTCTTTGGTAACCCTTTGTTAGCCTACTACTTTTACAGTTTACCTTTTGATTGCTTTAGTGAAAACATTTTTTAAATGACTTTTAAAGAGGTTTTAACTTTTCACCATGAGCATTTTAAAACAAAAAACTTAAAGAAAACACACATACACCAGAAAACAAAGCCAAAATTTTTTTTTAAAGATTGATGCAGTGGTGTGATGATAAATGTTCAACTGGTTCTTAACGGATATTTGTGTGTATATACCCTAAATATATAAATTTTATTGACATAAAGGATGTGTGGCACAGAATTTCATAAAAGACAATAAAATACACTTGTTTTAACTTTAAACAAATGTTTATTACACAAAGGTTGTCACAAAGTTGGATATTTCTCTACTGCATACACAATTATTCTTACTCTCCACAGAAAGGCTGCTTCTTAACTTCTCATCAGGTGATAGCAAGCACTAAAATCCTGATTTTAACAGAATAACAGTAAAAATGCCTCAGTGATTTAAGTTGAAAAGAGAGGCTGTGGAGAAAAAGGAACCCTCATACACTGTTGGTGGGAATGCAGATTGGTGCAGCTGCTATGGAAGGCAGTGTGGAGGTTCCTCAAAAAATTAAGGATAGAATTATCATATAACCCAGCAATCCCTCTCCTGGGTATCTACCAAAAAATTCTGAAAACACTTATCTTTTTTTATTTCTTATTTTAATTTTATTAGTTTCAGGTGCACAAGACAAAGCAAAACTTAGATGTTTATCATTTATATCCCTCACACTGTGTGAACCCCCCTCCCCCCATCCACTATCCCTCTGACCTTGCACAGAGCCAATACATTTCCACTGTCTCTATTCCTAATGCTGTACTCTGTTTCCTGTAACAATATACATACAAATATATAAATATACATATATATATATATATATTTATATAAAATTATAGTTGACATTCATTATTGTTCAGCTTCAGGTGTACAGTGCAGTGATCAGGTTTCTACATCATCCCTGAGGTGGTCTCCCAAATGGGACACATGTCCATCGGGTACCCTACAACATCTTTACATTATTGATTACGTTCCCCAAATTAATTTTCAAAACCCCGTGGCCATCTTGTGGTTACTGACTATTTTCTAAACCTCTCACCTTCCCCTTATCCCCACCCCCCCTGCCCCTCTAGCAGCCCTCAGTTTTTCCTCTATGTCTCCAAAATTGTTTCTGATGAGTTCATTCACTTATTCTTTTCTTTAGATTCCGCATATAAGTGAGATTGAAAACATTTATCTTTAAAGACATATGTGCTCCAATGTTCATTTATTCACGGATTTATTCACGGTGGCCAAGACATGGAAACAACCAGTGTCCTTCGATAGATGATTGGATAAAGAAGATGTGGTATATATACACAATAGAATAGTATTCTGCCATAAGAAAAGATGAAATAGTGCCATTTGCGACAAAATGGATGGATCTTGAGATTATTATGCTAAGCGAAATAAGTCACACAGAAAAAGTCGAGAACAGTATGATTTCACTGATCCGTGGGATATAAAACTGAGAGCAACAAAGGAACAAGACAAACAAACAAAGAAACAAATACTCGTAGACATAGACAATACTTTAGTGGTTACCAGAGGGTAAGGGGAGAGAGAGGTGGTAGATGAGGGTAAACAGGGACAAATATATGGTGATGGAAGGAGAACACACAATGGTGAGCACACAATGTGATATATAGATGATGTATTACAGAATTGTACACTTGAAACCTACGTAACCTTACTAATCATTGTCACCCCAATAAACTTTAATTAAAAATAAAAAAGCAGAGGCCAGCCCAGTGGCTCAGGTGGTTAGAGCACCTTGCTCCTAACACCAAGGTTGCCGGTTCGATTCCCACATGGGCCAGTGAACTGCGCCCCCCCCCCCACCACCACAGCAAAGATTGTGAACAAAGGCTCTCCCTGGAGCTGGACTGCTGTGAGCTGCCTTGGGCTGCTGTGTGCTGCTGTGAGCAGCCAGTGGCCAGCATGAGTGGCCAGCAGCCATCGTGAGGGGCCAGCTGCCGTGAGCTGCTGTGAGCGGCCGACCAACGACTGGCCGACTGACTGCCTCAGCCGGGGGGAGCACAAGGCTCATAATACCAGCATGGGCCAGGGAGCTGTGTCCTACACAACTAAACTGGGAAACAATGGCTTGAACCGGAGTAGCAGAAGAAGGGGAAAAAAACCAAAAAAAAGCAGTACATTGGTATACAGTTCTTGCACTTAGTTATTAGAAATGTACAAATGTCTTTTTATTCAAAAATACAAAATAAATTATCTGTATGCAGGGACAATGACAGCAGTAAACCATTATATGTTGTCAACTGAAACCAGTAACTGATGGTTATAGTGATTTTTCTTAAATATCAGCCAGCCTTTTCTTCAGTCACTTCCTTTAACTGACTTTTCTGAAGTTACAGGTGAGGAGCAATGCCTTGAGCTTCCTCTCACAGTTCTCATTAATATTGGTAAAGCACTATTACAGGAATTAGAACATGCTACCATTCATACCACCTCCCATTCCACCCATTCCCGGGTGCTCTCAGCTTTCAGAAACACTTCTCTAGTAACAAGCTACAGAAATGATCCTAAATGTATAGTCTTTACAATAGTCTTTATTGTAACTGCTATACAGCCAATTGTTCTCACAGAATGCTTCCATTGATTTTTGTTAAACATTTATAGGTTTGATTAAAAAAAATACAGTGGATATTTAAAATTTTTTAAATGTATTACAGTAAAAGATATATTGCCATTAATCTCCCTCAAAATATTCCCTTTCACTTCGAATACACTTATCCCATTGTTCTTGCTACTTTCTGAAGCAGTCCTGGAAGTTCTCTTTCACGAGTGTCTTTAGTTAGTTGCGCTGTCGTGGCTGCCTCAATGTCCTCACTCGATTCAAAACATTTACCTATCATGGTCGTTCTGACTTTGGGGAAGAGCCAGAAGACACATGGTGCCAGATCCAGTGAAAAAAGTGGATGAGGACACATCGTAACGTTTTTATTTGACAGAAATTGCTGTACCAGAAGCAATGTGTGATATAGAGTGTTGTCATAATGGAGGAGGAAACCATTTGCCCATTTCATGTTAATGTATTGTTTAGCGATTTACAGCACACTTTAAAACACACTTTCTCTCAACCACAGCTCACACCCAACTGACTGCACAGAACAAGTTGAAACTTGTCACACACAGTTACTAAGGTTCGATACCTTGCTTCCTGTATTGAAGATCTCTGCCTTTCCTTTGGATGGCACTTAGCAGCAGCATTCACCATATTTTATGATGACAACAGGAAGGCTCTATGACACACATCACTTCTGGTATGGAAATTTCTGCCTAATAAGAACATTGCGGGGGCAGGCGGGTGGCTTAGTCATTTAGAGCGCAAGCTCTGGGCAACGGGGCTGCCAGTTCGATTCCTACATGGGCCAGCGAGCTGCGCCCTCCACAACTAGAATGAAATCAATGAGCTGCTGCTCAGCTCCCAGGTGGCCACATAGCTCAGTTGGTTGGAGCAAGGGCTCTCAACCACAAGGTTGCCGGTTCGACTCCCACAAGGGATGGTGGGCTATGCCCCCTGCAACTGGACCTGGAGCTGAGCTGCGCCCTCCACAATTAAGACTGAAAGGACAACTTGAAGCTGAACAGCACCCTCCACGACTAAGATTGAAAGGACAACAACTTGACTTGAAAAAGTCCTGGAAGTACACACTGTTCCCCAAGAAAGTCCTGATCCCCTTCCCCAATAAAAAACAGAAACAAAAAACAGACTTTCATGAAGAGAATACCATATGAGTATGTGATTAATGGATCATGAAAACAATTATTAAAAAAAAAAAAAAAAAGAATATTGCAGTGTGTCCTCATCATCCACCTTAGTCACCAGATCTGGCACCGTGTGACTTTTGGCTCTTCCCCAAAGTCAAAAGGACCATGAAAGGTGAATGTTTTGAATTGATTCAGGACATCAAGGCAGCCACGATAGTGCAACTAGAGACACTCACGAAAGAGAACTTCCAGAACTGCTTCAGAAAGTAGCAAGAACAAGGGGATAAGTGTGTTCGAAGCGAGGAGGAGTATTTTGAAGGGGATTAATGGTAATGTGTCTTTTACTGTAATAATTTTTATTTAGACATTCACCGTATTGTTTGATCACACCTTGTGTATCCCTATCCAGCCTACGGTTGCAATTCATGAATGAGCCAACATGAATACTGGTTGATGTTTTCATTTAAGTTAACTAATAAGGAAAAGGTGTTTCAATAAAAACATATATATTTGAACTTCACTTGTTTGTCAATGATGTGAGCAACTTCTTTGCTGAATTGGATAGTAGGAGAATATATCCTAGTTTGTTTTCTTGGTTTGGGGGTTTGTTTTTTTGCTACTCACAATGTAATGGCTACAGACAGATGCACTTTTAAGTTTAATCTACTTTAGTAATCTTTCCTCCTTGCTTTCTTAAGTTTGGAGCAACAATCAACAAGGCAATAAATCAAGCCCCAGTTTGTAGCATTTGATAATTCCTGTGGTGTAAATACTCCTACCATAGCTGATTTTTTAAATTAAGTTTATTGAGGTGACATTGGTTAATAACACTACATAAATTTCAGGTGTACATCTTCATAATACAACATCTATATACACTATTGCACGCTCACCACCCAAAGTCTAGTTTCCTTTCATTGTGTGTTTAAATCCCTTTACCCTCTCACCACCTCCTTTCCCCTCTGGTAATTTCCATTCTGTTGCCTGTGTCTGTGAGTTTGTTTTTGTTTTGTTTTGATAGTTCGTTTGTTACTTTTTGTTTTATATTTCCACATATGAGTGAAGTTGTATGGTTTTTGTCCTTTTCTGTCTTACTTATTTCACTTAGCATTATACCCTCAAGATCCAGCCATGTTGTCAAAAATGGCTGATTTTAAGACATGCAAAGTTGAAAAAGAAATTTTCCTTCAAACAATCCAGACACGACTTGGGCAGAGAGTAAATGTTAGTTGAATTAAAAATTTTTTTCTTTCACTAAAAGAGGTTGTCTGCATAATCTAGTTCAACTATTTTCTGGGGAAAAATCACAACCCTTGGAAGTGAAAGAACTGGTCTGGACGAGGCTCCAGGTCTTCTGATTTCTACATCAGTGCTAACTCCATGGCAATAAGCAAGTAGGAAAGAAAAAGACATATAAAGTTCAAAAGACTTTCTACATCATTACAAAGGACAGATACATAGGTGTAAATAACTTCTAGAGCATAGATAATGGTAAATTGTAAAAAAAGAAAAAAGTGATGAGTTTTGAGTATTGATTAGCTTTGTTTTTAATATATGATTTCTTTTATTGTAAGTTTGTATATTTTGATTTGTAATGATGTCTGTGTTTAACAAACATCTTGAAAATTTAATAGTTGTTTCTCAGTAACTGATATAGGCCAGCTCCAGCTTACCATTGGCTAATGTGTTTTCCCCTCATAGGTAAGCTAGGGAAGCCGAAAATTACTCAGAGTTTAATGACATCTGTGAACAGTACCTGCAATGTCACACTGACATGCTCTGTGGAGAAAGAAGAAAAAAATGTGATATACAGTTGGAGTCCCCTGGGGGAAGAAGGTAGTGTCCTTCAAATCTTCCAGACTCCTGAAAACCAACAGCTGACTTACACGTGTACAGCCCAGAACCCTGTCAGCAACAATTCTGACTCCATCTCTGGCCAGCAGCTCTGTTCAGGTAACCAGCTCTGTCCATCCCTCCTAGAGTTTCACAAATCACTCTGAAGAGCTGTAAGACCTGAATGTAGGCCTCATTCTCCAGGGCAATATGCCTCCCTTATGCCAGGCCTTGTCCCCATGGGCTTCTCCCAGAAAGCCCTGGAAACAAGTCCAAAGCCTTCTGAGAGATGCCAGGCATTTCAGTGTGTGCTGAGGTTGCCCCCGCTGGGTTCCCTGATTCCATTTGTAATCCTGACTTTTAATAATCCCTCGAAGCTTTGGCACTCCCCTGGAGGACACCCAATTTTGATAGTGCCCCTTGAATGTGGACAAGGCTATGCAGCATCTTGCCCCTATTTCCTGATCATCTCACTGCATCTTCCATTTCCAGGTATCGCAATGGGCCTCCATACTCGCCATGTGGGTTTGCTGAGTGGACTGGCTGTGCTCTCTCTGTTTATACTCATTCTACCATCAGTGCTTTTGTTCCTTTTGTGCAAGAGAGAACAAGGTAGGATTTTCCAATGTGGAAATGCACCATCCTTCTTCCTGGGACTGAAATCATTTATCCAACTTGGTGTAGAGAACTCCTTTGCCCCAGGGACCCTACAAACCCCACCCTACAATTTCCCAGAATTATGGTCCTGAAGACTGTATGACCTCACCCTGAATGGTCTTCAGAATCTGTTTATGAGATCACTAGTATCTGGTGGGGCCAGCGTTTGGGTTCAAGTTTAGCACTGCCATTAACAAGCTGTGCTTCATTACACATGTGTCTTTACCTCTCTGGCTCAGTGTTCTCACATGTGAAGTAAGGTTTGGACTAGAGGATCTTCAGGGTCACTTTCAATTCCATCATATTTGACTATGACCTTTGGAGAGTCATTGAGGGTCATGTACTAATTTTGTATTCCATGGTTGTCACTAGATCCTTTGGGATCCCTCTGGATCCTTCTGTAATTGCTCCATTCTCAATTCAGAAAACCTGATCTTAGCACCCTAGGAGATCATTGCACCCTCCTATTCCTCCTAACGCTATCTTTACCCCAAATCTTCCTTTCCCACCAATCATAATAACAAGCTTGGACGTAGAGAGGCTCTACATCTGCTTCCATGTTCTTGACTCTCCTTTGGTCTGACTTCTCTGGTTCCTATTTGAATACATCAGTAAGAAACCTGGTAAGTTCTCAGCCACAAGTTTTCCTGGGTGACTATTGGGAGAGATGAATTCATAGCAGAGTGGTTAAAACTATGTTTGTGCTTTGCATGCAGTCTGGGGTGAAGGTCCCAGCTTGACCATTTATGGCTACCAGTTATTTTTTCACTGTCTCAGTTTTCTCAGTTATAAAATAGATGTAATAATAGGATTGCTGCATATATTCATTAAGTGGGTTAAATGGAATTACACATATAAACTACTTGGCCAGGGCCTGGTACTCAGTATATGTTAGCTACTATACTTGTAATCGACAGGCTTGGGCTTGGCCTCATAATGAAAAGTTACACAACCTGCTCAGGCGATAGGTGATCTTCAGGGTTCCACAAAGTGACATCTATCTTTAATCCCTCATGGCCTCTTGGGAAGGAAGAAAGACTATTTTTTATCTAGAAGTGAGATAAGAGAGTGAGTACACTCGGTCTGACTCACTCACCAAGTCTGAGTCAGGGGCTGATACAGAACTAAACTCTGAAATGTCGGATCCTTATGATATTGCTCAGCTCAGACTGTTATGTGTAGATACATTAGTGCCTGCAAAATAAAGGCCCCAAATTCTGGCTATCTCTTTTCAACTTGACTTTAAAATGTTCCACGTTAGGAGCAGAAAACAGGGGTACACTAGGATGAATGTTTCTGCCACCCCACAAATTATTAAAAGAAGGGACTTATCTCTTCTGTCTGTTTTTTCCTGTGGCCTCACACAGAGCGTGGTACATAGAGGAAGTTTAATAAATGCTTGACTGTGAATCAATCAAGGAAGCCACACATGTTTGTGGAGTATCTGCTATGTGCTTAACACTGAGGTTGTAACAGTAATGTATGCACCAGAAGAATCCAACACCGTGTATAACAAGAGAGAATCAATCTAGTTGAAAAAGCAAGATCCTCACATGAAAAGACAACTAACCATGCAAGGGCAGTCAATGCTAAGTGCCAGAGACAATAAGACGACACTGGGTGGAATTGGGGAGAGTCTTTCTAGCCTAATGTGGACTCTAGAGTAGAAAAAGAATTCCCACTGAGCTCTGGGTGAGGCTTGAGCTGGGTACCTCCCATACCATATGCAATCCCTAAAAAAAAAAGGGACATATGGTCCAAGCATCCATCTCAAAAGGATAGGAGCCATTTAATCTCTTAGGGCCTCATCTTAAAAAGAAAACATTAGAACCGATCATTTCTAAAAATTCATCTGTCTTTCACATACTGTGGTTGTTTATTTGTGGCACAGATGCTGTCTCGAAGAATACAATATACACATATGTAATGGTTTCAAGAGACACCCAACCAGAAGAGTCCAGAATCTACGATGAAATCCCCCCATCCAAGGTGAGCTGATGCTACTCCTGGATCGCCACCAGCACCCGCAGGACAGGGAGTCATGGGCAGCAGGTTTCTGCATACTGTTGTTTAGACAACAGCCACAGCCCAGGTCCAACCAAGAAAACCATATCAGGAAAACGATGCCATGATCTTCTCTATAAAGACAGGAATGTGGCCAACTGCCACCCCATGACATCCTCCAAGGTTGAGACCCTAAGCTTCACATGGGGGCCTAACTCAGGGTTAGATGAGAATTATGACTAAGAGTGAAGTGCCCTCTACAGGGACAAACAAGGGAGCCCCTGGTGTGAGATGTCAGCTGTTATGCGCCCACTGAAACAAACAGGTTGCTAAGATGGCTCCAAGGGCACAGAATTGAGAGAGGTGCTCTTGAACACAACTTCCTACTCTGGTTGCAGCAGCAGCTTACTTTCCTCAGGCTAAGAGTCACTCGACCACATCTTTCCCCCCAACCTGTCTTTCACCTTCCTGCCCCTCTCTCACCTCCACCCTGAATCAGGATTCCACATGGTATCACCTTCCTCTGTGTCTTCACCAGCCTGCTCCCCTGAAGTCTACAAGGAGTGAAGGGGGAAATTGAGGCATTGTGCTTGGAGTGATAGGGCATCTGGGTCTACAGAGCCCATGTAAAGCTAACATCCTGACTGAGCAAGACTCAGTCTCAATCATGCAGACCCCTCCTCTTGGCTCCTGAGTTTTCTGACCAAATGCTACCCACTCTCCCACCCTATCCCCACCTGACCCTGATTCTCTCCAAAGTTGGGTAGAAGTACACCTGAGGCCTGGAGAGATGGCCACCTAGTGAAAATGGGACCAGGGAGGGCTGACGGAAAGAGGCAGAAGTAAGAGGGGGGATTCATAACATTTGCCTGGGCTCCCTTACTGAGGGGAGATGGGTGTTTTACAGGTGCTCCCTACCAAGGAGAAGCTAGTAAACATGATTTATTCCATAGTGCAGTACTCTGATAAAGTAAATATTTTCTGACTTTTTATCCCTGTTATCCTATCTGTACCAGCCATCCTGCTGTAGCCTGTTCTTCTAAGGAAGGGCCAGCTGGTTCCCTTGGGACTCCTTGCTAGACTTCTCAGGACTAACTGCCAAAGGCTTAGCTCTATAGGTACTTCCACACATGCACAGAGCCCTGCTCCCCAGGTCCATGGCCATCCACAGGCTGACCTCCTTGGGGTGCTCATTCCACCCTTGAAGCACAAGATCCCCTAAGTTCCTATTTAATAGCTTCTACAACACCCAGGGCCACTGTCAGCTCACAGTGTGACAATAAGAAAACAGGTGTCTCCCTGTAGACAGAGATTGGCTCACACCAGGTGCACAGACCGGCAAGTAGAACACCGGCTTAATTTCAGTTCCCATTTGCTCCCTCAGCTGACCTTTATGGTATGCAACCTGCACAAGCATCTGTAGTGGCCTAATGACACTCACACGTCCCTGTGCTTCAGTGTCCTTCTCTGGAATGTGCAGAGGGACAGTAAGCTCTGTCCTTTAACAGGATTTTCAGTGTGGGGGATCTGGTGACAGGTTGTCACTGTCTGAGGGTCCTCATTCCTGCTACAGTCAGAAGGATAGCTTTGGTGTCTCTTGGTGAATCAAATGTTTTGTAAGCGTTCCTATTTAATAGCTGAGCTAATAGGCAGGAAGCTAAGCATGAAAGATAAATTTGAACCCAGGAGTCTAGAGGAATGGGAAAGTAATGATAAAAAATGAATAATGAGAAGATATATTGGGAACTTGAAATGAATGCAAATGAATCCACAAATAAGAATTAAGAGCTGATTCTATAAGGCATATGTGAGTGGACAAGCAGGCAGGTTGTAGGAAATTAATGTACAGGACAGTTTTAATGTAAAGATAAGCCAAGTGTCCTGGAGAAAGAGACAGGACCTTTTCTTCCTCAGTGATCTGGAGAGGGAAGAAGAGAGAAGGAAAAAAGGGGGGCAAATGACTGAAGGGGAGGGGGAGGAAACAGAGAAGGAGATAAAGTTAGAAAGGACTAGATTTGAGGAACTAATCAGAAAGCCTAGGATTGACACATCTCAAAGTAAATCCTCTAGACAAACTGGATGACAATTGTTAATTGGTTGGTATGTAATTTAAAACTTAAGAATCCTCAAGCCAATAAGAAGGTTGTCTGCAGTACGCTAAACCACTAGAGCTCATGAGATGCTAGCGAAGGTGACGCACCACTGTGTATAGGCAAAGGTACAGTTATTGGGGTACAGAAGGAACTAGGGATCAACTAGGAACAGGTAGACAGCTTGAGCCTGCATGTTGCCTCAAACCTGTAATCAAAATCAATGCAAGTACCCCCATTTCCTCCTGTTTTTTCTGGGTAAAGAAGTTGATGACCCTAGGGCTCCCAAGAGTGGCTGAAGCAGAGGTGAGGGACTCAGCAAAGAGCAAGACCCTGCCACCCCAGATTTCACCAGCACTGGGGAAATCTAAGGCATCTCCCTGTGCTATTTGCACAACTCTCTTGGGTGCCTCATGGGACTATAATTCATTCCCCAGCAGCACCTTTCAGTTAACATGTCCTCCACCTCTGTCTTGAGCACAGATGGAAAAAAACAGCACTCAGGACAGCAAACCTTCTGGTACTTCAAGCTATGAATTTGTGATCTAGGCTGCGGGACAGCATTCTCTCCATGGAAACTGAACTACAGCCATCGATAATTGCAGATGCCCCGGACTTACACTTGCTCTGCCCAGATCTTACCTGGAGTTTGCAAATCACCACTTCCCAACATATAAGCAAAGCAGGAAACCCTCTGCTGTTGGGCATAGTTTGTGCCTAGATAGGCAAATGAACAGGTGCCCTTTCTGAAATGGCTGCCTTCTGGATGCATGGCATAGTGCTTCCCAACCTTCTTCACATCACAGCACATGTAGAAAATATTTTCAATGCACAATGGGGTAAATAATCAAGATGCTCATGTCCAGAAGTTGCCTGTGGCTAGAGACTTCTCGTGACTGCAGGTGATGACCCTTCTCAGCAACACCATACAGAAAAAGAATCAGTGTTTTGCACACCTGTGATATACCATGGCACACTACCTTGGATGCTCTGCTCACAGTCAGTATACATAAGGAGTCCTGGTTTCATGGCTTCCACCAGTCCACACAGCACCTTGGGTACATTAGGCAAAGGCACCTTTCCTGAAGCAGATGCAACCCCTCGCCCAAGTATATGGCTTGGCAAGTTGAGTGTGGGTTGCATTTCAGCCTCCACTTGGCCCTTTGCTCAAGAACCTTTGTTTAGGGTAAAACTGGCTGGACCAGTGCAACGATACCTGACCATGTGGCAGGGGAAGCCATCAGAGTTGTGGCTGTCGGCAATGCAGACACAATGATATGTTGGAAAACACTTTCTGTAGGGACTAACTGCTGGAGCATTTTACTTCAGGCTCTACTTCAGAAGCCTCATAAGATTTTCTTTCAGGCCAAACTTTCCTTCTGTATCACTCTGTGATGGTTAATCTTATGTGTGAATTTTACGAGGCCATGTGTACCCAGATATTTGGTTAAACATTACTCAGGTTGTGTCTGTGAGGGTGTTTCTGCATGAGATTAGCATTTGAATTGGTAGACTGAGTAAAGCAGATTAATCCCCTTCTTCCTGGGTGGGCATCATCAAATCTGTTGAAAACCTGAATAGAACAAAAAGGCAGAGTAAGAGAGACTTCTCTCTCTCTCTCTCTCTCTCTCTCTCTCTCTCTCTCTCTCTCTCTCTCTGCCTGACTATTTTCGAGCTGGGACATCAATCTTCTCATGACTTCAGACTTAGGCTTGAACTGGAACTTATGCCATCAGTTCGCCTGGTTCTCAGACCTTTAGACTCAGACTGGAACTATGCAAGTATACCACTGCCTCTCCAGACTCCAGATCTTGAAATTTCTCAGTTTTCGTGACCACATGAGCCAATTCCTTACATCTGTTTTCTGTTGGTTCTGTTTCTCTGTAGAACCACGCCAATATACACTCCAAGCAGCCTCAGCAACAAGAAAAAGCCATACCCAATACCCTATTCTCCAAAAGGAATTGACAAGCTATATTTTTGGCACTTTAGGGGAACTGAATATAACCCAACCATCAAAACAAGAGACCTTGAAAGAAGCAAAGTCATTCTCCAGAGGGAACTTGGAGAAATGATGTTACTGATGATGAAACTAGAATTACCCTAATTCCTAAGCCTCTGCCCAAAGAGTCACGGAGTTCTAACTGAGATTAGGTGCCCCTCCCTGTCCCCTGCCATGGCTGAGCAGAATAGTCAAGTGAGTCTTTGAAGAATTGCTTCCCTTATGAGTTAGCAGACAAAACCAGTTAGATCCTAAATCCTCTTGAATAATCTCAGGCTGGACAGCAGAAATAAACTGCATTTAGGCAGAATGAGAGAGTTAGTCCCAGTGAATGGGTCCATAGAACCATCTAGCCCCAACCACTATTAATATTGTGTTGGGGCTGCAAGACCCCCAAAGTACGGGATGAACATAGTGTCTGCCGTGGGATAGCTGAGGAACCAATTCCAGCACAGACACTACAATTCAATCCTTAACCACATACTGCCAGGAGTGGCACGAGCTAGCACAGTCAGAAAAGACCTTATGGGGGAGGCAAGGCTAAAGCTGGGCCTTGAAGGATGATGGATGGGATTTGGCAGAGAATGAAGAAGACAGAGGGCATCTACATGATGAAAGCATGAATAACAATAAAACAAACAAACAAACAAAAACCACAGGCCTGGACCTATGTGTTGGATTTGGGGCAACCTCCCAGACACATCATGCATGTTCACAGTTCCTTGTCTATGTGTGGCATAGTGCCTCAGCTAGAATGTGTGCCCCCTCTCACTATCCATTTACACAACCTTCAATGCCCAGCTCAGATGTCACCCCCTCTGTGAAGCTTTTCTTGGTATCACTAGTCAAATAATTATGGCTCTTTTTTCACTTCTTTTCTCCCCCTTTGGTCCTTCAATCACTTAACTCATTTCATTCTGCCTTATGGTATAGACAATTATGTTTCCCTCTAAAGCGTACATTACTAAAGGGGAAGATCCATGACTTCATTATCATGAAAAGGTGATAGCTTTGTTAATCTCTGCCTCCATCATCAGCCAACATAGCGCCTTGTATCCTGCTTGTGAGCGATAAATGCTGTTGCAGAGAATTGAAAGTGACCAGCCAGCTCAAATAGAAGGAACATATTGAAAATATCAATAGATAAAAGCTGATGAGTACAGTGGAATAAAATTATGGCAAACATTAAATATCAGGATGCAGACAGCAGGAGCTATTCCCAGCATAAGGCATTTTGGAGGGAGAAGACTTTCAGAATTAGACAGACCAACAAGAAGTCAACTGAAGCAATGCACCAGGTGTGAGGAGGTGAAAGGTAGCTACCCCAGGGAGAGACATGAAGGAAGAAATAGACGCTTGGTGATAAAGGATGGAGAAATTCCAAAGTGACACTGAACAAGCTGAGTTTCTCCTAAAATAAAAGCACTCCTCAACTTTACATGAGTTGAAGGAGCCCTCTTGAACATCCTCATTCTCTAAACTGCTCTGCCTCTCTGTGGTGTGCTCACTCAGTCAAATTCCTAGTGTCCTAATGCCCCAGTGAAAAGTGGATGGGGGGGGGGGGGTAGAAAGAAAGAGAAAGAAAAGAATCAGAGGCAAGAGTTTCTTAGGTTTTCCAGGAGAACAAATCTGGAATGGAACCAGTGCACAGTAATTCTTAGAAGTCTTAAAGTGGCCTTTGGGACTCAGGACCACTGTGTTCTTATCTCTTATTTTTTCTTTCCTGTGTATCTTCTGATTTATAAAGAAGTAAGCTACTCACCCCATTTCCCAAGGCTCAGTTCTCAGATTCTCTTTCTGTAAAATGAGTGTGATTTTATTTCCCCCTCCACAGCTTTCCAGACAAACCAGACTATGACCAACAGGTCTATAAAATCAAAATATTCTTTCAACGGAAAGGATTTGTATGAGACCAAAGATGTGTCAGTTTTGTTGAAATGTGTTTACGTTGAAATCTGAGGGGCAGGGCCCTCTATTGGAAAGAGCTGGTAAGCCAGGGCAGTTCCTCTGCAAGTCGCTGTGGGCTTTGCCAGAGAACTGAGAACATGAGAAATGTTGCAGCTCATGCTTCTCAGAAAAAGAAAGTGAAGCTGATTTAAAACATAATTAAAGAAAAGGAAAAAAAAGCTATACAACACTCTAAACTACCCATCCCGCAAAAGAAGAGCTTGGCTGGAAACAGCGTGGGAAGAAAGGAGCCTGATCTGTCCGATGTCAACAGAGAACACTTCTTAGGTTCTGCCTGGAGAAAAGAAATGCCTGGGCTATATTTTCCCCCAGATCCAATGCTTTACTTCTGTTTGACTTTTCCCTGAATTTCCCTTGATTTGCATTACTTTCTCAAAAATAATTAGTGACAGTCTCTACTAGCTGTAACATGAAGCTTGAAAAAAGAAACAATAGAAAGAAGTATAATGAGGGTCACAAATGTAGGCTCTGATGCTAGAGTGCCTGCATTTAAATCTTGGTTTCTCACCACTTTGTGCCTCAGTTTGCCCATCTGTAAAATAGGGATACTAAGAGTTCCTATTTTGTACAGATTAAATGAGGTATTACATGCCTGCACATGGTAAATCCCTGGATCACTGTATTAGCTGTTCTTATAGGCCTGACACCTTCATAAGATACTGAAACAAATTTATGAAATAAGGCTCTTGCAACAGAAATGCATCTTATATTACGCTAAATTAATGTTGCACATCAAAATTTTAACTCTCAATTCCCCTAACTCAATGTCTGTTCCTTGTATTATTTTACTTACCACTCTACAATCTAATTACCTGCTATACCTGTCTCCCCAGCTAGACTGTGATAGGAAAATTGGGTACTTACATCACATGCTTTAAGGTCCATCTCCCTCCAGACAAAAGCTTTGTCTTATTCATCTTTTCACCTTCAGCACCCCATCACAGAAACCAATGACTAGTAGAGCTTAATAAATATTTGTTGAACTGAACTTGGATTGGGACCCAGACATCTGGAGAAGAAGGGTACTAGAAACCATTTTCAGAATCTGGGTCTAGGGAATTGGAGAGTAGGCATTGTCTTAGTCACCCACAGTGCCACCTAGAAAAAAGGGATAAAAGGACCTGGCTTCTGAACCATAGTGCAGGGCTTCAGTATATTTTATAAAACCATGAAGGAAAAATGACTTGCTAAGGGGTGGTGTTTGAGATAGCAAACAGAAGCATCTAAATCTGACACCACTTCCTTTACTCCTTGCTTATCAAAGAACTACTCTGAACAACTCTTTGCAGGTAAGCTTGAACTCCCAGCTCCCCCACCTCCACCTCTTTATTCTCTTCTTGTTGAGCTGAAATTGAACCACTACCCTGAAGAATTTTAGAGCCCCTCTGCAGAAACTCTGTAAGCAGATACTGGAACTACTTGAGAAAATAAAAACAATTTTGGTGGTGTTTTTCCAGTGCTCTCAGAGGTTCAGGCAAATTTCACTTAATTTAATTTACACGTTAGCCCTAGGATTCTCCCTCTGCCTGAAATGCTGTACCTCCCCCCTCCTTTCCCTCACTACCTTTAATGCACATCGTTACCTATTGCCCACTCATCTCTCAGGGTGCAGCTCAAATTACCCTTCCATATTTTGCTCTCATTGTACTACCTCTTTCCTTCATAGCAGTTTTCAAATTTTGTCTTTAAATATTTCTCCAGTGATTATTTGATTAGTGTCTCTCTTCCCCTACTAGACTATGAGCTCCATCAGGACACTGATCATGTCTGGTTTGGCTTACCATTTGTATCCACAGTGCCTGAACATGTGAAAATTACAGAAGTCCTCAATGTATAGTATTTTGATTAATTAATAAAAATGCAACAGTTCTTACAACTTCTGCCTTACCTGGAATGTGACAATCTTTTGCCACATGTCTCAGTGACAAAGCTATTTATTCCAAGTATACTCCCTTAATAAGTTTCCAAACTTTGGATAAAAATTCAGTACAAAAATATTGACTTCATTTCCTGTGCAGAAAACATAGTTAAGAGTTAGAAAACAGAAAAGAGTTAACATTGTAGGTCTAAGACTGCTGTCCTTGAAAGGTGTACTTAACAAGGTTGGCTCTTGGCTGGTGTCTGGGAACTTGGATTTTGGGAGAGTTAGACTATTCCCTGATAAGAGTGGTTTACTGAGCTTAAACTGTTTGAACAAACAATTTGGTTTCTGCTGAACACCTCCTTTTCTTCTAGGATTCTGGAATTTTGGTACGTGCTAGACAGGCAGTACCTACATTACTGATTGTTAATAAAAACCCTAGAATCCTAGCAGACAGCATTTCACATGTCTTGTCATGACACATTGCTAGAGGACTTAAGCACATCCTGTGTGACTCTACTGTGAGAAGACTCTTGAATGCTTGTACCTAGTTTTTTCTGGACATCACTCCATGTACCAATCTCTTTTGCTGAATTTGCTTTGCATCTAGTCACTAATAAATCATAGCCATCGGTATGACTATATGCTGAATCCTGTAAGTCCTCCCACTGAATTATTGAACTTGGAAGTGGTCTTAAAAACCCCTAACACACCTCCTGACTGTTTTTACAATCTCTCTAACTTTTCTTCTTTCATCTACCAGTAGCTGCAGTAGTCTAATCCACCGTCATCTCTTACCTAGACAACAACACTTTACTTCCTGCAGTCACACTTGCCCCAGTCCCATCCATTATCTACACCACAGTTGGAGTAATGTTTCCAAAACACAAATATGATAAGGCCATATGGTGGCAAAAAGAACCAATGGATCATTCTGATGTATAGATTTATAGCTATAATAGTTAATAAATTAAAAGTTTATAACTAATAACCAAAATGGCACAGTAGATAAACACTGTGTTTACCTTTTCTCACATCAAAATTACAAGCACATCAAAATTACAACTAATCTACAAAACAACCATTATTGAGAATCACCTAAAGTCAAGCTGAACTAAAGTCTTTCAACTAAGGACGTGCAGAAGAAGCCACCTCCAGAGTATTAGGAAGGTCAGAGACGCGGAATGGGCTGGTCCCACACCCACATGTGACCATTAAAGATAGGGAGGGCTATTTCAGTTATGGGGTTCCCCCCCATCCTCTAAAGAAGCGAGGTATCCCAGCCCCACCTCAGCCCAGGGTTCTGGTGCCAGGGAGAGAAGTCCCCATAATGTCTGGCTATGAAAACCAGCAGAGATTGTGTTTGAGTGAGACAGAGTACAGCTGCACTCACAGGCACTCCTCTCAAAGTTACTGTGCGTGGACTTACCCACCAATGGAATCACTCACTCTGAGCTCCAGTGCTAGGGCAGCAGCTGAAAATGTGGCAGGGACAAATGGTGGGAATTGAGTTGTCTGGCTTGGGACCGGGGGCAGGAGAGGTGGCTTTCTCCTAGACAGGGGAGCTGGTGGAGACCGTTGTTTCTTTGTTGAGCCCTCGCCCTTCCCAGTGCACGAACACAGGCAGCCGCCATATTTGAATCTCCGCAGTTCATTCACCACACCCTGACAATTCAAGACCTGGCCCCGCTCAACTTTTGGGCACACCCAGGCTGCTTTCAGTGGCTTTTTCATGCAGACTGCCTGCCTTGGCTCAAGCTGAAGACTTTCCTAGACTCCCAAAGGTTCGCGGAACCCAGATAAGCAGCATCTGGCTTGAGCATGTCCTGTGCCTCTGGCTGAGCAGCCCTAAGCCGGCACAAGCGGCAGCCAGCATAGGTTTGCAGCTTTGCTTCTCAAGGTGATTCCAAGCACAACATGAGCAGCAGCCATCTTTGGATTTCTTTGTGGTTACTGCCAGGCAGCCCCGGATGAGGCCCGGAAGAGAAAGAGCAAGGAATTGAAAACCTATTTGAAGAAATAATGACAGAAAATTTCCCTAACCTGATGAAGGAAATAGACATTCAAGCCCAGGAAGCACATAGAGTTCCAAAAAGGCCAACACCAAGACACATCATAATTAAAGTGCCAAAAGTTAAATACAAAGAGAGAATCTTAAATGCAGAAAGAGAAAACAGTTAGTTACTGTTGTGCAGGGTATCAGGCGGGGTCTCTGCTCCCGCTCCCTGCACACACTCCTGCTCCCCACATAAGAACGCAGGCTGTGGCCAGGCCCAAAAGGAACACCCACGGAGCCATAGGTAGGGAGTAAGTCTCACTGGAGGCTGGGTTCACACGACCTGCTGTCCGCTTTTCTGCCAACCGACCGACGACTCTCCTCCACTCTCCTCGACTCTGCTCTCCTTCCCTCCATAGCGGCAGCAGTTATATTAGTGGCCAATGGCTCAATGGTTACAGCTGACAGCCAACCAGCCACAGCTGACGGCCATCTACCACCCGAGCCAGCACCCCTCCATATGAGGCCGAGAGCCTGGAAACTGCTCTCTGGGGCTCTGTCCCCACAGTTACCTACAAGGGAACCCCCATAAGACTGTCGGCTGATTTCTCAACAGAAACTTTGCAGGCAAGAAGGCAGTAGCAGGAAATATTCCAAGTGATGAAAAGCAACAACATACAACCAAGATTACTCTACCCAGCAAGGCTGTTATTTAGAATTGAAGGACAGATAAGGAGCTTCCCAAACAAGAAAAAGCTGATGGAGTTCATCACCACCAAACCAGTATTACAAGGAATTTTAGAGGGACTTCTTTAAGATTGGAGGGGGATTAAGGATGGGTGAAAGGGAAAGAGATTAAGAAATACAAATCAGTTGTTATACACTAGTCATGGGGATGGAGGGTATAGCACAAGGTATATAGTCCATAATATTGTAATAACTAGGTATGGTGCTAGATATGTACTAGATCTATCAGGATGATAGTTGGGAATGGGGGATAGTTGGGGGCAGGGTGAAAAAGGTGAAGGCATTAAGAAATACAAATTGGTAATTAATACAGTATGGGGAATATAATCAACAATGTTGTAAATATCACGTAAGGTGCCAGATGGGCACTGGACTATCAGAGGGATCACGTCATAGACTGTGCAGATGCCTGACCAATGAGCTATACACATGAAGCTGAAGTAGAATAATATTGAATGTCAACTACAACTAAATATATAGGTATATATAGTCACAAGATGTGGAGCACAACATAGGGAAGATAGTCAATGGTATTGTAACAGCTAATAAGATGTCAGAGGGGTAGTAGATTGGGGGGTGGGTTATCACTTTATGAGGGGTTTAAATGTCTAACTATTATGTTGCTTTGTGCACCTGAAACTAATTTTAAAAAGTGTATAAAAAAGTTTATAACTAGAAAAACTTGTTTAATCAGAGAAAAAATGAAAAAGATATTCAGTGATATAATTTCCAAAAATATACCAAACCTTGGTGGTATTATGAACAAGTTTTACCACATTCAGTGAAAGAATAATTCCTATATAATTTTAACTGTTCCAAAGCATAGAAAACAGTGGGAAACTTCAAAATTCATTGAGCACTGACTCCAAACTAAATGACAATGATTCCCCAAAAAGAAAAATATAGACCAGGGATCAGCAAACTATAACCTGTGGACAAATCCCACCTACCAAGTGTTTCTATATAGCCTACAGGCTAAGAATAGTTATTACAACTTTAAAAGGTTGAAAAACACTCTAAAGAAGAAGAATATTTGGTGATATGTGAAAATTATATGAAATTCAAATTTCACTGTTTATAAATAAAATTTTATTGAAACACACTCAACACCTATTCATTCATGTATTGACTATGGCTGCTTTCATGCTACAACGGCAAAGTTGAGTAATTACAATGGAAACTGTATGGCCCACAAAGTCTAAAATAGTCACTACTTTGACCTTTACAGAAAAAAAAATGTCAACTCCTGGTAGACCAATCTCACTTATAAAAGTTAAAACTTCTAATTTAAATTTTAGCAAATTGAACCAAGCAATGCATTAAAAGTAAAAAAAGAAAAAAGAAAGAAAGAAAGGAAGAAAGGAAGGAATCAAGTATGGTTTATCTCCAGAATATAAGAGTTATTTATCTTTAAGAAGTCTTCTATTGTAATTTATTGTTTAAACACATTAAAGGGGAGAAAAACACAATCATCTTGACAGATTCCCAAAAAATGTATTTGGTAAAATTCAATATTCATGACTGGTTAGAAAAAAAAAATAGCAAGCTTAAATTAGAAGCTCAGTTGATGTTTCAGTTCATGTCTGATTAGAAAAACTGAAACCCTGTTAAGTATTGCAAATTCAGCAAATTGAATGTAGGAAATTGAATACAAACATAATGGAAGAATTTGAGGAGTAAAACAGAGGAGATGAGCCTACTACACAATTAGTAATACCAGGAAGTTGTTACCACTCCTAGGGGAATTTTGCCTTTGGAACCAATGCTGCCACATTGCAGGATCCCACCAAAACCATAAGAATCTCAGAGCCTAAATTCACTCACCACTGCTATTGCCACCACTGGAGCCACACTGCCAAGACTTCTGGAATGACTACTGGAAATGCATTGCCAGACCAGGAACCCTGGAGCTGCACTCATTTTCCATTATTGCTACCACTGCTGAAGACATCAGAAATCAAAGTGAAGAAAAAACATAATTTCTCCCTTCCTCCTACCTTCCAGTCTTTCACCAGTACTGCCTATTGATAAAACTACAAAACAATATCCCTAATAAATATTGATGCAAAATTCCTCAACAAAAATTAGCAAGCCAAATTCAGTAGCATATGAAAATTATACAACATGACCAATTGGATTTATTCCTGGAATGCAAGGATGGTTCAACATACAAAAACCAATCTGTGTAATAGAACACATTAACGGAATAAAGGGTGGGGGGATGCATGATCATCTCAATTAATGCAGAAAAAGCACTTGACAAAGTTTAACAGTTTTCATGATTAAAAATATTCAAAAATTAGGAATACAACATTTTGAAGCTACGTATTCATTTGCTAGGGCTCCAATAACAAACTACCACAGATTAGGTGGCTTAAACAATGGAAATTTATTTTTTCACAATTCTGGAGGCTATAAGCCTGGAATCGAGGTGTCCACAAAGTTGGTTTTATTCTAAGGCCTCTCTCTTTGGCTTGTAGAAAGCCTCCTTCTCCCTGGGTCTTCACATTGTCTTCTCTGTGTGTGTGTCTATGTTCTAATCTCCTCTTCTTATAAGGAAACCAGTCATATTGGATTAGGGCCTGCCTATATGACCTTATTTTAAATTAATTACCTCTTTAAAGATCTTATCTTTAAATACAGTCACATTCTTGAATAATGGGGATTAGCACTTCAATATATGAATTGGGGGGGGGGGAACATTTCAGCCTATATTTCTGCCCTCTGCACCATCAAAATCCATGTCCTTCTCACAAGCAAAATATATTCACCCCTACTTTAACAGCCCCCCCTCCAAATTTTAACCCATTCTGACATCAACTCTAAGCCAAAATCTCATCTAAATATTATCTAAGTTAGGTATGAGGGAAACTCAAGTAAGGATTCATCCTAAGGGAAAACTCTTCTCCAGCTGTGAAACCAGAAAAGTTATATGCTTCCAAAATACAACGGTGGGATAAACAAAGGATAGACATTTCCATTCCAAAAAGGAGAAATAGAAAAGAGCAAAAGGTCACAGATTACAAGCAAGTCCAAAACCCAGCAGGGCAGATTCTATTAGATTTTAAGACTTGAGAACAATCCTCTTTGGTTCAGTTCTCTGTCCCTGGGTCCACCTGGAACTGGAGAAAAAATAGCCCTGAACTCTGAACCTGTGCCTTAGGGCCCATGGTGGAAGTACCAGCCCTGCCAACTTCTGAAAAGTTGGGAGGTCATTTTTCTCTTTTCTTAAAGGATAACGCATGTTTGCAGCTAGATACTCTATTGGCCTGTCCTGTAGAATTTCAGACATCCAATGGCCTTCCTTCATCTAGTCCTGTCTCTGTCCCCTTTAGCACAAGCTAACAGCATTTCTGCTAGTATAAAAAAAATGTGTAGGTATGAACTACCAATGCAACCCGCACTCAACTTGCCAAGAGATAGCATCAGGTTCTACAATTTAAGGGTTCAGTCCTACAAGACTGCCCCCACCCTCCCCATACTTCAGATGTCAATTATAAGTGCAGGTTGTCACCTGGGCTTCTGACCAAAAGGCTATAGATTAGAGGTTCCTACAACTTCTTGCTTGGGTTTGATTAATTTGCTAGGGCAGTTCACAGAACTCAGAAAAATATTTCAGTTACTGGATCACTGGTTTATTATGAAAGGATATAACTTAGGAACCATCAGATGGAAGAGATGCATAGGGCAAGGCATGGGGAAAGGGTGAGGAGCTTCCATGTGCTCTCCAAGGACAGCACTCTCCCCAGATCACCATGTGTTAACAAATCCAGAAGCTCTCTGAACCCTGTCCTTTTGTTTTTTTTATGGAGGCTTCATTTCATATACACAACCGATTAAATCACTGGCCACTGGGTACTGATTCAACCTCCAGCCCCTCTCCCCTCCTTGGAAGTGAGGAGGTGGGGCTGAAAGTTCCAATCCTCTAATCACTTGATTGGTTCCACTGTCAACCTTAGGTGCAGTCTAAAAGTTACCTCATTAACATATACAAAGTTGGGGTAAAAAGGGGTTTGTTATAAATAATAAGACATCCATTTCATCTTTATGGCTGTGAAGATATTTCAGGAACTGAAAACAAGAGACCAAATAGTAAAACAAAAGATTCCCCCCATTGCTCAAGAAAAAAAGTAAATAGAATAATTTTTAAAAATAAAATTAGGACTGTTATGATGCATGCCTCTGTAGAGCACCCCTGGAAGCTGTTAGAATGAGTTTTATGTGAGCATATTGAATGAGCAAGAGTAACTCCATTCTGGACATGCACAGAGAACTTAGCAGATAATGCCCAGGGAGCTGCCCGGTTGCCCTAGTACTTGGGTGTAACCAGCTGCATTCCTAAAGTTCTGCTACTGAAGATAAGAGGACGTCAGGGTCGCAAGCTGGCTGCTCTGATAAGGTGACGTCAGAAAGGCACTCAGAGATGCATAAGAACTGAAGACTTTTGCAGCTCAGAGAGCAGGTCTCGACTAAAAGGTGACCACGCTGCTCATCTGCTCCAAAAGCCTGCTCACTCCATCAGACTCAGATTGAACCTCTGCCAGAATGACCTTCAGGACCAGCCACCCTTCCTGGCTCCACCAGGATTTTTACTGACTTTGGGACGGGTTCACTACTCTGTTTTACCCAGTTATTGCATTACTCTGTATGCTCTACTGTTTGGTGTATTGATGATTGATGTTTGAGTAAAGAGCATATTGAAAGGCATTTAAGATCTTGCATGCTCTGTTCTTCACTCATGTCGCGGCTACCGTAGAAGGCTCAGTCAGTGCCAGGGAGATCCTGGGGTTCTGAGAGTCTCTTGGGCGTTAGTCCTGACTTGCAGGAAGAGACTGCAGCACGGACTGTGAGCCTAGCAGTCACTCATGACAGCACTTCTGACAGGAAGGGGAAGTTTGAGTATGAAGCACTTTCAACAGAGGACGAACTTGACTGCCTTGAAGTCTTCAGCATCAGTCTCCAGTGCGAACAACATGATTTGGCTGTTCCAGTTTCTCACGCTTGTCTTCTGCCTTGGCCCAGGTAAATGCTGAAATGGACCCATATAGTCACTGAGTGACTCCCGGATTTTGTTTAGCTTACTCAGTCTAAATCATCTATATATAAGTGTCTGTCTGTCTGTCTCTCTGCCTGGTGCAGCTCACAGTCATGCTTGATAAGCTGCTACCTTCTCTCCAACTTTAATTGTGTCTGTATTTAAGGGAATTTTCTGCTGGGACATGGGAAATGAGCTTTTCTAAGACAAGACTCTTTGAGGTTTATTAACAGCGTGTTTTAATAAGGAGTACTAAGATTAGGAAAATAAATCCTTTTACCAAATTAGCTACTATCTTGCTGTATAACCTCAAGTACATTACTTATTCCTCCTGGGCCTCACTACCCTAATTTAAAATATTGAAAATCTGTGGGATCAGTTTAGCCAAAATTTCTGGGCCCAACAGAAAACACTAGAAATAGTTCTCTTAGTTTCAGCTTGCTGTGAAAAAAAAGGTTCTCTAGCTCTCCCGTCCTTTAATACAAATTGGGGCTAGTTGGTCTGGCAGTACTTTACGTGAGAGAAAGGAGTTAGCTGATCCTGCCTGCTTCTCATTCCCTGCTGTTTATTACAAGGAAAACATGAAGGTGAATGTCATGTTTAGGGCACAAAAAGTGGTCCATTAAGGCCAAAGCATAGGATGCAGCGGCAGATGGGGTAGGAAACAAGACAGAAAAGCTAGGCCAGAACTAGCCCAAGGAAGCAGATGCAAATAGCTAATATTCACTGAGTGTTTATTCTGTTTCAGGCACTGGGCCAAGTATTAGACACACATTATACATATAAGCCTCATGTCTTATGAGTCTGTACTATTATTATCCCCATTTTTACATGAGAAATTCAGATAATTTAAATAACTTGCCCAAATTTCATCAACTAGCAGATGGCAAGTGCTTGTGATAGTTCTGAGAAACACTGACAGTTGAACAAACATGGCAGCAGCACAAGAGGAAAGACAGAAGCAAGAGTCACCATAGACATAGAATTAACTAGATTAATTGGCATTGGCAATGAGGGGGGAGGTGAATTCATTAAGTTATCCAATAAATATTCATTGAGCACTTACTAATTCCTGCCATTGTTCCAGTTTCTGGGGATACATTATCAACAAAGCAGGCAAAAATTCCTGCCCTCATAGAGATTTTAGCAGGGGAGACAAATTATAGACAAGATAAATAAGTGAAATAGTATATTGTAGAGTGATAAATGATAAGGAGGAAAGAAATCAAGCACAGAAAGGGGATGGTGCAGGATGGAGGGCAGTGAAATTTCAGACTGGGTAACCAAAGAAGGTGACAGAGTTGAAGGGATGAAGGAGCAGACAAGGAGAGGAAGGTGAGTTCAATTTTGGACTTACGAACTTTAAGGCCTCAGTATGAAATCCATGAAGAGATTTCCTAAAAGCAGCTCGAAATAGGACTAGAGGTAGGACTGAAGCTGAAGGCTTGGAAGTCACAGCAAAGAAATAATAAGTGAAGCTCAAGAGAAAAGTGGAAAGAGGACAGAACCTTTGGAAACATGTATAAGACGCAGAAAGTGGAATAATTCATTTATATATTCAAGAGCCACTTCCTGGCCTGGGAACAAAGATCCACATCTTTGTCTGATTTTCACCTCCTTACAAAATTGAACCCACCTCTAGAAATAAATATTCTGAAGGTCCTCTGATTAAAATTCTTCTGCTTCTCCCCGTTTCCCTTGATACTCTTCATAGGAATCTATGAAACATATTGTTCCTATCCCCACTTTAAGGAAGAGGAAAGAAGGCACAGACCCTTAAGTAACTTGCTTAATGTCACATACGGAGGTGACACTGTGGGTGATGTAGGAAAACAAACATATTTGAATGTGTTTGCAGTTGTTTTGAGGCCCATGAGGAAAGCAGTGATTGCCAGATTTGGAAATCAGGGAGCCTGGCTCCAGAGTCTGTGCTTATAACCACTTCACTATTCCACTTAGTTTACACACAGCTACATATTCACATAAATGTATATATAATTACTAAAATGTGATTGCTAGGAAGAAAATAGGTTACCATGGGAGAGAAAAACAAGGGGATCTGTTTTGGACGGGGGTAATGTGGACTTTCTGGAAAGGTAGCATATCATCTGATATTTCAAGGATGATGTGCGAACTCAAGTCGGGGGGGGGCCTCATGAGGAAGCATCCAAGGCAGACGGAATCATGTGTGTAAAGACCCTGATGCAGGGAAGAGTTTGGAGCTATTAAGGAAGGGAAAGAAAACCACTGTGGCAAGAGTGTGGCACAAAAAAAATCAATATTGAAAACAAGCATGAAGGAAGACAACTCACATTCATGAAGGAAGACAGCGCACATTCTCTCAAGTGGGCTGAACACTATAACTTGCTCCTTTTAGAAAATTTTGCTGGAAAGATAAACCATATTGAGAAATAATCCTAATAAGAATAACTAGAATCAGGTATCATCATGCCCTGGGACAAATGAATCTCATTTGTCTCTCCATTATTCTTTCTAGATGAGAGCTTGTCAAATGTTAATATGCATACGAATTACTAGGGAATCTCATTATAATGCTGATTCTGGGACGGAGACTAAGATTCTGCATTTATTACAAGCTCCCAAGTAAAGCCAGTGCTGCTCCATGGACTACACTTTGAGTAGCAAGGGTCTAGATTTCATGGGATTAAGTCATATTGGGTCCGGAGGAAAGAAGAAATGGGAAGTAATTCACTGATTGGGTTTGCAAGAAGCAGATACACATATTCAGCTGTCCAGGAGAGAACAGTGGTTGGAAATGGAGGCAGAGCCAATACACATGGGCTCGCCAAATGATTCTGAGGTTGTGAGTTAAAAATTTTCAGGCTCTTCTGCTAAGAGATTGTATCCAATGACTCACCTTCTGCTGAGAAGTGTTATCTACTTCTTACCAACCTTCCACACCTTCACATGTTTATTGTTACTCACCACAGACAGCAAGTTGTTTTATATTTTGTCATTATCTTCAAAAACAACTGTTTTACTACCTCTCAGAATCTGCGATCTGTCCTCACTGTGACCTCCATCCTTCCATGCCTCTCATTTTTTGATTCAGATCTATCCTCAGTTGTGTCTCCATCCACAGTCAGACTTTTTTCCTTTTGTTTTTATCATCAAGGTGAAATTCACAAAACATAAAATAATAATTTTAAAGCGTACAATTTAGTGGCATTTAGTAAATTCACCACTTCTATCATTCCAAAACATTTCATTGCCCCAAAAGGAAACCCTGTAGCCATTAAGCAATCACGCCACATTTCTCCATCCCTCAACCCCCTACAAATACCAGTCTGCTTTCTCTCTATGGGTTTACCTATTCTGAATAGTTTGTATAAATGAAATTATACAATATATGACCTTTTGTATCTAACTTCTTTCACTTAGTACAGTGTTTTCAAGGTTTATTCATGTTGTGTCATCTATCAGTACTTCATTCCTTTTTGTTGCTGAATAATATTCCATTGTACGTATATACCACATTTATTTATCCATTCATCTATTAATGGACATTTGCATTTTTTCCACCGTTTTGCTTATGTGAATTGTGCTGCTATGAAGATTTGTCTACAAGTATTTGAGTATCTGTTTTCAATTCTTCTGGGTATATACCTAGGAATGAAATTACTGGATCTTATGATAATTCTATGCTTAATATTTTGAGGAATCACTAAATAGTTTTCCACAGTGACTGTACCAGTTTACATTTCTAGTTTTCAATTAGCAATAATCGCGCCTCGGATAAACCTCATTGGCTACGATACTGCCACTGCGCAAAGCTTCAGTTTACGTTTCTACCAGCAATGTATAATTTCTCTGCATCTTTACCAACACTTACTTACTGATTATCATTATTACCATTTTAGTAGATGTAAAGATATTTCATTATAATTTTAATTGGCATTTTCTTTGGGACTAATAATGTTGAGCATCTTTTCATGTGTTTATTGGCCTTCTTTGGAGAAATGTCCATTCAAGCCCTTTGCTCATTTTAATTGGATTATTTATCATTTTGTTGTAGAGTTGTAAAAGTTCTTGAAATATTCTTAATACTAGACCTTTATCAGATATATGATTTACATATATTTTCACCCATTCTGTAGGTTGTCTTTTCATTTTTTTTATAATGTCCTTTGATAAACAAAAGTTTTTTATTTTGATGAAGTCCAGTTTGTCTTTCTTTTGTTACTCGTGCTTTTAGTGTCATATCTAAAAATCCATTTACAAATCCAAGGACATGAAGACTTACTCCTATATTCTCTTCTAAGAGTTTTATAATTTTAGCTCTCCTGCTTAGGTCATTGAAACATTTTGAGTTAATTTTTGTATAAGTATGAACTAGGGGCCCAACTTTCTTCTTTTGCACATGAATATCTAGTTGTCCCAGCACGATTTATTGAAGCAACTTCTTTTCCCATTGAATGACCTTGCCACTCTTGTTAAAAGTTAGTTGTCCATAAATGCATGGATTTATTTATGGACTCCCAGTTCAATTCTATATAGATATCTATATGTCTATCCTGATGTCAGCACCATACTATTTTGACTACTGTAACTGTAAATTTTGAATTTTGGGGAATATGAATTTTGGGGGAATATGAATTCTCTAATTTTGATTTTCTTTTCAGTATTGTTTTAGCTATTTGGAGCCCCTTGTAGTTCCATATGAATTTGAGGATTGGCTTTTCCATTTCTGAAAAAAGTCATAAAGGTCATTGGAATTTTGATAGATATTGCATTGACTCTGTAGATTGCTTTGGGTAGTATTGCCATCTTAATATTAAGCTTCTGATCCATGAACATAAAATATCTTTCCATTTATTTAGTTGTTCTTTAAGTTCTTTTAGAAATGTTTTCTAGTTTTTCAGTCCAAAGTCTTGAATCTCCTGGGAGGAACTATTACTGGATATTTTATTCCTTTGGATCCCATTGTAAATGGAATTGTTTTCTTAATTTCCTTTTCAGATTGTTCATATTGCTAATGTGTAGGAATACAACTGATTTTTGTATATTGATCATCTATGCAACTTTGCTAAATTTATTTATTAGATCTGATGATTTTTGTGTGGATTCTTTAGGATTTTCTATCATAAGATAGAATGTTATATTCTGTGAATAGAAAGTTTCACTTCTTCCTTTCCATTTAAGATACGTTTTATTTCTTTTTTCTTGCCTAATTGCTCCAGCTGGAACTTCCAGTACAATAGAATTGGTGAAAGCAGGCACTGTTGTCCTGTTCCTGGTTTTGGTGGAAGGCTTTCAGTCTTCTTGAGTAGAATGTTAGCCTTTTGAGGTGAAGAATTTCTCTTTTAATCCTAGATTCTTAAATGTGAAATGGTGTTGGATTTTGTTAAATATTTTTCTGCATCGATTGAAATGATCATGTGTCTCTTTTCTTTCATTCTATTAATGTGGTGTATTGCATTGATTGATTTTCATATGTTGAACCACTCTTGCATTTCTGGAGTAAATTCCACTTGGTCATTTGTAATCCTTTTATTTTTTTTTTAATTTTTAAAAAGATTTTTATTAAAATATAACTAACATACAATATTATATTAATTTCAGGGATACATCATAGTTATTCAACAGTATCTGAAGAAGTACTAGCACGATACAAAATTATTGCCACATCATTGATTATATTCCCTATGCTAAAGAAGTGATCACCATAAGTCCAACAATCATCTGACACCATACCACAATACCACAATATCACAATATTATTCTTTTTCCCCTTTCAAAATTTTTTAATTAGAGTTGACATTCATTATTATTTTATGTTAGTTTCAATTGTATAGTGTAGTGGCTAGACATTTACATAATTTAGGAAGTGATCCCCCTGACTAGTACCACCTACCACTATACATAATGATTAGCATATTATTTATTGTATTCCCTATAGTTTACATCCCCATGACTAATTTGTAACTACAAATTTATATTTCTTAATCCCATCAACTTTTTCACCCTGTCCTCAAACCCCCTCTTATCTATCATCCCAATAGATCTAGTACCCATCTGGTAATAACCATACATAGTTACTACAATATTATTGACTATATTCCTGCTATACCCTACATCCCCATGACTACTGTGGAGCAACCAATTTGTACTTAGTACCTTCCCCTTTTCACCCAACCCCAACCCCACTCCTGTCTGGCAACCGTCTAATTGTTCTATGGAATCTAAGAGTTTGTTTCTGTTTTGTTTGCTTATTTTGTTATTTAGATAACTTTTTATATAACTTTTATAAGTGAAATCATAGGACATTTGTCTTTCAATGTCTGACTTACTACTCCCAGCGCAGTATCCTCTATGCCCATCCATGTTGTCGCAGATGGCGAGATTTTGTTCTTTTTTATGGCTGAGTAATATTCCATTGTATATATGTACCACCTCTTCTTAATCCATTCATCCATTCAGGGACACCAAGGTTGCTTTCATATCTTGGATGTAAATAATGCTACAATGGGCCGGCCCTGTGGCTCAAGTGGTTGGAGATCTGTGCTCCTAATGCCGAAGGCTGCCGGATCGATTCCAACATGGGCCAGCGGGCTCGCAACCACAAGTTTGCCGGTTCGACTCCTCGACTCCCACAAGGATTGGTGGGCTCCGCCCCTGCAACTAAGATTGAACACGGCACCTTGAGCTGAGCTGCTGTTGAGCTCCTGAATGGCTCAGTTAGTTGGAGAGCATCCTCTCAACCACAAGGTTGTCAGTTCAACTCCCGCAAAGGATGGTGGGCTATGCCCCTTGCAACTAACAACGGCAACTGGACCTGGAACTGAGCTGTGCCCTCCACAACTAAGATTGAAAGGACAAAAACTTGACTTGGAAAAAGACCTGGAAGTACACACTGTTCCCCAATAAAGTCCTGGTCCCCTTCCCCAATGAAAAACTAAAATGGTAATAATAATAATAATAATACTACAATGAACATATGGATGAGCACATCCCCTCAAAGTTTTGGGTTTGTTCAAATAAATACTCAGAAGTGGGATTATTAGGTCCTTCTTTGTTTCTTGGTATAGTCTTTGTTTTAAAGTCTATTTTGTCTGGTATAAGTATTGAGACTCCAGTTGTTGTTTTTTTGTTTGTTTGTTTCCATTTTCTTGAAATATCTTTTTCCATCCCTTTACTTTCAGTGTGTGTGTGTCTTTCAATCTGAAGTGCATCTCTTGTAGGCAGCATATGTAAGAGTCTTGTTTTTTTTTATCCATTCAGCCAGCCTGTGCCTTTTGATTGGAACATTTAATCAATTTACTTTGAAAGTAAATGTTGATAGGTATGTAGTTATTGTCATTTTATTATTCAGATTTTTATTATTTTTGTGTGTGTTTGTCTTAAAGAAGGCCCTCTAAGATTCCTTGTAAAACTCGTTTGGTGGTGATGAACTCCTTCAGCTTTTTCTTGTCTGGGAAGTTCTTTATCTGTCCTTCAATTCTAAATGATAGCTTTGCTGGGTAGAGTGACCTTGGTTGTAGGTTCTTTCTTTTCATCACTTTAAATATTTCCTACCAATCTCTTCTGGCCTGCAAAATTTCTGTTGAGAAATCAGCTGCTGGTCTTATGGAGGCTCCCTTGTAGGTAACTAACTGCTTTTCTCTTGCTGTTTTTAGGATTCTGTCTTTGTCTTTAACCTTTGGCATTTTAATTATGATGTGTCTCAGTGTTTGCCTCTTTGGGTCATCTTGTTTGGGACTGTCTGTGCTTCCTAAGCCTGTATATCTATTTCTTTCTTCAGGTTAATGAAATTTTCCATCATTATTTCTTCAAATAGGTTTTTAATTCCTTGCGCTCTCAACTCTCCTTCTGGTATCTCTATGACCCGAATGTTGGTACACTTGATGTTGTGTCTGAGGCCCCTTAAACTCTCCTAAATTTTTTTTGGATTCTTTTTTCTTTTCTCTGTTCTGGTTGGGTGTTTTTTGCTACCTTATCTTCTGCATCACTGGTTCTATCCTCTGTTTTATCTAATTTACTCTTGATTCCCTTCTTCATTTCCATTACTGTGGTCTTTATTTCTGACTGGTTCTTTTTCATGTTTTTTTTATCTCTATTTTTATGTTTCCTATCTCTTTGTTGAAGTCCTCCCTGAGATCAATGAGCATCCTTATAGCCAGTGTTTGGAACTCTGCATCTGGTAGGTTGCTTGTCTCCATTTTGTTTAGTTCTTTTTCTGGAGCTTTGCTCTGTTCTTTTAATTGGGACATGTTTCTTCCTCTCCCCTTTTTAGCTTCCTCTCTGTGTTTGTTTCTATAAATTAGGTAGGGCTGCTATGTCTTCTTGTCTTAGTAGAGTGGCTTTATATAGTGGATGTGCTGTGTGGTTCAGTGGCATATTCTTCCTGGACACTTGAGCCATGCACTCCAGGTATGTCCTTGTGTGGTTTGTGTGTGCCCTCCTGCACATCAATGAGAGGAATTGACCCTCATGCTCATTGGTTGTAAGGACGGCCTATGACTACAGTGGAGTAGTTGTGGTGCAGGTGTTGACCCTACAGAGCAGGATCTGCCTCATCAGGACTCTGGTGCCTGCCCAATCCACACCTTGTGTGTCATTCTTGGAGGTGGTTGGGTGACGCTCCAGCTCATTCCGAAGCTGGCCACTGGGGGTGCCATCACTAGGACCACCTCGGAGGGGACGTGCTGCAGGTCAAGTTCAGCTGCCACCTGTACCCCACCCAGGGTCACCCAGCAGGAGTCACAAATAAATCTGCAGACGGATGTCACCTGTGCTGTGCTTGGAAGTGCTTCAAGAGGCCAAGTTGTTAACCAAGGCCTGCTGTCGCTAGTACCAGGCTTAGGGCTGCTCACCCAAAGGCAGAGAACATGCTTAAGCCAGATACTTCTTGTCTGCATTCTGATAACCTTTAAGAGATCCAGGAAAGTCTGCAGCATGGGCTAAGTCAGGCAGTTTGTATGCAAAAGCCACTGGAAGCAGGTTGGGTATGCCTGAAATTTGGGGAGAGGAGGGTCTTGAATCACTAGGGTGTGGCCAACAAGTGGTTTTAGTCAGTTTGATGGAGACTCAGATATGGCGGTTGCCTGCCTATGCACTATGGAAAGAGGGAGGACTCAACAAAGAAACAATGGCCTCTGGCAGCTACTCTGTCCAGGAGAAAGTTGCCCCTCCAGACCCCATTCCAAACCAGACAACTTAGTGCCACCTTTCCAGCTTCTGCCCCAGCACTAGAGCTCAGAGCCAGTGATTCTCTCAGTAAGTAAGTCCTTTCGTGGTCCCTTTAAGAGGAGTGACTGGAACTCTAGCCTCCTTCTTTCTCACTCAGCCACAATCTCTGCTGGTTTTCACAACCAGAAATTATTGGGACTTCTCTCCCCAACATTGGAACCCTGGGCTGGGATGGGCCTGGGACCTCCATAGCTGAGATATCCCTTCCAATTTTTAATGGTCACCAGTCTGTTCTGCATCTCTGCCCCTCTTACCAGTCTCGAGGTGGCTTCTTCTGCATGTTTTTTGTTGTAGGGCTTTGGTTCAGCAAGATTTTATGCAATTCTCAGTGATAGTTGTTTTGCAGTTTAGTTGTAAACTTGATGTGGTCATAAGGGAAGATAAGCACAGCATTTACCTACTGTGTCATCTTGACCAGAACTCTCATTTGTAATCTTTTCATAATGCTGCTGGATTAAGTTTGTTAGTATTTTGTTAAGAATTTTTACATCCGTATTCATAAGTGATAGTCTTCTGTAGTTCTCTTTTTGTGTGTATGATGTCTTTGGCTCAGGATAATGCTGGCCTCATAGGATGAATTAGAAAGTGTTTTCTCCTCTTCTATTTTTGGGAAGAGTTTGAGAAGGATTGGTGTTAATTATTCCTTAAATAATAGGTAGAATTCATCAGTGAAGCCATCTGGTCCTGAGCTTTTCTTCGCCAGTAGGTTTTTGATTGCTGATTTAATCTCTTTACTTGTTACAGCTCCTCTCAGATTTTCTATTTATTCTTAAATCAATTTTGGTAATTTGTTCGTTTCTAGAAATTTGTCTATTCCATCTAAATTATCTAATCTGTTGCCATACAGTTATTCATGATATTCTCTTATAATCCCTTTTCATCTCTATAAAATCTTCAGTAATCTCCACTCTTTCATTTTTAATTTTAGTAATTTGAGTCTTCTCTAATTTTTCTTAATTAATCTAGCTAAATGTATGTCAATTTTCTTAATATTTTCAAAGAACCAAGTTTTGATTCTGTTGACTTTCTTTATTGGTTTTTGTATTCTCTATTTTGGTTATTTTTGCTCTAATCTTTGGTATTTCCTTCCTTTTTGGCTTTTGGATTATTTTGTTCTTCTTTTTCTAGGTCCTTGGGGTGTAAAGTTAGGTTATTGGTTTGATAATTTCTCTTTTTTTTAATGTAGGCTCTTACAGCTATAAATTTGCCTCTGAGCACCATTTTTGTTGCATTCTTTAAGTTTTAGTATGTTGTACTTTCATTTGTCCTTTTCAAGATCTTGCCTTATGTTTCTCTTCCCTCTCTATTAAATCTCTTGAGAAATCAGCCCCAATCCCCAACTTGTTTCATGCTGAGCTGAAATAGCCCACTATATGTCTCTTTCTTACAGACAGACCTAAGCCAGTCCCCTAGGTTAGAAATCCCAAAGTTTCTCTGACTTTTCTTTTTCAAAATCAACTCAGTCCTACAGTTCTCCTCTCCTTCCTAAAACACTGCTATTTTTTTATACCTCCCCATTTCTTATAACTACTCCGTGTTTCTTAATACCTTTCAAAAAAAAGTATTCAGTAACCATTTAAGACACTTTACATCCTCATCTCAATCTTCTTAGTATTCACTGAGTTCCCTGGGCCAAGTTCTGGGGGCATAAAGAGCTGACTAAGACATTATTCACTTTCCCAGAAGCACATCATCCAATAAATGAACCATGTCAGCAAACATACCCCAAATGTCTGCTGACTCAACATGCTCACCAGAAAATGGGAAGGACCTCAGTACCACCCCCATGCTCCAAGTGATCCCCCAGTGACCTATAAGTGTCCCCAAAGGTATGCTTCCCATGGGCCACCTAAGCAGTCTCTAGTTGCAGTCATGAGATATCCTTTCAACCAATCTCCTCTTCTGGTTCTAGTCCTCCATACCAGCACAGCCAACCACCTTGAGAAGACCCCCGATACCTTACTCTGAAAACATCAATATCCATGACAAGGATGCTGGCCTAGGACATTCCCAAAGCATCAATGTAGATTCCAGGGAGAGTAAAGGATCTCCTTGTGCTCTCTGGGCCACACCACATCACCTGTGCCCCAAAGCAGTTATCCTCGTTTCTGAAGTCTCACAGAGGAGCTTTTGAACATTTTCAGTAACTTCTGACCTTCTCCTTCCCTAAGAATCATGGCTCAAATCTTATTTTTCTACTTATACCTGCAGAGAACTATTCTACTTCTCCTCCTTCTCCCACCGTCTCCTCTTCTCCCACCACAAACTCCTTTCTCTTCCCCCAGTACCAATGCGCGCGCCCGCGCGCGCGTGCACACACACACGCACACACACACACACACGCAGAGGCAAACAGATATTTGAGCTCATCTTTGAAGGATCAATAGGAGCTCAGCTCTTGGAAAAGATGGGGAAGAGTGTTTCAGTTCAAGAAAAAAACAGTTCTTTTACAGAAAGAACAGGGCATTCTTGGAAGAATCACAAATAATTGAGCAATGGAGAACCTCTTGTTTAAATTCAAAATTCTGCTGCAATGCTATCTCCTTCGTGAAGTGTTCCCTGACAACCCCCAAATCTCTTCAACCATCATGTTCACTATTTGTGCTCCCATGGAGCACATACCTCTATCAATTCAACATTTATTGAGCTAGAAATTGTGCTAAGTGCTAGGAATACAGATAATAAACATAATCCCTACCCTCAAGATTATAGGAAAGAGAGGAAAACAATCTTGTAATGATAACAAAGGGAAAGAAGTACTTGATATTGAGCGCACAGAGTGCACTGAGTGGTATAAGGGCAACGTGGAGGCAAGCCCTACCCTAGGTCGGTGCCTGACTTACGCACCGTAACTGCTGTCAGCCAGGCTCCTCTACCACATGCTGAGCCCAGAGGACCAATATGTCTCATTCATATTTGTATTGCCAGGCTTCAGTCAAGAAATTGGTACATAAAAGGAACCTAATAAATATGGTCTGAATTCCATGATTTCTAAGGCTTTACTAACTAAATTGGCATAAAATTGAGCAAATACTAGAATGACTTGTTAAATAAACAAATAATTGCAGTCTATAAAAACAAAGGAACCTTAAAGGAATGTGTTCAGTGAGAGAAGAACAGTTCCTGGGGAGCACTTGGGCCATAGACTACGCCCAGACTCCCTGCAAAGGGGAATTTGTCCTTAATATCCTGGACAGAGAACCTCCAAGAGAAGGGATGGAGATGTGTCCAGTCACTCAACAAATATGCACTGGATGCCTACTATGTACCAAGCACTGTTCACAGGTATTTACAACAATGAACAAGACAGTCAAAAATTCTTACTTTCATGGAGTTTACATTCTTTTTTTTTTTTAATTTTATTTTATTAAATTTATTGGGGAGACAATTGTTAGTAAAATTACATAGATTTCAGGAGCTTACATTCTAATGGAAGGGAAAAAGAATTTTTAAAAACCAAATATGAAAATTATAAAGTATGCTAGATAGTAAGTATTATGAAGAAAAATAAATTTGAAGGCAGTTGTACAGGGGTCAGTGTTGGTTATGAGGAAAGAGTGGCCATAGAAGACCACTCTGAAAGGGAATGTTTGCATTATAGACCTTATGAAGATGAAAGAGTGAGCCACATGAACACCTGAAGAACGACATTCCAGGAAGAGGGAACTGTACAAACCCTGACTATCTCAAGGAATAGCTAGGCCAGAGAAGAAGAGTCGAGCAAAGTGAACATGGGAGTGTTATAGGAAATTAGGTCGAAGAGAGAAAAATGACCAAACATTTTGGTCTTTATAGGCCACTGTAATTATTTTGTTTTGGTTTAGTTTTTGTTGTTTTAACCTCTGTTCCGGAAATTTAACATCCAGAGGGAAAACTGTATAAATCCTAAGTGTCAGCTCAATGAATTACCTGTGTATAAAATGAATAAACTCGTATATCCAGACACAGGTCAAGAAATAGAACATTACTAGCACCCCAGAATTCCCCTTTATCTTCCCTCTTACTTGCCATTCCTCCCACCTCCTCAGAAGTAACCATTATCCTTATTTCTAGCAGCATAGATTTGTATCGCCTGTTTTTTAACATAAAATGAATGGAATCATACCATTATATTTTATTTGTATCTGGATTTTTTTTTCTCAAGATTTTGCTTGTGATGTTCATCCATATGGTTCCAAGAGAGAAGAAGAGTCGAGATGACAAATAACAGCATGTTAAAGTGCTGATAGGAAAGACATGGTACAGAGGGGGGATTGATGATGGCAGTGTTCATGTGCCTGGCATCCACATGACATTGCAGGGAAGAAAGAGGAAGTGTGAGCTCACCCAGGAGCTGAGTGTCAACCTTCCTCTCTTACTCAGATCCTCTCCTAAGAATTAAGAGATCTCAAGAAGGCTGAGGTCATGGTTATAGTTATTTATTCGCTCAAACATTTCCAGGTACTATTTTGTGTCAGGCAGTGCTGAGATACAAAGATAAATAAAACATGGTTGGTTAGACAAGCAAATAAACAGAGGGCTGCAAAATGCTGTGACAAGTGCTAAGTATTTGGCAAAGGATGTTAAGGAAGCATCTCCTTTAAGAATAATTGTGGCTATTTCATCTTTTTGCTCAAACATTAATGGCTCTGAGATAGGCTCACAAGAATATGGCCCTTATATGTTCCTTTGAAATATTTATTACTTTTATGTTTATCTCCTCAATTACTAGACTATAATCTTTTTGAGGAGAGAAAAGATATCTTCCGGTATCATGAAAAACACACACAGTGTTATCGTTGGTGTCAAAGTAGTTGAATTTGAACCTTGACTCATTCTTTAGCTGCATAACCCTGAGAAAATTAGTTAACCCCTCTGTGCCTCAGTTCCTTTATCTATAAATTGAGATAATAACATCCATCCTACCTACCTTACAGAACTGTCAGCATCAAATTAAGTAATGCATAAGAAGAACTGTAAATTCAGATTATTAGTCCTCTAAATCTCATAAGCCCACGATGTTGAACACAAACTAGTAGGTAATCAGTAAATGTTGAGCTTTAATTATACCTTATCAGCAAACACTTGTGGTTTTGGAGTCTATGGCAAGGAGTTGATGTAGTTTCCTGCCTCTCACCCACATCTTATGCCCAGAGAACTCAGAGGCTGGGCTCAGAGAGTGTGGCCACGACCCAGGGCAACCAGCTAGTAGGGGAGGGTGGACTGGGCCAGATCATCTGGGCCAGCTGCCTATTATCCAAGAGTGCCAGACATTTTGTTGGGGATGGAGCCTTCCTGATTATCCATTTCAACACTTTTTCTAACCTTTTCCTTCTTCATCATGTCTCTGGGTTTCAGCATCAGAGACCTCTAACAGACAAGCCGAGATGCAGGTGAAGGTGGGGGGCAGGAGGAGTTATAGCGGTTTCCCTTCTGTGTTTACAGGGAACACAATTTCTCAAACCCCATTGATAGGGGTGCTAGAAGAGTCAGTAACTCTTCCCCTGAAATTTCCTGCAGAAGAGGAGACCCAGTCCATCACCTGGCTTCATAATGGAACATCTATCATCTTCATAGTCTTCATACAGTCAAAAGAAGCACTAATTAGGGTGACTGATCCAAAATTCAAAGATCGACTGAAAGTCACCCAGTCCTACTCCTTGCAGATCAAAAACCTGACGATGGCAGACACGGGACTTTACCGCGCCCAGATAACCACAGTAACCTCTTCGGTGATTTCCGATTACAGTCTGAGGATTTTCAGTGAGTCAGCGCTTCGGGTTAAGCTCTGTTAATTAAATATGTAAAAAATATTACATATTTGAATTCTATGTGACTGCAAATGTAGCCTAGTGGTAAAGAATATGGCATTTGGAGCCAGACTGAGTTCCAGTGGTAAAGCAACTGAACGGCATCGCACAGCCAGTTAGAGACAGAGCTGAGAATATAACCTAAGGCTTGTGACTCCCAGCCCAAAATCATTTCACTTCCCTTCACACCATAAAATAGTTCCTTTCAACTAGAAATGTAGTGGAAGTAACAGAAGTGAAACATCTATAATTTTGTTACCATGTGCATTACATGTTATCTGTCATGTAATCCTCACAAAAGCTGCATGAGGTTAAGTACTCTCCTTATCCCTGAGGCACAATGTCAGTCACAGCAACCTCCCTATAGTCACAGAGATAGGAACTAACTGACATAGTATCTCCCTATACATAAAGGCTCATCTGACCCAATAGTCAGTGTACAGAACTACCTAGAAAATGTTCTATAAGGATGAGCTGGAAAAGAGAAACATCTTTTCTATTAATAAAATAATATTTCCCCCAGACAGCTCACGTCCTCAACATCAAATTATGGAAACTATAATGACACTGCTTATGAGTCAATATCAGAAAGAAAAAATCCTTCTAGCAATCAGTGATGTTCAGAGATGCCATGAATGGCAGGAATGTTGTACAGGAGATTTAAACATTAAATTGATAACTTTAAAAGCCACTGAGATTCCATAATTTTTATCTACTAAAGAACCCATAGTGTCTAAAATTCACTCAGAGTCTTTTTGGTTAAGACGTGGTATCCAAAAACAAAACAAAACAACAAAAAATGTTAAAATTAAATGTAGCCACAAGTAGGTTACATGTTAACCTTTAATATCCCGTGAATATTTGGCAGGTTTACCATGCTAGTCAGTCATGTTCCTGAAAGAATAGGATATATAACAGGCAAATGTCACGGGAAAGAAAGAATGTCTGGAAAAGTTCTGAACAGGAATTCGAACTAAAGGGGCAAAATCACCCTGGGGCAGTATATTAGCTTCCTGGGGCTGCCAAAACAAAATACCACAAATTTGGTGGCTTAAAACAACAGACATTTTATTTTCTCATAGTTCTGGAAGCCAAAAGTACAAAATCAAGGTGTAGGCAAGGCTACATTCCCTCTTGAGGACATAGCGGACCATCTGTTCTTTGCCTCTTATATCTGTTGGCTTTTCTTGGTGTTCCTTAGCCTGTGGCTATATCACTCTAATCGCTGCCTCCATGGCCACATTGCCTCTTCCTCCTCCCTGTGTTTTCTCCTCTTCTGTCTATCTTGAATATCTCTCTGCTTTTCTCGTATGCGAACACTTTTCAATGGATTTAGGACTCTCCCAGATAATCCAGAATCATCTATTCATCTAATTTAACTATATCTGCAAAGACCCTTTTACCAAATAAAATTCTGGGAATTAGACTATCTTTGGGGGGAGGTGGTCATCATTCAACTCACTACAGGGAAAACCATTCTGGGTAATCAGAAATCATTAAGGTAGTGCTAGGACCCTGGGAATAAGAGAGACCCATCCAGTGGAAAGTGAAAACAGACCCCATATCAGACTCCATCACACTTTAGACAACATTCTCCTGCCACCATTCAGAAGACCAAGCATGACTTCTGCAACAGCCACACTCCTGAGGCTCAATGTAAGTCCCTTCTCAGCACCTTCTAAAGTACTTCTCCTTCAAAGGTGTATACACAAAAATGTGTGAGCTCCACAAACATATTTTAAATAGTGCAAGGAATTTCAAGGCATGAACTATATAGGTTTCTTAAAACATTGACAAATTACTCTGTATGTACCAGGCTAAGGATAGGAAAGATTTTATCTTATGGGCCAAGATCAATTAATTAGGAGTAACTGCCTAAAGTTCAGTGTAAAGAAAGATGTTAAAGCCCCGTTAAGTTTATTCATTGAGTCAACAATATTTGTTGAAAAAGTATTTTAGACACTTGAAATATATAAGTGAGCAAAACAGACAAAGATCTCTGCCCCATAGGACAGACATTCTGGGTGAGGAATGGGGGAGATAATAAACAATACACATAATGTATAAACAAATAACACAGGAGGTAGGAAAACCGTGGGTCTATAGAGAAAAGAGAGATTAGAATGACATAAGGAGTATCAGGTGTGCCATCAGGGAGCAGGGATTAATTTTAAATAGAGTGACCATAATAAGAAGATGACATTGGTCATTGAGAAGATGACACTTGAGCCAAGACCTGTTGGAAGTTAGGGAGAAAGCTGGGCAGATATCTGGATGAAGACCCATCCAGCACATGCACTTTCTATGCCTGGTGTGCTCAAGGAACATCAAGGAGGTCAGACATCAAGGAGCAGAATGGGGGGGAGGGTAATAGGAAGTGAGGTCAGTAAGGAAATAGGGGCCACATTATGTAAGGCTCTGTGAGCCAGCATAAGGACTTTGGCTTCTAACACTCAGATTGAGAACCATCAGAGGGTTCCACAGAGAAGTAATACAATTTGACTTACTTGTTTAAGATCCCTTTGATGGCTCTATTGAGAATAGATTGTAAGGGACAAATGTAGAAGCCACTGGACAAATTAGGAGGCCATTGCAACAATCCAAGCAAAAAATGATGCTGGCTTGAACAAGAATGGTAGTGAGAAGTGGTTGGATTCTGAGTATATTTTGGAGGTAAAGCCACCAGGATTTCCTGGTGTTGGGTTATGAAATAAAGAGATGAGTTCAGTGATAACTCCAGGGCTGTTGACATGAGCAACTAGAAAGACACAGTTGTTATGAGTTAAAACGGGGGAAGGCTGATGATGGAGCAAGTTTTGAAGAGAAAAACAGGATTTCTTTTGAACATGTTGAGTTTGAGATACACATTCTATCCAAGTGAAAATGTCAAATAAGTAGTTATATACTCATCAAGTGTAAAAGGGCAATAAGATAGATTTTTGAGGTCAGCCATGGACTGACATCTCCCTTAAGGGAGATGTGACATTCATGCCAAATATTTGCCATTGCTGTGTTAGGCACTGTCTCATGTAATCACCATAATTACCTAAGAAGTAGGTATTACAGAGTCTTTTACAGAGACTTGAAAAGATTAACAATGTATCGATCCATGGTCGTACAGCCAATAAATGACAAATGATCCTAACCTAGGTTTTCCTAACTCCAAATCCAACACTCTTGCTGTTACATAAAAGCTCCATTCTGGCAAGATAGGTTCCACCACTCCTACTCAGTTAGCTAAACTTAAAGCATTACTCTGTCTCTTCTAATCAGACAGCTAGAGTCATTTTGTTCTTTACTGGGTCACCTTTATGTCAACCCTCAGGCCAAGTCTAAGTCAGTGAACTTTTCTGTACTGTTTCCATGTCCCCTTGATTCATAGTTACCAACATCTTACTAACCAATATTCTGTGGTCTCTGCTATCAGAAATTTTTGCAGTAAGTTAAAATAAAGACTGCTTTAAAAAAAAAATGAAGAAAATGAAGGATGTTTTGGGAAAGCATGTTGGCTCTTACTGGTAAGTCATTGAGGGTACTGCTTGATGACCCAAAATAAAAGTGTAGCTAGTTGTGGAAAAAAAAAAAAAAAAAAAAATTTTGCAGTAAAATAACAAAAAATAAAAATAAATGAAAGAAAGAAATTTTTGCTGTAGATGTTTTCTCAAATGCCTGAGTATATTACACTTCTTTGCTGCCCGGAATTGCTTGCTCTCTCAATTTCTTCACTTCTTTCTTCGCCAACCTTTTGGTTCTCAACTTGTCTCTTTTTGTCTTGCTGACATTCCGCATCAGTATCTTTATCACCATCAGAGCCAGCATCAGATACAATGAGGATCAGGATTCCCACAGATTTGAGGGAAATATGGTTCTCCAAGAAAGTTAAGCTTCCATCTTCCACCCCAGCTAGGGAATTCTAATGATCAAGGAAACAGGGCTCTTGTGCCTGGTTTTGGTTTCTGACCTGGCTAAGATAGGGCTGGCCCTCAACTTAGTCTCCAAATTGTCTTTACACAATGGGCAGTGAACAAGGCTAGAAAGGACCCCAGGAATAAACTGAAGCCTAGAAAACTGAGGTAACCACTCCCAAATCACCCAACTAGTGGGTAGCAACCCATCTTTTCCTTCTCATTTTTCATACTGATGTCCCTCATCTAGCCGTCCCAGACCTTGATCCCATCAATTAAGCAACACAAGCAGTTATATACAGAGTATATAGACCATAACATACAGCAGAGTGTCAGGTGGAATACATTGAGGGGAAGGATGTTTTTCACAGAGGGCTGATCCATTTGTCCTTAATCCAGTCCTTTTCTCTGCACACAGGAAGACTGAGGAACTTACAAGTTGCCAATTACATGCAACTGTATGAGAATGGGACCTGTGAGATCCACTTGACCTGCTCTGTGGAGAATCCAAATGACCATGTCTCATTTAGGTGGCATGTCTCAGGAAATATACTCCTAGAGGAAGCAAACTTCACAATCTTCTGGGACCCTAAGACTTCCAGTGAACAGACCTATTACTGCATAGCTGAGAATCCTGTCAGCAATTTATCCTTCTCTTTCTCTGTCCAAAGTCCCTGCAAAGGTAACAGTCTGTCTCAGGTCTTTCCAAGAGCCTTGAGCAGCTATGGGGTATGGCATGTCCTCATGACCTACATGATTCCTAAAACAGTGACCCAGTGGGAGGCAGCCAAAGATGGTGGAAGAAGGCAAACACCGTCTGGTGCTCTGGGCCTCTCACTATCCTCAGAGGTCTCACTTTCCTCCCTCCCTCCCCTTCCACAATCCTTCCGCCAACACACTCAGAACCCAAAAACAAACTCCTTGGTAAAGCAGAATTGTTTCCTCTGCTTGGCTCTACCAGGCCCCACCCTGTCCTGTCTGACAAATGGGACTCTTACTCCCAGAAATCCTGCCCAGAGCCCCAGAGCTTCTGAGTATAGATGAACCCACTCACCCCACAAAGGTGACCTAAAAGAGGTTAAATGGGGGCTCTGAGAAAAACACTGTGGGCTTTACTCAGTGTATCTTAAGTGCAACTTCTTTTTTTTTTTCTTTTCAGGTGTTTTTAATGAGAAAAATCAACACCTGAAAATCATATGGATTACAGTAACAATAGTATTTTCTTTGATTGTTATCGCTGTGTGCTTATTTGTTTCAAGGAAAAAACTAGCAGGTTTCCTTTCTTTCTCCTTGTCTCTCCTCCAAGGTTTCAGAGACTTAGAGTCTGGGGCTTCAGGTTAAGGGAGGGAGGATGCAAACCCTGGCTCAGCTAGTCTAGTGGGACAATACCTGTAGTATGACCACATACCTGCTAATCTCCTGAGGAAGGTATCCTACTGGGAAATGTAGGACCCGACCTCAGGACCTACCTGCCCTTCCCTTTCTGGTCCCCTCCCACTACATTCTCTAGAGAGACACTAGGGGTTGGGGGATGGAAGGCTTCTCTCACTACAGTCACAAGTTTCAATTGCCCTGATTTTATTTTTCAGGTTCCTCAAGTTTCTCTATTCAGCAAACCCAGAGTCCTGGTGAGCTTCCAGACTCTTAACTCCCAATCATAAAACAGATGAAAAGAGCCAAATGGAAGAAGAAGGGCCAGTCAGAGGGCTGTATAATGAGAAATGATGGAGTCAGAATCTCATTACTCAGATGGACCAGATAATGCAAGGGGAGAAGCTGTAACTGTCCAAGTCTGTCTCCTGTGGGACCTACAGGGTCCATTACAAGCATGTGAACCAGTCATTGACACAATTTCTTGGAGTGGGATTAGGGTCATTGCCCACCCTGCTGATGGAGAAACTAAGTGTCAGTGAACGGGCTCATAGCCTGTCCATTATCACCTAGCAAGTACAGGGCAGGGATAGGATTAGCGCATCAAAGGCCCAAAGACAAACTGCCTGACCCCATCACTCTATTCATCCAGGATTTGGACATTGAGTAGACACATTCAAAAGAGAAAGTGTGATGTAGAGACTGGAAGGCAGACTCTGAACTCAGCTGGCACTGAGTCTCGTTTCATAAGGGAGAGACATATAACATCATGTGTAGAGGACAGTGCATGAGGTTTAGAGTCAGAAGGCGCACATTTGAGTTCCTATTCAATCTCTTCCTATATGATTTTGTGCCAAGTGAATTGAATTTTCTGAGCCTATAGTTCCTCATTTCCTATGTAATCAAAGGACTGTGGACTTAAGGACTTCTTAAAAGTTTAATAATGTGTACATGAAATAATCTGGGTCCATTATGCCTGCCATTGAGGTTCTCTAGTCTAGCTCTTGTGTATGCAGTACTATTTGGTCCTAAGATCTTCATGGCTTACATGCGAATTCAGAGGAAGACTCTGAAACTTTAGGGTATCTCAAGACGTTGTCCCCAAGAGATGAGGTCAGACCCCAAGAGATGAGGTCAGAAATAGATAACATGACTGAGAAGGTTCAGGTTCAGGCCAGAATTCCAAAGATTATCAAAAATGAATGAACACTAAGGAAGGGCAATGCCTCAAACAGCTGCATCTTTGGGGCCAGAAATTCCCCTGGGGTAGTCAAGGTCCCGGGAAAGCAGACCCAGAGTCCTTCTACCACTAACTGAATATTCCTGGGTTTATAGCAGACACCCTGAGAAACTCACAGTATGATCCATTCTCTCCAGGGAACACCGTGTATGCTCAGGTCACTCATCCAAACATGGTGAGTTCTTTCAGCTTTATACTCTAGCATTGTCATTATTTTCAGTCATTATTCACAAACTTGTCAGCACAATTATCTGACTAATCCAAAAACTGATGTACATATTGAGGAGAGGAGAAGGCAGCTACAGGAGCTGTAAAGTTCTATACAGGAGCTTTCCAGCCCCCGCTGCTCTCACCCCAATGGAATGTTTACTCATACCCTGCTTTACAGTGCTCTCTAACTGCTTAATGCATTAGTTAAGTCTTGTCCCTTCAGCTTAATTACAAGTTGCCTGAAAGTGAAAATTATGTCTTCCTCTCTCTTCCTTTATGCCTTAGCATGTATTTATTCAGTAGATACTTGCTGAATGGATGAGAGTTCAATTATGTTTGAGAGTTTCCAAAGGAGACAATTCTGTAGCAGGGGGCTTCTCACCTGGAAGTAGGAAAAATAAGGGTGCTCAGAAGTAGTCTCTCAAGAGAGGAAGAAGGGCAAGAATTTGCAACCGCTCCACAGTAGAGGATGCGCAGCCCTCAATCCTCTCTTTTACCTGGCAACATAACAGGATAGATTTGGTCAGGTAACAATTCCCTACCACCTGCAAGAGGAACATTTCTAAGAACACTACACCTCTTGGGGGCCAGTTTCCATGTCTTCTGAAAAATAAGCCCAGAGAACTCACCATTCTCCAACTAATGGAAACAATGGTCTAGCTAGAAATCTTGGACTCCCCCAAGCATATCTCCCCTCTTACAGCCCCTAACAAGTATTTGCAAAGTCGGCTCCTTAAAGAGAGAGCATGAAAGGGTACTCTTACTTATTCAGATATTTCTATTGCCTTTCCAATTTCCTCTTGAAGACAAAATTAATCACCATCAACAAACCAAGAAACTAATGTCCTGCAAAATTGTTAACTTTTTCATTAGTATAAAATTGTACTTTGGAGAGTTTTAGAGGTCTTGATAATGCCATAAATGTTCCTTAATTTTAATTGTTAAAACCTTTGAACATGGGAGATTTCTGCTGTTACTGCTATACTTTGTATTCCAAGCAGAACTACTATTAATACCAGGTGTTGTTTCTCCTACTCTACCAGTTCTCCATCTTGTGGAGAACCCAAAGATTTGATGACCAGGCAGTTAGAATCAGAGACAAAATGGAGCAGGCAATTTCTCCAGTTATATCTCCTACAGATCTGATTAAAAGATGTAATACAGTAAACATCTGGTATATACGTTAGTTCTTTAAAACGGAAGACGGAGAATAGAATTGGATGCAGAACAAGAATGCTTCCTTTCCTTCACCCCACCTGCCAAGGTCACCCTTCTGGCTCTCGTTCTTGAGCCCACTGGTTTGCTTGTTTGGGACACAGAAAATGCCACTGAACCTTTACAGTTTTGAGCACTGGTGGTGTTTGGTCTGCAGTTCCTCTTGCTAAGCATTCCCCAGACGTCCTCCTAAGGAACTTTGACATCACCCCTATGGTTTTCATACTACTTTTCCCTGAGACTATACCTATGCATGAGTATCTCTTTGTGTGAGCCAAATGGCTATGATTCCTTTTTATAGAGAATGGAAAGCCCAACACCTACGAAAAACAATGATTCCTCCACAATTTATTCCACAATTTATCAATCCAAACAGGTAAGCCCATGATTGTTCAATGTTCTTACATTCTTACCTCTCTCTTCAGACCTTTGACTTGCAAATGAAGTAAAAGTAAAGGGGCCATTTAACAGATGCACAAATACTAGTAGGTTATAGAAAATCTCAGGACACCACCAAAACATGTCGAAGATGTTACCTTGTATTAAGATCACCATGCATAACTGAGTTTTCAACCTGATTGTTTTTTAATGTAATCCTGCCTTATGCTATTAATACCCCTATCTGCCTGCTTGTGCTCTCCAGATTTCCTCTATAGCCTTGAGGAGTCACCTGAGGCTCTTGTCCCTATTAAACTATTTCCTTTTCCTCTTTTTCATATTAAAATAAGCCCATTTCTTCCAGAGCAACTGCCCTTGACAATGTCATCTAAGTTGCTGAAAGGTTTCAAAGGAATCAAGAACGATGCATCTTTTCTCCTCATGCCATGGAAGAGAACAGAGCTTCATTTCTGCCTGGCAACAGAATTTGAATATGTAGGATTATCGTTTCCAGTCCTTCAGACTTGAACCTTCTTTCCTAGGTCAAACATTTAAGGAATAACATCATTTGCAGCCTGTGATCCAGATAGCATTTTCTAATCTGCTCCAGGCCAAAACATGCTTCAGATAACATACCTGGATATTGACTTTCTCTTCAGTAACTAAGCCAATGGAGTTATGGTTGACAGAGACTATAATTCAGAAGACAACCATGTCTCTCCTTTTAGAAAGCAGAATTGTGACTCACTGGGAGAGAGTACAATGTGTTGGTTACATGTGTTTTCTCTGGAGTTGGGTGGAACCATGCTCAAATCCTCGTACTTCATTTCCTAGACATATCTCCTGGGACATGTTACCTAAGATTTGCGAGCTTTGGTCTCCTAAACTGAAAAAGGAGAATGGTAACACATCAGCCCCATTACTCAACACAGGAACCTGAGTTATCCTTGACTTCAGCTACTCTAGCTTCCAAGTATATGCACTTCTCTCCAAACCTTCAACCACCATCCTATATCCAACCACTATCATCTCTAACCTGGAATATTACAATAAACTTTGAACAACTCTCCCCAACTTTTGCTCCCTCCACTCTATTATCCACAAGACAGCCAAAGTAATATTTTTAATATAAATCAGGTCTTTCACTTACCTGCTTAAAACCCTGAAAAATTACCCCATGCACTCAGAATGAAACTGAGTCGCCATGGCCCTGGATGGTCTAGCCCATCTCCAGCCTCAGCCATTATCATATGCCTACCACTATCTCCATTTAGCCTCCCTGATCTTTTCTCAGCTCCTTTATCAGAGGAAGGAGTTACCTATGTTAGAGTTATTCACATCTGCCTCAAGGCCTGGTTCCATCTTATTCTTTAAGTCTCAGCTTACATATGCCACCTTCTAAAAGAGACCTTTTCAGACCACTCTATCTGAAGTGAACCTCCCCCCCCCCAACTATTCTGTCACACCTGCCATGTCATTTATCACATGTCACTAAATATTTATTTTTATTTGTTTAATGTGCATTTCTCCAACTCTACCATAAGCTCTCTAGGAGCAGTGACCATAATGATTTTATTTATCACTCTATCCCTAGCACCTAGCATGGTATCTAGCACATGGCAAATGTTCAATAAATATTTTTAATAAATAAATGAATGCATAATAAAGTTTTATGAGAATTAACTAAGACAACATAGGGTGAACCCCATGGCCCCAGGCCAATGGGGCCGCCAGGTTGGTGGACAGGGGTGACCCAGGGATGGCTGGGTGGGAGGACACCCGTGGCTGCAGCTACACGTGGAGGGCTCCAGGTGTCGGATCCAGAAGCGGCCTCACTGGCTCTTGCCTTCCAGACACCGTTGCTTCACAGGACATCCTGAGAGTTGGAATAGGTGCCCCCACCTGTCGGGAGTTTGGCGACATGGGCATGATCTTGCAGCAGCACTATGACTGCAGCTCGGTGGCCAGGCAGCCAAATTCACCCTTGCTGCCCTCCCCATAGCACTATACCCAGAACCTGCACCTGAAAATGAGCAAGAAAATCACACAGCTCACCAAGGTAATATATACTTTGAACACTAAGAATGATGAACATTAATCTGCAACTCAAGCCCTCAAAGAGGTTCATGAAGAAGATAGCCAACAAATTCTTCCCAAAACAAAAGAAAAAATAATGTAATATAAAAGCAAAGTAACAGAGAAGTTAGACCTTAATAGAAAGATTCCAGTTTTAGAAGCATCACTAGATCACATAAAAATGAAGCAGCAGGCTTTGACAGAACTGGAAGCTTATAAGCACAGAGTTGAGGACATGCAACTTTGTGCAGAAGCCCACAGCATGTCCAACACATAGTAATCATGTCTAGAGAGGCTGAAGAGATTAGAAGGAAATTTGAGGAAAGATTACAGAGTTTTGGACAACTCCAAGTACAGTTTGAAAAAAGACAAATGGTTAAGCATTGGAAGATTTGCAAACTGTTCACAGACAGGAGATCCAAGAGCTGTTGAAGTCACAGCAGCATCATAGTGTCTTGGTGAAAAGGGGTCAGGTGAAGGCAGAGGAACTGCACAGAATAAAGGTGGAGACCTTAAACAAAACCCTCAAAGAGCTAAAACTTGAACAGAGAAAGCTACTTAAGGGTTATGAAGACAAGTTGAATAAAGCTCTTTTATGAACATGAGCTTGATGCTTTGGAAAAAAATCACAGCTTTTCACAGTAGAAGGCCTGCAGGCTAGCAAAGAAAAGGAAGCTGATCTTAGAAAACAATTTCAGGGACAGGAAGTAATTTCCAGAAAAACCATAGAGAAATTAAAGACAGAATTGCAGCTAGCACAGGATGAAGCTGTAAATCTGTGACAAACGCCAAAATCTTCAGATAGCACTTGTTATAGCAGAAAATAATGTTCAGTGTATTGTTTTTGAATACCCCTGGTCATTCGCAGAATGTGAAAATATTCATAAGACTCAGAAAAGTAGTAAAGCAAGAAAAGGTTTATTGAAAGTCGGGAAGCGAGGATGCCCACGGCAGTGTCTAGAGAAGACGGCTGCACTGATGAGGAAAAGCACCAGCAGAGGAGTTGCCGGGGGCAGAGTCTAGAGTAGACAGCTGCTGAGGTGTGGGGACAGAGTCCTGGAGAGCAGTTTCCAGGCTCTCTCATGTGGAGGGGTGCTGGCTCGGGTGGTGGATGCCGTCAGCTGTTACTGGTTAGCCATATAACTGTCCTGGCTAAGCTAGCAAGCATGGAATGCAGTTAGCAAATGGGGTCGGTTGGAAGAGAAGCGGACAGCAAATTGCAGATCATGTGGCTCCTGCTTCCTGTGTCTCCAACCCAGCAGCCAGTGAGAATACAGCAGTATGACTCCCCTATCTATGGCTCCATTGTTGTTCCTTTTTGGCCTCACCTATCCTGCGTTCTTATGCAGGGAGTGGGACCAGAGACCCCACATGACACCCTGCGTGACAAATGGTGCAGCGAGCAGGGTATGGCGCTGGCCAGAATGCCCAGAGGGATAATGGAGCATTTTATACATGTGAAAGCTCAGCTTCAGGAGGCCTGTGAGGAGCAGTGCCGGGAGCTGGAGGTGCAGTCTGCCAGGGAGACTCGAACCTCCAGATGGCACACTACCCTCTTGACAATAAAAGGGATCACCTTCCTTTTGGTAATCTTCTGCTGCTGTAGGCTCCAAGGGTTGTGGACATCTTGCACCGAGCCACCACCCAATCGGACACCTGGCATGGCAAGCAGGATTCTGGCCAGGTAGGAATGGGGTCTGACTCTGGGCAGGAGGGCATGTGGCCCTCACACAGTGTGTGGTACCCGGTGGCCACTGCTCTCAGGAGTTGGACCCCTGAGAAGGGGTGGGAGGACGTGGATGGCTCTCCAGCCAGCATAGAGAGGACCCTGCAGATTCTGGCTGAGCCGTTGCCAGAGAAGGCAAAGGGTACAGCCAGCCGTGTGGGCTGGATATTCCTCACCGCTTTGTGTCGTAACATGGAGGGCACATTTAATGAAATAACTCAGAGGCAAGACAGCAGCCCCAGGGGGGAAGTGCTGGAAGTTCGGGACTGTTGGGTGGAGGAGGTTCTCACCAAGGTGCATCATAACTCGGAGGAAGCGTTTGCTGGAATAGCCCAGGTGCGGGACCAGATGTTCTGATGAGAGGTGCTGGAAGCTCAGGTCTGCCTTTTAAAGGAGGAGCCCCACAGTGGAGACTCTGAGGCAGAGGCAGAGGAAGCGAGTGGAGACAATGTAGCTCCCAACCCCCAAGCCCAGCCAATCTTGAAGCAAAGGGTAAAATGTGAGCAACCTTTGGGCCCCTGGGGGTGTTGCTGCCGGCAACACAGCTGTGACTGAGTTCACAACCTGCCCCCCTTACACTCCCACTGAGTTGCAGGAGCTGGGGAGGCGGTACAGACAACGCCCTGGAGAGCCAGTCTCGGCTTGGCTGCTGCGTTTATGGGATGAGGGGGCAGACAGCATTCTCTGCTTCCTAGGCAAAATGGAAAAGCTAGCCTTTGTGATGGGGCATCTATCCCTGCGACAAAGGTTACAGAACTGCCATAGGTTGGCCCAAGACCAGGGCAACCACACTCTAATGGAGTGGCTCATGCTGTGGTATGCACAGTAAGGGGAGAGGCTGGTGACCTGCCAGACACTGTGAGTCAATGGCAGTCATATACAGAACTTAAATCATCCATGAAATGGGTATGAAACATGCTCTGTTCAACCCTAGTAGGCAGGAGCTGGATGATGAACATTTTACAACTAGCATGAGAGATCTGGTTTTGGATACTGCACCTGCGAGTGCTTTTGGATCCTTAGTTGCCATTCTTATGCCCTATATGGGGCGGTGGATCCATGAAGTTACCATTGCCATGGCCACCCTTGGGGATGCTGAAAGCTGGCAATGAGGGAAGTTAAGACAGAAGGTCCAAGAAGTCGAGACCTAGCAGCCCAAGTCAAAAGTAAGGGGGCGAGGTCGCGGGCCTCAGAGAGTAACACTGACGCAGATGTGGCGTGATCTTGTGGCAACAAGTGTTGATGGGGGAGAAAAGAGACTGACAACCCAATGCACTCTTGGAACTCTGGAAACAACTGAGTCCGGAACAGCAATTCTGGCGAAGCCTAAAGAAGAAGTCTGGGAATGTGCGACCCGTGTCCCTCCAGGACTTCATGCAGCCGCTTGAGGCCAACTCCTTTCAGTTTGATTAGGGGTGGGAACAAGGTACCCCGTCAGAGGGGACAAGCAGGGACCCAAAGCCCCACGTGGAACTATCCAGACTTTGGTCCCCTTCTAATGTGCAGAGGGTTTTTGCCCTAGTTGACACTGGTGCAGACTGCAGTCTTGTTTATGGGAACCCAGAACTGTTCCCTGGACCAGCAATGTGCATTGATGGCTACGGGAGAAAGACTGACTGTAAAAGCTGTTTCCTTACCACTGGGTATAGGAAGGCTTCCTCCCCTCCCCCCGTACCTACAACATGTATCTCTTCCCCGTTCCAGAGTATATTCTAGGGGTGGACGTACTACATGGCCTCAGTTTACAGACATCGGTAGGAGAGTTCCGTCTCTGAATCCGGGTGGTGAAAGCGGTGACACGCGGGCATGCTCACCACCCTCCTCAAGTGTTGCCACAGCTCTGGCGGGTGGTTACAGTGCGACAGTACCGCCTGCCAGGAGGGCAGGAGGAGATTGGTCGTACAATATTGGAATTGGAGAAGGCACATATTGTGAGGCCAACGCACAGTCCCTTTAACTCCCCTGTATGGCCTGTCAAGAAGCCAGATGGCACCTGGCAAATGACTGTGGACTATAGGGAGTTAAAATAAGGTGACGCCACCTTTGCACGCGGCAGTACCTTCAATACACGATTTGATGGATCGTCTGACTGTCCGCCTGGGAACGTATCACTATGTAGTGGACTTGGCCAATGCTTTTTTCTCCATTGACATTGCACCCAAGTGTCAAGAGCAGTTTGCTTTTACTTGGGACGGGCGGCAGTGGACTTTTCAAGACCTTCCACAAGGACACTTGCACAGCCCCACTATCTGCCATGGGCTCGTAGCCCAGGATTTTGCATAGTGGGATCACCCATTCTCTGTGGCCTTGTTTCACTATGTTGATGATATTTTACTAACATCTGATTCTCTTTCAGATTTAGAGCAAGCAGCTCCCTCTCTTCTCTGCCACCTGAAGTCACGTGGCTGGGTGGTGAACGAGAAAAAGGTCGAAGGCCCTGGCTTATCTGTCAAGTTTTTGGGTGTTGTGTGGTCGGGTAAGATAAAGGTCGTACCCGAGGCAATTACTGACAAAATGCAAGCCTTTCCCCGGCTGACCAAGGTCTCCCAACTGCAGATGTATTTGGGACTGCTAGGATATTGGCGGGCGTTTGTACACCATTTAGCACAAACGGCAAGGCCCTTGTATAACATGATAAAAAAAAGGGGGCCTCATGGGATTGGACAGAGGCTATAGAGCACGTCTTGTTGGCACGAAACAGGCAGTGCACCAGGCACAGGCTCTGCAAGTAGTAGACCCTGGTCGCCCTTTTGAACTTGATGTTCATGTAACCCAACAGGGGTAGGGTGGGGGCCTCTGGCAACGGCAGGAGCATCTCCGATCACTCGTGGGATTTGGGTCCCAATTGTGGAAAGGAGCGGAAGTCTGCTACTCTCTTTAGAGAAACAGCTGGCTGCCATGTATGCAGCCCTAGTGACCACAGAAGCCATCACAGGAACGGCACAGGTGTTGGTTCGAACCACCTATCCCATCCAGGGGTGGGTCCATACGTGGACCCAGGGACCCAAAATGGGGGTGGCACAGACCACCACCCTCACTAAGTGGGGTGCCTACTTGGAGCAACATAACACCCTTAGTTCAAGACCTTTGAGCACAGAGCTACAGCAAGTCTTGGGGCCTGTGGAGCTTGTAGCCCAGGCTGAGCCAAGTGCTCTGCCTAGAGGGGAGGACTTGGAGCCCTCGCCCTATAAAGAAGGACAGTCCCCAGTACCTGAGGATGCCTGATTTACTGATGGTTCTAGCCAAGGAGCTGCAGCCATTTGGACGGCTATTGGTGTGCAGCCCAAAACAGACACCATTTGGTTTGATACCGGGATGGGCCAGAGTAGCCAGTGGGCTGAGCAACAGGGTGTGTGGGTGACAATCAGCTCGAACCCGGGCCCCTAGTTATTTGTACTGACAGCTGGGCGGTGTTCCGGGGCCTAATGTTGTGGCTCTCCACGTGGAAACACCAAAACTTGTTGGTAGGACACCGTCTACTGTGAGGTCAAGCCATGTGTCAGGACCTCTGGGACCTAGGGCAGAAAAAGGAGGTGACCTTAATGCAAGTCACAGGTCACTCCCCCTTAGTGTCCCCAGGTAATGATGAAGCAGATGTCCTAGCATGGATCTGATGGTTAGAATGGGCTCCTGCCACTGATGTGGCCCATTGGCTGCATAGGAAATTGCAGCACGCTAGAAGCCGAACCATGTGGCAGGTGAGCACACCCTGGGGTCTGCCTTTGAAATGGCAGGAGATAGCAGATGCCTGCTATGATTGTGCTGTCTGTGCCCAGGACAGCCCCCAAAGGCGGAGGCTCCCCTGGGAGACACAGCAGATTATGCGAGGGAGGGTGCCCCTCACTCGCTAGCAAGTGGATTACATTGGACCTCTGCTTAAGGCCCGTAATGCTATGTATGCATTCACAGCAGTGGACACTGCTATGGGTTGATGTTTGCTTGGCTGTGTCCAGCTGCAGATCAGCGGCATACAGTGGTCGCTCTTAGACGGTTGTGCGCCCTCTATGAGCGCCCCCAAGTCACTGAAAGTGACAGGGATACCCATTTTATGGGGCAAGAAGTGCAGCGCTGGGCTGCCAGGATGGACATACAATGGTTGTTTCATTCCCCGTATAACCCACAAGCAGCTGGCATGATTGAATGCTACAATGGCCTTTTGAAGTAAGGCCTCCGGGTGTCAAAACACCCTCCCACGATGCGTGACTGGGCCTCTCGTCTATGTGATGTCTTGAGAGTCCTGAATGAGAGACCACGGAAGGGAGGGCCCGCACCAGTAGAAGCTCTGCTACATCAAACGGCCACTCCCATTCAATTACAAGTTACCACCAGTGAGACTCTGTTAAAGCCAGGCTACAGCAGAAATGGAAACATTTTGTTGCCAGCACCCACATGCTTGAAAGCAGGGGAACGGCAGCAATGGACTTGGCCCTGGCAGGTCAAAAGCTGCCACTGTAGGTGGTTGGGTCTGATAGCCCCATGGGGGGCTGGTTTAACTCATGATTTGCAAGTGATGCCAGGACTGGTGGCTGAGTGGCCACCACAAGTGACTGTAGTATACGGAGGTTCCGATACCGGGATGATTTTGCAGGGAACCTATGTGCTCTCACTATGGCCTATTATGAGGTCCCCTGTTCTGTTATATGTTGAAACTACGCAAGGGACCCCAAGCACTGCCATAAAGTTCTGGTACCACAAACCGGGAAAGGTGCCAGTGGCAGCGACCCTCCTTTCCCAGGACAAAAAGTTAGAATGTATCCTCCCAAATGGAAGGGATTTGCCATTGTTGGTTCCTAAGACTACCGTTTCTTTCTGTCTGTAGGTGTCAGTAGGCTAATACGGCACAGGGACCCTCACGGAAGATGCTTGCCACATAGATTGTGAGGCGAGACCCTGTAGGGGTGGAGTGTGGGGACAGAGTCCCAGAGAGCAGTTTCCAGGCTCTTGGCCTCACGTGGAAAGGTGATGGCTACTCGGATAGTAGATGGCCATGAGCTGTGGCTAATTGACCATCAGCTGTAACCAGTTAGCCAATTAGCCACTGATATAACTGCCGCGACTATGCTGGTTGGTCAGTTGGTTAGTAGGCAAGCAGAGAAGCGGACAGCAGGTTGCAGGTCATGTGGATCCAGCCTCCAGTGAGACTATAGTGATATGACTCCCCTATCTATGGCTCTGTGGGTGTTCCGTTTTGGCCTAGCTATATCCTGTGTTCTTATGTGGGGAGCGGGAGCAGAGACCCCACAGGCCGCCTCGCACGACAAATGGCGCAGCGAGCAGGGTCCCCCGCACAACACCCAGACTCCACCAGGTTCGACTCCTGGTGTGAGAGCCAAGCCCGGACACCACTGGGTTTGACCCCAGGTGTGGAAACCAAGTCTGGGAATCACACCGAGAAGCGCCCCCCACTCCGGTAACAAAACTGTTCTTACCCTTTTCAATGTAGATATTCCCAGATTTTGTGCTCCTTTAGGGTGCTGAACCTCTCAACTGGACTCAAGGTATCATAAAGGAATTTTTGTATGTGAATGGCTGTAGGGGCAGAGTCCCAGAGAGCAGTTTCCAGGCTTTCGACTTCATGTGGAAAGGTGCTGGCTCAGATAGTAGATGGCCATCAACTGTGATCAGATGGCCATCAGCTGTAACCAGTTATCCATTAGCCACTAATACAACTGCCGTGGTTATGCTAGCAAGCGCGGATTGCGACTAGCAAGTGTGGTTAGCAAACAGATTGTGGATTTTGGATTGTGTTGATCCTACTTCCTGTGTCTTACCCAGCCACCAGTGAGACTGGGGTGCAGGAAGACCCCTCATTGGGGTACTGGCGGATGTTTGCTTTTGTGTCTCGACCAGCCGCCATCGAGAATGTAGTGGTATGACTCCCCTATATATGGCTCTGTTGTTCCTTTTTGGCCTCACCATATCCTGCATTCTTGTGTGGGGAGTGAAAGCTGTTAAGTTGTTGTTTCTGTGAAACAGCAAGGGCTAGGGTCTCTTACTCCACCATCTAGTTGATGTCACTCTAATATGTCTTTTTTTTTTTTTTAAAGATTTTATTGGGGAAGGGGAACAGGACTTCATTGGGGAACAGTGTGCACTTCCAGGACTTTTTTCCAAGTCAAGTTGTTGTCCTTTCAGTCTTAGTTGTGGAGGGCGCAGCTCAGCTCCAGGTCCAGTTGCCGTCGCTAGTTGCAGGGGGCGCAGCCCACCATCCCTTGCAGGACTCGAGGAGTTGAACCAGCAACCTTGTTGTTGAGCCCATTGGCCCATGTGGGAATCAAACCAGCAGCCTTTGGAGTTAAGAGCACGGAGCTCCAACCGCCTGAGCCACTAGGCCCTATCTTTTTTTTTAGTGTCTTTTTACGATGCCCAAAATAATAAATGCATGATCATTGTAAATAATTCAAATATTCTGCAAGTAAAAATCCACTATAAACTCCAAGATAACTACTATTAATGGTTTCATATTAAAAGAATAACTTTTTTACCAGAATAAAATATTTTTTAGAATTTGCTTTTTCTTAAGAATATCTTAGACGACTTTACAATGTCAGAACATGTAGTTCTGTTACATTCTTTTTGCTTTTGATTGATTTTTGTCAGTTTTATCTACAAATAGTTAAATGTGATATAGTGCTTTTAAAATGCATATAACAACTAACGACAGTCTCTTATTTTATATTCCTCTCTCCCATACTTTTCATTCTTCACACATACACACACACAAAGCACATTATCTATCGACTTATTGTTGTTTAGATTTATTTTTTCCCTGCCCCACCCTCTTAATATAAAGACATCTTAAAAATATATATATATAAAGACATCTCAATTTTGGTTAAATATATATTCAAATGCTGTCATCATAATGATTGTGTAAAATACTGTTTGGTTACTGAGCCAAGAAATGAATACTACATTTCCCTTCATGAATAGCTTTTAGTTTTTCTTGAAGTGAATTGCCTCATGCCTCATTTTTCCCTTTGCATTGTTTTCATTAAACATTTGACTATCTTCCCACACCTTCCGTTACCTCTGTAAAAGTTATTCTTGGTATAATTTTCCACCCATTTAAGTCTGTTAAATAATTTATCAGCTTCATGTTCTAACCACATTCCTTTGGAGCATCTGACCACATCTTTCATCCTGAGCTGGTTATTTTCTATGCCTGATGCATAGCAACTGTCTTGGGACTTCCCTTTACCATCACCTTAGACAACCCTTTTATCTGTCTCCTGTGACATACCCCAACTTTTGTATCTCATGATTTTTTCTATATAGCTCTGAATTGTTTAAATAGTTACAGTAATAGCATATTGTTTTGTGATTTAAAACTATCAAATTTTTCTAAAAATTTAAATAAATTTTTAAAGTTAATTACAAAATTTTGAACATCCCAAGACTGTTGGAGAGAGCCCATGTGCTAGAGACTATGTAATGGAGACCAACTCTCAAGACCTCAAGATTCAATGGGAAGTGATGGGGGAGTTGGAATAGGAAAGAACTGAAATAATGTTTGCAAACAATAGATGAACAAAATAAAACTCACCAAAGTTAAATTAATCTCAAATACTGGCTATTAATTACATTATCAGTCAGTGGAACAAGATAGGACTGAGAATATTTGATCAGGAAGAATGAAACATTTCCAGAAATAGAGTCATGAAGGCATCAAAGAAGAGAGAAGAGGGTTACTGCCATATCCACCACACAAGATGACCTAAAGCTCAGGGGGAATCTCTTTGGGTAGGTAAAAGAGTGCCTTGCTTATCAAAGGGAGCAAGCAGGGGGGAAGAAATAGTAAAACTTCCAAGGCTTTTCAGAGGGGAAGAAGGAATAATCTGTGAAGGCAGAGCAGGTAGATAAATGTTTTCAACATCTAGGATGCCCAAAACCAGCTAGAAAATTAGGTACCATGTCATGAAAGGGATCTCTAATCCATCTAGAACAGGAAGTCTACCATATTCCACCCTGAGGATCACTACTAAGATAAGAACTAGGAATATATCCATGAATATCTAAGAGGTTAGTAAGAAAAGAGCTTACAAGAAAAACTAAGCTTACGTTTCACTATAGACCATGTAAGAAAATACAGACTTTGTTTTTAATTGGGGAAGTGGAACAGGACTTTATTGGGGAAGAGTGTGTACTTCCAGGACTTTTTCCAAGTCAAGTTGTTGTCCTTTCAATCTTAGTTGTGGAGGGCGCAGCTCAGCTCCAGGTCCAGTCGCCGTTGTTAGTTGCAGGGGGCGCAGCCCACCATCCCTTGCGGGAGTCGAACCGGCAACTTTGTGGTTGAGAGGACGCGCTCCAACCAACTGAGCTGTCCAGGAGCTCAGCGGCAGCTCACTGACTTTATTCTAATTGTGGAGGGTGCAGCTTGCTGGCCCATGTGGGAATCGAACCAGCAGCCTTGTTGCCCAGAGCTCGCGCTCTAACCAACTGAGCCACACATCTGCCCTAGACTTTTTGATTCTTATATTTCCCTGAACTTTTTAAACATTCTCCATATTTATTATCAAAGCCACACTCTCTTCTCTTGGCTTCTGTAACACCACATTCCCCTAGTTTTCCTCTTTCCTTGCTAGCTGCTTCTCAGTCTCCCTCTGAACCTCTTTCTCTTCTTTAGGACCAGTAAAGACTGGAGCTAAGGCTCAGATGTAGGCCCTTTCACTTCCCCATGTACATGTATGTTCATCTTATGTGATGTCAACCATTCCCATTGTTTTAATACCATTTACATGCTAATGTTCCCAAATTCATATCTTTAGCCCTGGCATCCTGACTTATGGTACCAATTGCCTAGTTGGCATTTCCACTTATATGTCTAAATATATATCAAATTTAAGATGTCAAAAAAAAAGACAACAAAAAGAAAATCTCTGGATTTCCTTCTCAAAGCCTTTTCTTCTACTACTCTCCCTTATATCAGTAAATAGCACCATGGTTATGGGAAACTCTTGATCAGATCTTTTTTTTTTATTAGTTTCAGGTGCACAAAACAATGTAATAGTTAGATATTTATCATTTATATCCCTCACACTGTGTCAACCCTCTTCCCCCCATCCATTATCCTTCTGACATCGCACACAGCCATTATATTTCCACTGTCTCTATTCCTAATGCTGTATCCAAATATATATATATATATATATATATATATATATATATATATATATATATATATATATACACTTGTAGTTGATATTCACTATTGTTCATATTCAGCTTCAGGTGTACAGTGCAGTGATCAAGCATCTACATCTTCCCTGAGGTGGTCTCCCTAACGAGACAAGTGTCCATCGGATACCCTACAAAATCTTTATAACATTATTGATTACATTTCCCAAATTAACTTTCATAACCCCGTGGCCATCTTGTGGTTACTGACTGTGCTTTCTAATCCCCTCACCTTCCCCCTTATCCCCATCCCCCCATCTAGCAACCCTCAGTTTTTCCTCAATGTCTCTGAAACTGTTTCTGATTAGTTCATTCATTTATTCTTTTCTTTCGATTCCACATACAAATGAGATCATATGGTATTTGTCTTTCTCTGTCTGACGTATTTCACTTACCATAATGTTCTCTAGGTCCATCCACGTTGTTGCAAATGGTAAGATTTCTTTCTTCTTTATGGCTGCGTAATACTCCATTGTATAAATGTACCACAGTTTGTTAATCCAGTCATCTACCGATGGGCATTTCAGTTGTATCCATGTCTTGGCTATTGTGTATAGTGCTGCAATAAACATAGGGGTGTATAAATTTTTTTGAATTAGAGTTTTGGATTTCTCCAAATAGATACCTAGGAGTGGAATTGCTGGATCATAAGGTAGTTTCATTTTCAGCTTTTTGACGTACCTCCATACTGTTTTCCATAGTGGCTGCTCCTATCTGCAATCCCACCAACAGTGCACAAGTGTTCCCTTTTCTCCACATCCTCGCCAGCACTTGTTATTTGTTGATTTATTGATGACAGCCATTCTGACAGGTGTGAGGTGGTATCTCATTGTGATTTTTATTTGCATCTCTGATGGTTAGTGAGGTTGAGCATTTTTTCATGCCTGTTTGCCATCTGTATGTCCTTTTTAGAAAAATGTCTCTTCATGGCCTCTGCCCATTTTTTAATTGGGCTGCTTGTTTTTTTGGAGTTGAATTGAGTGAGTTTTTTTATAAATTTGTGATATTAACCCCTTATCAGATATATCATTGGCAAATATCTTTTCCCATTCAGTAGGATCCCTTTTTGTTTTATTGATGGTTTCCTTTGCTGTGAAAAAAACTTTTAGTTTGATGTAATCCCACATGTTTATTTTTTCTCTTATTTCCCTTGCCTGAGGGGATATATCAGTAAAAATCTTACTCCGGGTAATGTCTGTAAAGTTTCTTCCTATATTTTCTTCTAGGAATTTTATGGTTTCAGATTTTACATTTAAGTCTTTAAGCCATTTTAAATTTATTTTTGTATGTGGTGTAAGGAGGTGGTCCAGCTTCATTTTTTTGCATGTGTTCTGTCCAGGTTTCCCAGCACCATTTATTGAATAGACTGTCTTTACCCCACCGTAAATTCTTGCTTCCATTATTGTAGATTAAATGACCATTTGGGCATGGGTTTATCTCTGGGTTCTCTATTCTTTTCCCTTGATCTATGTGTCTGTTTTTATGCCTGTACCATGCTGTTTTGATTACTGTAGACGTGTAGTATAAATTAATGTCACGTATCATTATGCCTCCCACTTTGTTCTTATTTCTCAAGATTGCTGAGGCTATCTGGGGTCTTTTATGGTTCCATATAAATTTTAGGATTATATGTTCTATTTCTATGAAAAACGTCATTGGTCGTTTGATAGGAATTGCGTTGAATATGTATATTGCCTTAGGCAGTATGGACACTTTAACTACATTAATTCTTCCTATCCATGAACATGGTATGTGTTTCCATCTATTTGTATCTTCTTTCATTTCTTTCTCCAGTGTCTTATAATTTTATGAGTACAGATCTTTTACTTCTTTGGTTAAATTTATTCCCAGGTATTTTATAGTTTTTGAAGCAATTGTAAATGGGATTGTTTTCTTAATTTCTCCTTCTGATGTTTTATTATTGGTATATACAAATGCAACTGATTTCTGAATATTACTTTTGTATCCTGCTACTTTACCAAATTCATCTATCAGCTTTAATAGTTTATTGGTGGAGTCTTTAGGGTTCTCTATATATAGTATTATGTCATCTGCATATAATGACAATTTTACTTCCTCCTTACCAATTGGATGCCTTTTATTTCTTTTTCTTGTCTGAACTTCTTGCTGTGGCTAGAACTTCCAGCACTATGTTGAATAGAAGTGGAGAAAGTGGGCAAACTTGCCTTGTTCCTGATCTTAAGGAGAATGGTTTTAGCTTTTCCCCATTGAGTATGATGTTAACTGTGGGTTTATCATATATGGCCTTTATTATGCTGAGATATGATCCCTCTATTCCCACTTTCTTAAGATTTTTATCATAAATGCTGCTGGATTTTATCAAATGCTTTTTCTGCATCTATTGATATGATCATATGATTTTTACTTTTCATTTTGTTAATGTGGTGTATCACATTAATTGATTTGCGGATGTTGAACCACCCTTGCATACCAGGGATGAATCCCACTTGATCACGGTGTATGATCTTTTTAATATATTGCTGAATTCTGTTCACTAATACTTTGTTGAGGATTTTTGCATCTATGTTCATTAAAGATACCGGCATGTAGTTTTCTTTTTTTGTAGTGTCTTTGTCTGATTTTGGGATCAGGGTTACAGTGGCCTCATAAAAAGTGTTTGGGAGCCTTCCCTCCTTCTGGATTTTTTGGAAGAGATTGAGGAGAATAGGTGATAATTCTTTTTTGAATGTTTTGTAAAATTCACCTGTAAAGCCATCTGGTCCAGGGCTTTGTTTGTTGGGAGATTGTTGATTACTGATTCAATTTCCCTGTTGGTAATCAGTCTATTCAGGTTTTCTGTTTCTTCTTGAGTTAGCCTTGGAAGGTTGTATGCTTCTAGAAAATTGTCCATTTCCTCCAGATTGTCAAATTTTTTGGCATAGAGTTGCTCATAGTAATTTCTTAATTTATTTTTTTTTTTTTTGGTATTTCTGTGGTATCTGTTGTCACTTCTCGTCTTTCAATTCTGATTTTTTTAATTTGGGTCCTCTCTCTGTTTGTTTTTGATAAGTCTGGCTAAAGGTTTGTCAATTTTGTTTCTCTTCTCTAAAAACCAACTCTTGGATTCGTTGATCTTTTGTATTGTTTTTCTGGTTTCTATTTCATTTATTTCCACTCTGATCTTTATTATCTCCTTCCTTGTACTCCCTTATTTTGCTTATTTTGCTGTTCTTTTTCTAGATCCCTTCTGGTATTCCTATAATGCATATGTTGTTGCACTTGATGTTATCCCAGAGGTCTCTTAAACCATTTTCATTGTTTTTTATTCTTTTTTATTTTTTGTTGTTCCACTTGGGTGATCTCTGCTAAATTGTCTTCTAAGTTGCTGATTCGATCTTCTGCCTTATTTAACCTACTGGTGATTCCTTCAAGTATGTTCTTTATTTCAGTTATTGTATTCTTTAGTTTTAACTGGCTGTTCATTATGATTTCTGTATCCTTCTTTATGTCACCACTAAGCTCCTTAAACATTCTTATCATCAGTGTTCTGAACTCTGTCTCTGATAGGTTGGTTACCTCTATTTCATTTGGTTCCAATTCTGGAGGTTTCTTCTGTTCTTTTATTTGGGACATGATTCTTTGTTTCCCCATTCTGGCTGACTCTGTGTGTGCTTCGATGGATTAGATAGATCCTCTAGGGTTCTTGGTTTTTGCTGGGTGATCTTATGTAGTATCTGTCCTTTATATTTGACTTTCACCACTTCCCTATTCTCTTGTGCATGGGCTCCAAAGGTGACCCTTGTGTTGTGTATATTGTCCTCTTAAAGTTGAGCTTTAATTGTCTTTGGCTTGTCAGTAGGTGGGATTGACCCCTATGCTGACTAGTTGTGAGACTTGGCTCTGCCCACAGTGGATGATCTGCTGTGTGAGGGTTGTTCAAATGAGGCTTGGCCCCTATGGGCTCTTGTGCCTGTAGAGAATTCCCTATGGGTGTGTCACTTGTAGGTCAAACCCAGTAATACTCTGGTTTGGTCTTCAGCTGGTCTCTGGGTGTGTTGAATCTTGTGCCTCTTGGGCTGGGCCCTGGTAGGGCAATTTCAGAACAAAGCAAATCACCAAGCACAACAACAACAAAGAAAAAAATCAAATGCCTCACATGTAAAAACAACCAATAACCCACACTCAACACAGGCAAAAATATCAAAAATACAAACAAAACAAAAAAAAAAGAAAGAAAAAAGTAGTGCCAGTCTTGGCTTAAGCCCACCAAGTAATCTCCAGATTGTCCTCTGCTGTAACAAAGAGTCCTCTGCATCTTGCTCAGGCAGAGCCGGCCACCTGGTGCCCAGAGTGACCCTGGCACTGCAGTTGTAGATGAGTGGGGCTAGGGGTTTGGATTGTAGTTTTCACAAAGTCAGTGCAGTTTCTGCTCTGGCCTGCACATACACACACTGAGAACACCACAACCAGCCCTGTGCCCAGGTCTCCTGAGTCTTAGGGCATTTCTTCTGTTGGGGCAGTGTGGAGGGTGCAAGATTTCTGAGCTGCTGAAAGCCCAGAGCTGCCTCTGTCACCTGCTGCTGACCCCTGGGTGTGTCTCTGCAGTTGTAATTGCCCTGCCCTAGGCAGGTCAGAAAAGGTGGCGGCTGGGGATGGAGGAGTCTTCTCTCTCCCAGCCCAGCAGTGTCACACTCTTCCCAGCCTCTTCCCTGGGTCATAGTTGCAAACCGGGTCTTCCCAGATCCTGCTACGGCTCCTCTGTAATCTGACACTACCCCTCAGTTCAGGGGCCAGCTTGAGTCTCTGAAAGGGCAGGGGTAAGATTGGGAGAGTGGGGGGATGTCGGTGGCAGTGAGGGTGCGAGAAGGGGCAATGTTGTGTTAGGTTTCAAGAAAGAAAGAAACAGAAAGTTAATGCAGTTAAATCTCAGAAGGCCAGGGGGTCTCGCAGTCACCAGAGACTGGAACCCCGAATCGGGCCAACTGGTGGCTTTTATTGGTAATCACACAAGGAAATGGCATTATCTTTTCCACAATCTGTGAATCTCATACATCATGTCACAAAAGTGAATCAAACCAATTATCTTTGTCCCCAAGCAGCTAGAGCAGAAAGTTTTATGATGACTTAGGTGAGTTATGCACCTCCCTGGGGGGCAAGTCTCTCCTGCTGTAACAATTCCGTTGAGATACATGGAGAGAGCTGATCTTTATTGTCCTCACGACTTCTCTCACAATCAGGTGAGAGAGGAAAGCCAGAGTCAGCAATGGCTTTTCCCAGGCAGGGGGAAGGGGAGGCAAGGCTCCGTCCTGGATTTTCTAAGGCAGCTCACTGGGGGTCCCCACTCCGTTCCGCCTGGCTTAAGTTGTATCTCACGTGAGATATCTTACCCATCTTTGGCTGCAAACCATCTTTTGGGGACCAAACAGAGAGATATAAGGTGTAAAACATTGAGATAAGCAAAGTCCCAAAAAGGCACAGTCTCACAGATTTTTCCTTCCTCACGGAAAGACACGGGGTGGGGGGAGGGGGGACAGTCGGCTAGGCTGCTGTGTGACAACACGGGGAGCGGCCCAGCTGGAGGTCTTCCTTTGCCTGTTTACTTCCTTTGCCTGACCTAGGGCCCAGCTGGAGGTCTCAGCTGAGGTTACTGCCTCAAATGCTGCATATGCTGCTTTCTTGCAGGAGAGATCAGCTGTGGGATGCAGGAAGAGAGTTCACCTTCTGGCTCTTGTGATTTCTATTCTGTCCTGGGATCCCCTGTGTCTTCGCAGCCGCAGATGTCGGCCGCGTCTCCACTCTGCTCCCTTCCCTCTTCCCCTGCTCGCCCAGTATGCCCACCTTCAAGTAATCCTCATACGAGTTTCTTAGCTGTTCCGTGTGATGTGTTATAGATGGTCAATTTGTGGTAAGTTTCAGAGGAGAACTCAAGAAGACCACCTCGCTGCCACCATTCCTATGATGTCATCCCCACATTATATTTTTTAAGTTTACATAATTTTAATATACTCTAAATAATTTTCCAGGCACTAAATTTACTATTTGAGTATCTAGTCTCTTAAAAAAATCCCAATTCGTAACATAGACTTTAAACATATAGAATTTATAATGTAAAATAAGTACATTGTTTTAAAATTATGACATTGTATGACCTTAAGAGACTTTTCTTTTTTAATAAATTTTATTGGGGAATATTTGGGAACAGTATGTTTCTCATCAGATCCAAGTTGTTGTCCTTCAATCTAGCTTAAGAGGTTGCAGCTCACTGGCCCACGTGGGAATCACACCGGCAACCCTGTTGTTCAGAGCTCACGCTCTAACCAACTGAGCCATCCGCCACCCCCTTAAGAGACTTTTAAAAAACAGATGTATTGAGGTGTAATTTACATACCATAAGTTCATCTGTTTTAAGTGTACAGTTCAATGATTTTTAGTATAAATTTAGAGTTATACAACCATCACCACAGTCCGATTTTACAACGTTTCATCATACCGAAAAGATCCCTCATGCAGTTTAAGAGACTTTCAAAAACGCAGAAAAGGAGTCAACCTGATAATAAATTTGCTAATATAGAATCATCAGACTTCAGAGTTGTAAAGCTCTTAAGACCATCTAGCTCAAACTGCCACCCCATGTTCAAATGCCTCTATAACAAACCTGTTGATGAGTAGTTACCCAGCCTAGTAAGTAACTATCTTATTTAACAACCTGGTTCATCCATGACCTATTTATTGCAGTTATTCCTTCCTTTGAAGTACTGAATCCTTACAAGGGCCATCCCTCCCATATGCCCTAATGCTCAGCTCAGTAACTTCAGTAAGACCCAACTCCAGCAGTCTTAAGACTATAAAAATCCATAGTAGCTCTGCTGTAGGAAACATTTGGGGATCTATGGGACTGAGTACCCCATAAATTAGTATCCAAGGAAGATACCTGAAAAAGTTTAAAGGAATTCTTCTTAAGCACTTGAGATTCAAACAGAAAGCTGAAGTAGGTAAGAGAAGCCTGCAAGCTTTAAAGTAGAAGAGTATGCCAAGGGAATTGAGCGCAATATTTGAAGATGGGCTGGAGATGCAGGATGGCTACAGAACATGTCTGGGGATGAGGAGCAACAGAATAAGAACTTAGGTGACACCAATGGAAAGTCCAAGGAACTGTTTAAAACCATTCAATGCAAAATTCTGAGGTCAACCAAATCAAGAAAACCTGTCAGTAAAGTAGACCAAAAACACGACTATGTAATTAAAAATGAAACTAAAACTAAGATTACTTATATTTTGGTATATTACCCCATCCCATGAATTCCCTCACTTTCTACTTTCTATTTTCCTAGTGAAAATAGCCTTCAGAAACAAAGCTGAAATAAAAACTTTTCCAGACATACAAAAGCTGAAAGAATTCATTACCAGCAGATTGGCACTACAAGAAATGTTATTCACAAAATGAAACGTTATACAACAACAATTTTAAAAAAAACCAAAACTATAATTGCATGCATCAATCTAGCTCAATATCACAAACATAGTAATGAATAGAAAAAGTAAGTCACAAATGAACATGTGCTGTATGATCCATTTATACGAAGACATAGAGCAAAAATAAGCTATATTCTTCAGAGATGCCAACATCTCTAAAGTTTAACACTTGCTAAACTATAAGGAAGAGAAATGATGATCACAAAAGTCAAGACAGTGTTACATAGAGGAAGGAAGAAGGGACATGGGAGGGACATATAGAGAGCAATGTTCTGTTCTTTAACTAGGTGGTGGTTATACTACCGTTTCCCCTAAAATACCTAGCTAGACAATCAGCTCTTTAGGAGCAAAAATTAATATAAGACCTGGTATTATATTAATTATATTATATTATATTATATTATATTATATTATATTATATTATATTATATTATACCAGGTCTTATATTATAGTAAAATAAGACGGGGTCGTATATTAATTATTGCTCCAAAAGACACATTAGAGCTGATGGTCCAGCTGGGTCTTATTTTCGGGGAAACACAGTAGAGTTTGCTTTAACTTTAAACTACTTCATTAAATAGTATATAAAGTCATGAAATTGACATTTTCATGTGTCAAATATGAGCAAATATTGACAATTTCAAATGGTTCAATATGATGTGTGTGTGTGTGTGTGTGTGTGTTTATTCAATTGATCTGTGTATGGTCAATTGATCATACACACACACACATTAATTTCATTTTTTAATTGTGAAATAAAAATGAAATTTCACAATTGAAAAATGAAAGGAAGAAAGAAGCATTGGATAGGAGTCAGGGAACCTAGGTTCTAAGATAACTAATTGGGTTCCAACCTGGGTTCTAAGACCACACAGGAGTCATTTAATCTGTTTTTATAGAGAAATAGTGTGGACTGGTGGGTAAGTGCTGGGTTCTGGAGACAGGAAGACCTAGGTTTAAAACCTGCCCCTGCCACTTAGGAGCTGCATCCATGTGATCTGATTAATTAACTTACTGAGGCATTGATTCCTTCCTCTGTAAAATAGCTGTAGTAGTACCCATCTCATAGAGTTGTTATGAAGTGTCTTTACATATTTATATATAAAAACTGTTTATATACTTTATATATATAAATACATTTTATATATGAATATACTTTATATATATATATATATATATATATATATATATATATATATATATATATATATATATTTAGTGTATATATATTTATATATATGTAGTTTATTTATATATATAATATATACACATAGGGTGCCAAAAAAGTGTACACATTTTAAGAAAGGAAAAAACCATATTAAAATTATAGTACTCACCAAACCATTGTCTGTGTCTATGAGTTTCTGTTTCTCATTTGTTTAGAGGGTAAGGGGGGTGGGGGGTGGGGGGTGGGAGATGAGGGTAAGGGGGATCGAATATATGGTGATGGAAGGAGAACTGACTCTGGGTGATGAACACACAATGGGATTTATAGATGATGTAATACAGAATTGTACACCTGAAATCTATGTAATTTTACTAACAATTGTCACCCCAATAAATTTAATTTAAAAAAATAATAATAATAATAATAATAAAATTATAGTACTCAATATATACCAATAACAAAAGATGAATACAAGTCGCATTTGACTTCTACAATTACAAGACGTGCTCAGAGTGGTTACCATCAGCATAATTTTAATACAGTTTTTTCCTTTCTTAAAATGTTTATACATTTTTTGGCACCCTCTGTATATTTAAATGAAGAAGTAATAATAGTGTGTAATAATAGCTTAGTACAATGTCTACACTTTGTAAATAACTGACTGACATCAGTCATGTTAGTCAATTGAAAAAGCACAAGATTCTATGCAAGCACTATGACTACTTTTATCCTCTTATGTGTCCACCTTAGTTCATTATCATTTATCACAAAGGCAATGCTACCCACCTTGACAATACTGGAGGCAAAGTAGCCAGCAAGAGTTAGGATAGACCCACCACTGCCTTCCACATTGTGTCAGAGGTGAACACAACATCTGAATTTCTTAACGGAAAATTAAACCATACTCTTCCTAACCCCAGCCTTCTAGTGCAAAATTGAGATTCTTGTTACAAGAAAACAAGACCTTTCAAAAAACCACCTAGATGTCAATCAATCAAACCCCCTCGATTCACAGACAAAGAACCAAAGCCCAGAAAGCAGTCTAAAACAAAACAAGCCACATTTCCAGGGGACCCAGCTGTGCCAGTAAGGCTTGGTCAGCCAAGACTTCCAGGGTTCCAGGGGCAGGAGCCGCTGGGTGCACAAGGTCCCTTTTCAGACAGCCGCAGGCTGCTCAGATGATGGTGGATTTCTTCCCACCAGGGCCAGCAGATGGCTTAGCTTTTCTACTCTGAAACTTTTTTTTTTAATTTGAAGTTGTGCTATTTCTATACATAACATTTTTAAAAAAGGAAGTGGGATGTACCTGTTGCGGAAACAGATGTGCCAACAGTCCCCACTCCACCCTCATAAGTCATATCACCCCACTCCCATTAGCAAGACACCAAAGGCTGTAAACTCAGAACCAGAAGAAAGCTTAAAATCTCTGGCTGATTTTATTTTAAGGTTCAAGCAGTTGAGATTAAAAAAAACAAAGCAGAAAATAGGCATATGGAAAGAGGCAAGTTACGTAAAAATACAATCATAGTATAGCTCTCTCTTTCAAATTTCAAGTGAGAACATCAAGTTTTATGTTTTAGCTTGGCTGGTACTGTTGGGTGGATTAAGAAAAAGCAACAGGCTTCCCAAAATTCAAAGCCAAGTGCATGGGCTTGGATGCAGGTGGTTGCATCCTGTAAAAAAATTCCTAAGATACCCTCAGCCCATGATGTCATAGATATCGGGGTCTAATCTCTGGACCACTGTTTTGTTGAGTTAATCAGTCATTAATACAAAAACGCCCCCTTGTACCCCCACCATAAATTATGGCTCAGTCCTATTCCAGAAACTCAAAAGAAACCAAACACTCATTTAAAAATTCAAATTAAAAATAAATGTTAAGACTGAGCATACACATTACTCTTCCCCTATTTAGTTTACATTATCTTATACTCAGAGGATGCCCTTTTCAAGATGATGCTCTCATGGGTTGGTGAGACTCGAGCTGCAGTGGCTGGACTCAAGGATTACTTACTTCATGTCGTGATGCTAGTAAAACCCACAAACTGTGGCATATAGTGAAAAGTAGTCAATGGTTTTTCTACTGTTGAGTGATCTTGTGAGTACCAGCCACAATGTTATTAGTATGAAAATACTGTACGGATTCTTCTTAATGAGAGAAGTTGTATGAAAAATGCCCTTACTCCTCAGTTGTAAATGCCAAAACTCACTTTGGTCCAGCTTCATTGTTATTTACAAAGACCAACTCCATAATGAAGATTATGGTCCAGCTACAGACATAGCGGCCTATAAGGAAGATTCTTGTTTGTCTATTAAATATTTATTCCAGCCTGGGATAGTGATAGTGAAGCTGAAATTAAGATATCACCCATTAATCATTTGACACATGTTAAATTGCTGAGCTTGAATAACATGTTTCAAGTAATGGGAAATCTGGCAAATCTTAGTGACCACTATCCTCTATCATTCTACTTCAGGGACCCCATACAGTCTGCACTATTATTTTGGCTTAGTCATTAGCTTACAGTGAATGAGGAACCACATGCGAGGTAAGATTCTTAGCCATTAATTTGTTAAATAAACACCAGCCTCTCCAGCCCTCCTGTCTGTGACACTTTGCTCCTGTGTGGAGCTTATGAAATTCAAATTTTCTGTGGTGGAACTGTTAAGGTCCCAAGGAACACCTCATCCCTTTGGGTAAGAATAAAGTTGTTCGTGAAAGGAAGGTCATGCTGTAGGGAAGGAAATGGAAACTTGTGAGTCCACCCTTGGGCCATAATGGCCTAATGAAAGGTACCAATGGATAAGGTAAATGGAAAACAGGAATACAAGTGGGTCTGTATTCATCAGAGATATTGGTCTGTAGTTCTCTTTTTTTGTGTTGTCCTTACCAGGTTTTGGTATCGGTAATGTTGGCCTCATAAAATGAGTTAGGGAGTACTGTAGATTCTTCAATTTTTTGGAAGAGTTTCAGCAGGTCTGGTATTAGATTCTCTTTGAAGGCTTGGTAGAATTCACTAGTGAAGCCATCTGGTCCCGGACTTTTGTTTTTGGGAAGGTTTTGCATGACTGATTCAATTTCGTAACGGTTATCGGTCTATTCCAATTCTTCATGATTCAGCCTAGGAAGACTATATGTTTCTAAGAACTTGTCCATCACTTCTAGGTTCTTGAATTTGGTGGCATATAGTCCTTCCTAGTATTCTTGGATGATCCTTTGTATTTCTGTGGCATCTATGATAACTTCCCCTCTTTCATTTATGATTTTGTTTATTAGTGTCTTTTCTCTTTTTATCTTAGTGAGTCTAGCCAAGGGTTTGTCAGTTTTGTTAATCTTTTCAAAGAACAAACTCTTTGTCACATTAATTTTTTCTATTGTCTTTTTGTTCTCTATTTCATTTAGTTCTGCTCTGATTTTTATTATTTCCTTTCTTCTGATGACCTTGGGTTTTATTTGTTCTTCTTCTTCTAGTTCTTTAAGGTGTAACGTGAGGTTATTTATCTGGGATTTTTCTTGTTTCTTGAGATAGGCCTGTAATGATATAAATTTCTATCTTAAAACTGCTTTCACCGCATCCCAAAAATTTTGGCAGGATGTATTTTCATTCTCATTTCTTTCTATGCATCTTTTGATCTCTCCTCTTATTTCTTCTTTGACCCGGTCGTTCTTTAAAAGTATGTTGTTTAATCTCCACATATTTGTGGTTTGTCCTGCTTTTTTTAGCAGATGATATCAATTTCAAAGCCTTGTGATCAGAGAATATGCTTGGTGTGATTTCAATCTTAAATTTGCTTAGGCTTGTTTTATGTCCCAATATATGGTCTATCCTTGAGAATGTTCTATGTACACTAGAAAAAAAAATGTATAGTCTGCTGTTTTAGGGTGATGTGCTCTATAAATGTCAATTATGTCCATTCATCTAATGTGTCATTTAGGGCTGCTATTTCTTTATTTATTTTCTGTTTGGATGATCTGTCCATAGCTGTCAATGATGTATTTAGGTCCCCTAATATAATTGTGTTTTGGTCAATTTCTCCCTTTAGTTCTGTTAGTAGTTGCTTGGTGTGTTTCGGTGCTCCCAGATTGGGGGCATAAATATTGATGACTGTGATGTCTTCTTGTTGTATAGTCCCCTTTACCATTATGAAATGTCCATCTTTGTCTCTTGTTACCTTTTTCACCCTGAAGTCTGTTTCATCTGATATCAGTATAGCTACACCTGATTTTCTCTGGATACCATTTGCTTGGAGTGTCAATTTCTACCCTTTCACTTTGAGCCTATGTTTGTCCTTGTAGCTGAGATGCATCTCTTGGAGACAGCATATGGTTGGGTTCAGTTTTTTGATCCAGTCTGCTACTCTGTGCCTTTTTATTGGTGAGTTCAGTCCATTTACATTTAGGGTGATTATTGATGTGTGAGAATTTCCTATCATTCTATCTTTAGTTTTCTGGTAAGACTGTGTCTCCATTGTTTCTTTGCCTTTTTGTTGTTGTCTATTATTTCTGTGTGGTGGTATTCTATTATTTTCCCTCTGTTTCTTCTTTTATTACAATATATATTTCAGTTCTGAATTGTTTTTTGAGTGGTTACAATTAAGTTTATGTAAAAGAAAGTTTGATATTTAGAGTATTCCATTTTCTGCAGCATGCTTACTTTGTCCATCATATGTTTGTTCAGGCCTTTACTCTCCCCCTTTTTATGTTCTGGTTGCCACAAATTGTACCTGTTGATGGTGGTCAAGTAGCCTCCTTTAGTATTTCTTGTAGTGCAGGTCATGTATTAGAAAATTCCCTCAGCTTCTGTATGTCTGGAAAGGTCTTTATTCCTCCTTCATATCTAAAGGAAATCTTTGCTGGACATATTATTCTTGGCTCATAATTTCTCTCTTTCAATAGTTTGAATATTTGGTTCCACTCCCTCCTGGCTTGTAGAGTTTCTGCTGAAAAATCTGATGATATTCTAATGGGCTTTCCTTTGTAGGTTACTGTCTTCTTTTCCCTGGCTGCCTTGGGGATTCTTTCTTTGTCATTGATTTTTGACAGCTTCAATACAATGTGCCTTGGAGAAGGCCTGTTGGGGTTGAGGTAATTAGGTGTTCTATTTGCTTCTTGGGTTCGAGGATCCAGTTCTTTCCACAAGTTTGGGAAATTCTCATTGACTATTGGTTTGAATATACTCTCTGTTCGCTTCTCTCTTTCTTCTCCTTCTGGTATGACCATTATTCTTATATTGTTCTTTCTGATGGAGTCAGAAAGTTCTTGTAGAGTTCTTTCATTTCTTTTAAGTCTCAAGTCTCTTTCTTCTTCCATCCATGTCTTTTCCAGGTTTCTATCTTCGATGTCACTGATTCTTTCCTCCATCTGGTCAACTCTACTACCTAAGCTGGCTATTTCGTTCTTCATTTATTTTATTGAGTTCTTAATATCCAGAAATTCTATTTGGTTCTTTTTTAAAATTTCAATCTCTTTGGTAAAATGTTCATTTTGTTCTTTGATTGTGTTTCTGAGTTCACTAAACTGCCTGTCTGTTTTCTTGCATCTCGTTGAGGTTTTTTTAAGAACTGCAATCTTGAATTCTCTGTTATTTAAGTCACATATTTCCATATCTTTAAGTGTATTTTCTGGAGACGTTTTATTTTCTTTCTGAGTTGTCTTTGCCTTGGTTACTCGTGGCCATTAATGATTTATTATTTCTCTTCCTAGACATCTACAGGAGTGGGTTCTGCAACAGGTTGATAGAAAGAGGTCTTTCTTTTGTTTTCCAGTACTTGTTGGTAGAATGTTTTTCTCTCTGAATGCAGCCTTTTATTCTCTCTCACACTGTAGTGTTATGTTTTCTCTGCAGTATTCCAGTTTTCACACAATGGGGGGATTCCCTGGAAGGTGGGCCTCTCCTCTGTGAACAGTTGGCCTTGGTCATATGGCACCACCTCGTGGGGGGATGAGGAGAGCTTCTGAGGTTTCAAAGCTCTTCCTGCCCCAGATTCAGAGGCTTGTGCTTCAGCAGCTCTGTTTACTCCTGCAGGGATCCACCCAGATAGGTGGGGACAGGGGCAGGGTGGATATGAGAGGTGGCCAGAGCAATGACTGCAACCACCACCACTGCCAGTTCTGCTTCCACAGCTCCCTCCCCTTTGCCAGAACTAGTTGGGCTGCAAATCTGTGTCTGCAGACCACAGTTCTCAGAACTGCAAATATTCTGTTCTTTTGATCTGACACTGCTACTATTCTGCTTCTAGCACTGGGCAGGTGTGGGGGGGGGGTGAGCTCTGGGAGGGTAGGGAGGGGGTGGCTAGGCTCAGTGCCTAAGGCTTCCATTCTCTGCTCAGCAGTGAGGGCTTAAACCACTGTTTTCAGACTTCTTGCCTCAGTCTTTGCTCCGAGGTATCTGCCATGAGCTTTGGGCTCGGCCGTGTTATATGCTGTCCCCTCAGCCCTGTGGGCCATAAACGGAGCCCTAGCAGTCCGAAATCTTCCCTCTCCCAAAGTTGCAGTAATTCCAGGATGCAATGAGCTTGGAGCACTGAGCTAGGTCTGCGTCCTGCGCTCACGAGGCCCTGTCTCTGCACTTCTCCCTTCTCTCCTCCCCCACTCATGCAATTTGCCCACCTTTAGGTTATTTCAGTAGTGTGCCTCTTAGTCTTGCCTGTCTGCTGCGCAGGGAGTCCTTTGTGGAGTTATAGTTGTTCAATTTGTTGTAAATTCCAGGGGAGATTTCAAGAAGCTCACCTCATGCCGCCATTTTTATGACGTCAGTCTTCAGCCCAATTTTTAACTGAATCATTTGTCTTTTCTCTTTCAATTTATAGAAGATCTGTATATATTTATTCTTTATTATAAGTACAAAACAATTAAGTTTGTGAACTCAGTCTAGAAAAAGTGCTACATACCTCATTGCTGAATATCACTGTGGTCACCTTCGAAGTATTCCCTTTGGGAAGCTATACACTGATGCCAGCACCTAGTCCACCCTTCAAAGCAATTTTGGAACTCTTTTTCTGGAATGGCCATCAGAGCTGTCATCGTATTACTTTTGATGTCCTGAATGTCATCGAAATGTCTTCCTTTCAATATTTCCTTTATCTTCAGGTAAATAAAGAAGTCATGGGGGCCTGATCAGAGGAGTAGGGAGGGTGTTCCCATTCAGTTATTTGTCTACTGGCTAAAAACTCCCTCACAGACAGTGCCATGTGAGCATTTCATGATACAAGAGCCATGAATTGTTGGTGAAAAGTTTAGGTCATCTAACTTTTTCACACAGCCTTTTCAGCACTTCCAAATAGTAAAGTTGGTTAACTGTTTGTCATGTTGGTACAAATTCATAACGAATAATTCCTCTGATATCAAAAAAAGGTTAGCAACATTGTTGCAACAAGTTCTCAGACTTAATTGTCAGACCTCATATATGCATTGCAAATATCTTCTTCCAATCTATGAAGTTTTTTTTTTTTACTTTTTTCATGGATTTTTTTTAGATAAACAAAAGGTGTTTTATTTTAATGTAGTTAAATTTACCAATATTATCTTTTACAGATTGTTTTTTTGCATCTTTAAACAAGGTGCAAAGCAGTACATCTACAATATACTATCATTTGTATGAAAGGTAGGTGGGGAAGAAGACAAATTGCATTTTGTATATGTATAAAGAAAATTTGGAGAAACTATTAATTGTAGTAATTGGGGTGGAGAATAGAGGTGCACGGTTTGTGCAGGAGCAGAAATAGGTGGGCAATCCAGTTAGGAACAAATAAATCTGATTACAATCTAGTAACTAGATTGTAATTTAGGAACAATAAGTGAAGTCAGAAGCAAGAGATTTTTTTCAACAAATGGGCAGGGTGAGTGCTGTCCTGCTGGAAATTTCTTTCACCAGTTGTTGCAGAATGTTACTTGAGCAACTCTGGAAAGTTTTTGTATTTTATTATCAGGATTAGAGTAGAAGGCCTGCCAGCTGTCCTTGTAGTCTCGGGATACCATTAGGGGATTCCAGTAAATTTCCAATGGGTTTGAAACTCAAGGAAAAGGTAGATTGGTTGTTGATCCCAACGTCTAAGGAAACACAGAGATTAATAGCAAGTATCTGTTTAGATGTGTAGGCATTGTATTTCCTTAATGTGAGAGGCATAGATCTAAAACAGGGAGCTTATTAACAGCTTGACTTGGTTAGACCTGTTAACTCCAAGGAATTTACATATCATAAAGATTTCTAGTGGTCAACTTAGTCCAAATTCATAATTAGAGTCTAGCAGCTGTTGTTTATAGGGGGTCTCTCACATTACATTTTAGGGAAAAGCCACAAACTGGGGTGCCAAACACTGTGTTCCTGTGTTCTTATAAAGGAGATCTTGGATTCGTATTTCTATCAATGGGCTGAGACCAACCCTGTCCAATAAGAACTGAGCAGCTGTATTCTCCTTTGTATACCATGTTTTCCCCAAAATAAGACCTAACTGGACAATCAGCTCTAATGCATCCTTTGGAGCAAAAATTAGTATAAAACCTGGTCTTATATTATAGTAAAATAAGACCCAGTCTTACATTAATTTTTGCTCCAAAAGACGCATTAGAGCTGATTGTCCTGCTAGGTCTTATTTTCGGGGAAACACAGTAGTACCAATCAAGACACGCAATTCCAACCAAACAGAAGAGTGCAATTTGGACCAATCAAACTGTGCAAATTTGGATCCTTCATTTGAATAAAAATACACCAATCAGGGACCAGGGCAGGCACTTTATATAAGTGAGACTTCCCTTTGTCTTGGGGGAGCACACTTTCAGTTTCCACGAGAAGTTGTGTCTCCTTGGTTTGCCAACTGTTCACCTAAATAAAGTCTCTCCACCCCAGATTGGGGACTCCTGTTGGCATTGGATTTGTGGCAGTGACCATTTGTTGACACATCTCTTTCCTCTTTCTACAAAGTTAAAGCAGTGTCTTCTGGGAATGCAACTTGATTGAACCCATTGAATCAGCCCTTAACACCTTATAATATTTTTTTAAAGGACTTTTATTGGGGAACAGTGTGTACTTCCAGGACTTTTTCCAAGTCAAGTTGTTGTCCTTTCAATCTTAGTTGCAGGGGGCGCAGCCCACCATCCCTTGCAGAAGTCCAACCGGCAATATGGTGGTTGAGAGCCCATGCTCCAACCAACTGAGCCATCTCGGAGCTCAGAGGCAGCCCAGCTCAAGGTGCCATGTTCAATCTTAGTTGCAGGGAGCAGAGCCCACCATCTCTTGCGGAAGTCGAACCAGCAACCTTGTAGTTGAGAGCCCGCGCTTGCCCATGTGGGAATTGAACTGCCAGCCTTTGGTGTTAGGAGAATGGAGCTCCAACCACCTGAGCCACCAGGCCAGCCCACCTTATAATAATTTAACACATTATCCATCACATGATGTTTCACCAGTGCATGAGCGTTAGTGACCAGACATCTCTTGGGCCCTATCCATTGATATTTCATGCAAGAAGTGTCTACCTTTCTGTTTGCTGTAACACTCATGTTCATTAAAATTATGGACAGAATGTCTGGCCACTGTAGTAAAAACCACCATATTAGTCTCCAAGAATTATGAATGTGGGACTTGATTGTGGAGAAGAGCAATATTTGATAGAATTGCCAGGGGAATATAGTCAGTTGATAAAGATAAGAACAAATACCTGTGAATAGATAATGGCCACAGCCCTGGCTGTGTTATTAACCAAACTAACCATTGTATAACAACTGAAACAGAAAGTAAGAAAAACCTTGAGAAATGTTTATTCATCCAAAAGTGAGAACCTTCTGTTTTTATAGTTAATGAAGTACCCAAAAGCAGAGTCAGTCTAAATGTTAATTTTGAGAATAGTATCCACTCTGGTGAAGCAATATTTGCAATCTAGGTAGAATACACAGAAACAAAGAGCCTAAAACACTTTTAATTACTTCACCATGAATATAGACCACAAAACCAGAGGTGAATTTTTATTTCTCTCAGCTACTAGTTCTCCCACCTCATTTTTACACATTTTTTAAAAATAATTCAAGGTACCTTTGTAAAGGAGAAATACACTCCTCTTGTGTGTTTCTCCTTTACTTTCACCCTACTACCACACTAACAATACTTTACTTCTGACACCAGATGTATGGGTTTTCCACAAGTCAAGCAATTCTCCATGACATCAGCTGGATGTCCTACAATTCAATTCAATTCTGACACTATCTACCTGGAGATAGTGTCAGATATCACAGCTTAAGGGTTCAGTCCCACCACAAGACTGCCTCCACTGTAGATACCAATCACAAGACCCAAGTTGTCACCTGTACTTATGACCAACTGGCTATAAATTGGTCAATTGGCTATGACCCTTTCCTTGGGTTCAGTAATTTACAACAACAGCTAACAGAACTCAGGGAAACACTTACTTATGTGTACCAGTTTATTATACAAAGGTCTGACAATTAAGTTCACGAGTCACCCTAGAAAACATGCTACATACCTCATTGCTGAATATCACTACAGTCACCTTTGAAGTACTCCCCTTGGGAAGCTATGCACCGATGTCAGCACCTAGCAATTTTGGAACTCTTTTTCTGGAATGGCCATCAGAACTGTCATTGTATTACACTTGATGTCCTGAATGTTATCAAAATGTCTTCCTTTCAATATTTCCTTCATCTTTGAGTAAAGAAATAAGTCATTGGGGGCCTGATCAGGTGAGTAGGGAGAGTGCTCCCATACAGTTATGTTTACTGGCTAAAAACTCTCTCACAGACAGTGATTGTGAGCTGGCGCATTATTGTGATGCAAGAGACATGAATTGTTAGCAAAAAGTTCATTTTCATCTAACTTTTCCACGCAGCCTTTTAAGCACTTCCAAATAGTAAACTTGGTTAACTGTTTTTCCAGTTGGTACAAATTCATAATGAATAATCCCTCTGATACCAAAAAAGGTTAGCAACATCATTTTGACTTGATTTAGACGGAAATTTTTTGGTCATGGAGAATTTGCTAACTTGCACGGTGCACTTTGACGCTTTGTTTCAGGTCATATTGGTACACCCGTGTTTCATCACCAGAGATAACATGGCCCAAAACATCGTCTTGCCTCTCCAAAAGGTCTTGGCAAACTTCAACTCCTCTCCGCTGCTTTAATTCATTGGTGAGCTCCTTCAGGAACATTTTTATACATACCTTTCTCATGCCAAGATGTTCAGTTAAGATTTTCCGGTTTCCCTATCAATTTTTACTTGGTCTGCTTTGCTTCTCACAGTCAGCCGATGATTTTGATGCTCAATTCGATGACTTTTTGCAATGTTTTCATCAGTTCTGCTCATTACTGGACACCCTGACCTCTCTTTATCAGTGATGTGTTCTCTCCACTCAGAAAAACGTTTAATCCATTTGTACACTGCCATTTTCTTTATGGCATTACCCCATAAACTTGGACTAACATGTCCCTGATTTCACTTCCACTCTTGCCAAGTTTAACAAGAAATTTAATGTTTTGTAGGTGCTCTAATTCAGGATCAGACATTCTCGCAATGGTACACAAAAACATGCAACAACAATAATGAATGCCACTCAGCAAGACACTGCCACACATCGACACAAACACAGCTGTGAGACACTGATATACCAAGGTTATGAAACCTTACTGAGCTGTTTGTACAGTGCTGCCAATGTAAGCACACGGTGGCAAGTTCGTGAACTTAATTGTCAGAATTTGTATAATAAAGGATACAGATGAACAGCCATATGAAGAGATACATAAAATCTGGGAGGGTCCCGAGTGCAGGAGTTTTTGTCCTCACGAAGTTGGGGTGCTCTACCCTCCCCTATATATGAAGGTGTTTACCAACCCAGAAGCTCTCTGAATCCCATGCTATTAATATTTTTATGGAGACTTCATCACGTAGACATGATCAATCATTAACTCCATTTCCAGCCCTTTTTGGAGAATGGGGCATGGGACTGAAAATTCCAAGCTTCTAGTCATGGTTTGTTTTTTTTTGTGACCAGCTCCCATCCAGGAACCCACCAAGAGTTGCCTTTATTAGTAGAACAAAAGACACTCTTATCACACAGAAAGTTCTGAGGGATTAGGAACTTTGTGTCAAGAACCAGGGTCAAAGACTAAATATTAGAGCAAAAGATGCTCCTAATGCTCTTATCACTCAGGAAATTACAAGGATTTCAGGAACTCAGTGCCAGTAACTGGGGATATATATATATATATATATATATATATATATATATATATATATATATATATATGTATATGTATATGTATATGTATATGTATATATATGTACATACAGGGGTGCCAAAAAAAATGTATACACATGATTTGTATTCATCTTTTGTATACATTTTTTTGGCTTTCTCTCTCTCTCTCTCTCTCTCTCTCTCTCTATATATATATATATATATATATATATATGGCAAAAAAAATGTATACAAGTGGACACTTTGGTCAACATTGCTCAGGCAGTAGTTCGCGGTAATCAGAAACGTCTGGACACTGGTGGTAACCACTTTGAGCACCTCTTGTAATTGTAGAAGTCAAATGTGACTTATATTCATCTTTTGTTATCGGTATATATTGAGTATTAAAATTTTAATACAGTTTTCCTTTCTTAAAATGTGTATATATTTTTGGCACCCTCTGTATACATGATATATATATATTGAGATATATATATATATATATATATATATATATATATATGTATGTGTATGTGTATATAGATATATATATACACACATATATATATATCAGAAAAACAATAACACTTTAAAATTTACAGAGAGTATAAATGGGTTAACTCTGCAGTAGTAAACGCCATATAATGTGCAATATTGCCTAAGATTTATATACTCTAAAAGAACCAATTTATACAGATACTACTTATTTAAATTATGATTCAATGTAGTTGTACATATCTGTGTTTAGATTTACATACTTTTAAATAATAGAGTAGGTAGTTGACCTATAGGACAAGTATAAAGAATTTAAGTAGTTCCATATAATCTAGTTTTTTGTTAAAATATAAATACAAAGTTTAGAATTAATTAATATGCCATGTTTGCATTTTTGCTGCATGCTGTGGCAAACATAGGAAAAAGAGGTAACCATAATTTAACCCCAAATTCACAAAATAATTTTATTGCAATGTTAATTTTGATTAGAAGTATGAGTAAATTTAAATTTAAATTTAGTTCCCTTGTTTTTATTTTACTGAGTAATGTAAAACTTCCTAAGCCTTGGTACAAAAGAATTTCTTCCAGCCTTTTAAAATTATAACTATCTTTTTGTCATTTTTACCTTTTTACAAACAAAGAGAGTTAGGCTGGAAGTGTCCTGCACTTATTTGTAATCAAATTTAGATTGATTTCCCCATCCCATATTGGGAGTCTTTGAGATCTCTAGAGATTTGCTATAATCTGGTGGCTGCTTGGGCTGACATCCTTTCTCCACTTGAAAAGCAGTTCCTAGCTTGCTTCTGTGAGCTGGTACAAACTGGATGTCTGCCCATGGACACCAAAGTATCACACAAATCAAACTGCCCATTATGAACTGGGTATTTATCTGAACCACAAAATATAAAATTAAATGTGCTTCATGTCAATCTAGTATAAAACAGAAGCCGAATATACCAGACTGGGCCTGAACGGGTGTGGGATGCACAAGTAAGCTGTATAAGCAGGTGCAACTGCTTTTCCATCTCTTTCCTCACCCCACACCTACAGCTTCATGGGTAGTTCCCTAAGAACAATTACCAGAGGAAGAGAAGGAATTGGGCTGGATAGCCACAGTATGCTAGCTCCAAACAGAAGAGAATGGCTTCTCTACTACAACCCTACTCAGTAGTACCTTCAAAGTCAGAAAATCTCTCCAGTGGGCAAAACTTTAAGCAGCATATCTAGTTGTCCACTTTGTTTTGAAGGAAGTGGCCTAAAGTATGTAACTATGTGAATCAAAAGCAGCATCTAACAGGTTGGCCACCTGCTCAAACCCTTCAAAGAAAAACATAATTTAAAGATGGTTGAAAAGGAAGTCTGAGAAAGAACTATTGTGAAATGGTTAGAGTATGAAGATATTTACGTCTCATGTAAAAGTCTTATAAAATACTGAAGTTCCCTAAGCTTGGGGCTCTTCAGCTGTGACATAAACCTACTGTATGCAGAGCATCCACCTGGGTTTCTCTGCATCATACAATCAGACTTGGTGGCAAGGGGAACCAAAGCAAATGTGAAGGTCTCACTACCTGCTGGGCCATGAGTAAGAAACTTCTTTGTCTCTGATCCAGGAGTCTTGTGTCTTCTGTCAGCATCCATGAAGAGGTGACAGGCAAACTTGTTAGCTTGTAAGTGGGATAAAAAAATGCAGCTCCTTCAAAGGTGTTCACAGTTTTGGCAATCAGGATGAAATGCTAACAGATACATGGTTTCTGGAAGAGGCAATGACAAGAGCCCTTTGTGGGCTAGATTCTGAGACATGAGAGACTCCTTGGGATGCAGTGGTAAATGCTCTCATCCAAGTGTTAGGCAAGAGCTGGGGAGTGAGTGTCCCCATTATTTTACCTGTTAGTGAGGCTAAGAAGTGAGAATTAAGATTGAGGCAAGCTGTCCAAATGGCGTTTGGTTGTTTATTTTCCTGAGTGGGAGGAGAAAATGATGTTATCGTGACAATGCAAACCAGCCCTACAGTACCAGCCACAAGGCAACAAAGTAGTGGTCAGTTAGTTAACATATGGCCAAAGCTAAAGCTAATGGTGTCAGTAGTGAGGAAATAAAGCCTTGGGTAGACCAAAACCATAAATTTATTTACTTGAGTCTGGGCCACTGCCAGTCACATGAAACTTGAGAGCAAGTACAAAGCCTTGCTTACTGACACAGAGCCACACTCAAGAGACATTAAGTCATTGCCCTCTGTTCCAGAGAGAAACACTATCTTTATCTTCCATGGCTATTATAGTTGCTTATAACAAAACCTCTGTGAGGTGACATTAAGCTGACATTTGAATGACAAGAGTCTGACAAGTGAATAACAAATGGTAAGCACTCCAGGTAGAGAACACCTAATGCAAAGACCCTTCATTGAAAATAAGCATGGGTCTTCCAGAAACAGACAGGACTGAATGTGGAGAATGAGAAAAAGAGCAATCAAGGAAAATGCCTGTATTTTTGCAAATAGATAGGCGATGATTCTGTTTAATGAAACATGATCACTGGGGAAGAGCAAATTTGGAAAGGGAATCAGTTATTGTTTGGCCACATTACATTTGAAATGTCTCTTAGATGTCTTTGTGAAGATATCAAATAGGCACTTAGATTTATGAATCTAGAGTTCTGGGGGAAAGTCAAAGCAAGAAATAGAGATTTGAGAGTACTCAGCATGTAACTAACATTTATTGGGTGCTTACTATGTGCCAGGCACTATCTATCTAAGCACCTTATGGATATTTTCTTAGTTATGCTCTCAACATCCATATGGGGCTGACACTGTGTTACTATCTTCAATTTAAAGATAAGAAACAGAAATTTCTCCAAGGTCACTCAGCTAGTGGAGGTAAAGCAAGAAGAAACACCCAGTCAAACTCCAGAGCCCAAGCTCATTACCACTATGCTATGCTGCCTGGTACACGACGCTATTTAAAGAAAGCCGTAGGAATAGATGAGGTCACCCAGGGACTGTGTGTAGATAAAGAGAAAAGGGCACTGCAACATTTACTTACGTCCTTTCAGAATTTACAATTCTGTCTGGTTCTGTACTTAACAAACAAGATGCTAATTTATTAACTTGATCTAGCTCATCAGGAATGTTACTGTACAGATGCCCAACCCCAGCTCCCAAACTAGATCTACAAAATGTTATAAATTAGTAAAGTAGCATTCTTATTTATAATTGCTCTTGTCTGTATGGCTGGTTTGATTCCATCCCCAGAATGTTATTTCCCTTTGATTAATTGATAAAAATAGAATATCTGGACCAGTAGTGATCTTCCAAGATGCTAACACCCTGTGGGATCCTACATAAAGCACCCAGCAGGCTTTCCTGGGCATCTCTTTAGACACAGCATGTCTCACACCAGTAATTCTGGAATGAAGGGTTTCCATGTGGCTTATTGAAAATTCAAGGGCAAATAAAATTCTAAATTGAAAATGCTTAACTAAGAATTTTTCTCAAACAGTACATACTGTTTCAGCAACTATTTATAAGCGTTGGCAAGGCCCTGCCCTCAGGATAAACCATGGCAGCTGAGGAAAAGCACAGACCAGGTATGGGCTCTGTGATCTGCACATAAAGGAGTTCTACAAAGTCCCTCCTTTTTTAGTTTTGAACAGTCATTAGGGCACATTAGATGCTCCAATTCTTCTCCTTTTTATCCTTAGAACAAAACATTCATTTATAACTTTTATTTCAGTTGCCATCACTGGATCTTAATCAGATAATGCTCCCTCAGTTCTCCAAGAAATCTATTGACAATTTCCTAAGGTCCAAAGATTTTGACACTCATTACTTAACAATTATTTGGACACAGTTTCCTATTTGAATAGAAAGAGGAGGCTCCTCTTGATCAAAAATGTTTTTGTGCCTTACCCTTTCAAGCATAAGTTTTTCCATGGAGCTAAAATGACATTTTTTCAAGGAAACCTTCCATGATAGCCCCTCTCCGTTAGGTTCCTATTATAAGGTACGATAGCCTCCATACTCCTTCATTACATCCATCACATTCGAAATTATGTGATCAACATCTATTTGTGAACAAAGACCACATCTGTATTATTCATTGCCATATGACCTAGCATAGTTTCTCGTACATAGAAAACGTTCAACAAATATTTGTTGAATGACTAAATGAGTGAAAAACACTGGACACAGATAAGGCAGCTTCCAGCAACATCAACTATGTACATGATCATTGTGATCTTGAAGTTTGTATAGTGATCACAAAGACTTTGACAAAGGAACTTGAGATGGTATTTCTAAATTATTGATATATGATGATAATTTACCTTCATTCTATATCCATAGCAATTAATGTAAGTATTGAAGTACGGTAAGCCATCTTATCTGAAACTCTCTAAACTTGGTAAAACTCCTGAATTTCCTCTGTTCTATTGATAATGTTGGCAAGAATTTATGGCCAAACATAATTTATATTTTGACTCCTTTAATTTCTGTGGCCTTTAGTGATAAAGTCTTACCAGCTTGGCTCTTTTTTTGTATCATTATGTCTCATTGGATCAGTTTAAGAGATCCACTGAACTGTTTTTGCAAAAACTCTACACCTAAGGCCATCTCACAACATATCATTTAAGAGTTTCATAAATGACATTTGATAAAGATGGTGCAGTTCTATAACTTAAGCAATAATGACTTTACCAAACTATTTACCACATTCATAAAACTTAGATCTCTTAACAATTTTGATCTCTTATATCCAGTATCCTAGCATTAAGTAAGGCATGTTTAGGCCCCTCAACCTGTCATAAGAACGCAAAGCTTCTTCTAGGGCCTTGCTATTTGGAGAACAGAAGTAGCAGTATCACCTGGTGCTATGGACTTAATGTGTGCCCCCAAAATTGGCATGTTGACGCCCTAACTCCCAATGTGATGTTCTGTGTAGTGAGGGCCTTTGGGAGGTGATTAGGTTTAGATGAGATCATGAGAATGGAGCCCTCTTCTACTCCCTCTGCCATGTGATGATTCAAACAGTAAGAAGGCTGCCATCTGCAAGCCAGGAAGACGGTGCTCACCAGCACCCAACTGTGCAGGCACCCTGATCTGAAGCTTTCAGCCTTAAGAACTGTGAGAAAGATTTCTGTTGTTTAAGCCATCCAGTCTGTGGTATTTTTTATGGCAACCTGAGCTAAGACACCTGGGAGCCTGTTAGAAACGCTGAAACAAAGAACCTAACCCAGACCTGTTGAATCAGAATCTGCATTTTTATAAGATCTTAAAGTGATTTTCATACTTGCTGTATGGCACAATTAAAGTTTGAGAAGCTCTGTTTTGGGGACCTACTTCAAGACAGAATAAAAATCAATCCCAGGACACAGGTTCCCTGATGTCATATTCCTCAATACACTCCCAACCAGAAGTACCAAATTGCTGACCAGTCCTCGAAAATGAAACCTTCAGGGACAGCTTTCCCTGATTCCCTTTTAACTGGATTTCATCTCTGAGGCCAGAGGTAGGATATCATGAACTGCTAGGATATCAACTTAGGATACAAATAGACAGGCAGAAGACAAGCAGTCCAACTACAGGTGGTTTTTGTGGGGGTTTTTTCAGCTTTGAGGTATAATTGACCAGTAAAATGTTATATATTTAAAGTATACAACATAAAGACTTAACATATGTGTACTTTGTGACATGATTACAACAATCATGTTAACACACCCATCACCTCACAGTTACATTTGTGTGTGTGTGCTGAGAAGACATAAGGTCTACTTTCTTAGCAAATTTCAAGGACATAACACAGTATTATTAATCAGTCACCACTCTTTATATCACCACTCTGTATATCAGACCCCCAGAGCTTATTCATCTCATAATGGAAAGCTTGTGTCCTTCAGCCATTCTTTATTGTAGTAAAAACTATCCCTGTCATCCTCACCCTAAAATCACACATTCATATATCAACAGAACGAACATTAACAGGAACTTGAAAGGAGCAAAATCCACAACTAAGTTAAACCATGTACTCTTGACACAGTGAAGTCTACTCGTGCAAATTTTTGGCTGTCAGTGTTGATGGATCACCAGACCCTCCTCTTCCTCTTCAGTTGGCGTTATCAGATTTCCAAGCTCCACAGTGACACACTTTAAGGGACCCAGAGGAAATAGCATACACTTTCACTTTTTTTCTGAATCACAAGTGCCTATTCTATTACTTTTATTACTAGATCTGTGTCTAGAACTAAATAAGGTTTTGCTTGGTTTAGTTTTTTAATTGACTTTTTTTTCTTTCGGTTTTATTGAGATAAAACTGACATGCTATATAAGCTTAAGGTGTACAACATAATGAATTGATCCACATATATTGTGAAATGATTGCCACAATAAGTTTAGTTAACACCCATCATCTCATATAGGTACAAGAAAAAAAGAAGAAAATGTTTTTTCCTTGTGATAATAACTTTTCAGATCTACTCTCTTAGCAACTTTCAAATATTCCATACATCGGTGTTAACTATAGTCATTACATCCCCAGTACTTATAACTGGAAGTTTGTACTTCTTGACCAGACTTTATTTTTTAAGAGCAGTTTTAGGTTCACAGCAAGGCTGAGCAGAAGATACAGAGTTCCATATGCACGCTGCACCTCACACATATACGTATACAGCTTTCCTTATTATCACCACCCCAGACCAGAGTGGTACTTTGGTTACAACTGATAAACCTACATTGACAGAACATTATCACCCACAGTCCACACTTAACATTAGGTTTTACTCTTGGTATCATACAGTCTATGGGTCTGGACAAATTTATAATAACATGTATCCACGATTATTGTATCAGAGAGCGATGCACTACCTTAAAAATCATAAAAATCCACTTTCACGTTTTACCACATATTTGCCCTGGCTAAAGCCGTAGTATGGGATAACTGTCCCCAAAAGCAAACAGAAGGGACAGGACAAAGATGAAGATCTCATTCGTCTAACTTTTCTCACCCAAAGTGGTCCCATTCCCCTTACAGGATATCAGAGAATACAGGTGGCCCTTTGAGTGGTGACATCAAATTTGCCTGTCAAGCTCAAAGTACTGGCCAAGTGTTAGCTTCAGTCTGTCTCTTGCCAATGGTTACTTACCACCTCTAGAAAATAGTTTACTTATTTGGGTTGCTTATAACAGGTGACAAAATAAAAAAATCTCCCAGTTTTACTAGTCAAAATCCCATGAACTCCCAAAGAATGGGGACAATCTTTTATTTATCTTTGTAGCCCACTGCATAGCACATAGTGTGCCTACCCCCCAAATTATCTGAGATGAAATGAGAGAAGCCAATACCTTGCCCAGGTTTTGCAACTCTAAACCAATACTTGTCCCACTTTTCCATATATACTTAAGTTATCCTTTGTTGTTATGAACTGCTAGGATAGCATGTCTGCCCTATCCTTTCTAACAAGGAAAACTGACTCCATCCTCCGCCTATAGAGAAACTGGAGAGCTGGACAGGGATGGTCATTCCCCAAGATCTTTCCACTCTGTGAATAGTCCTCTACTATCTCTCTAGCATCTTCCATGACCATTTGTGCACTAATGCTGTCAGCTTTTCCAAATGCTGACTTCCTCTCATGCAGCCTTGCTTAAACTAACAAATAAAAAGCCAGAGGCTATTTTAAGAAGCTGGTTTTTAGTTCTTTAGAAGCCATTAAATTGACCCAAGCAAACAAAAATAATAATTAATAAGAAGTGGCTAAGAACTGGATCTCAAGATTCTATGTCTCCTCACCCAGAGCCCCACGACTGGCTCCCCCTTGGCTGCGTTTCAAAGACAAAGTCCCATCTGGGGAGCAACGCCAAAGAGAAGTCCAAGCATGAGCCTGACTGCACCAAGCCATCTTCAGTCCATGCAAAGCGCTTTCTTCAGCTAAAAGGTAAAAAGAGCCTTTGTTACAAGTACATGGCAAATAACTGGCATTATCACTTTTGCTCTCAGCAAATCCTGAGAAAACACGATCTCCTAAATCAAGTATTGAGATCTGGCCTTAAATCAGTTAATTCCTGGGCCCGGCATGAGAAGAGGAGGTCTGTGAGGTTAAATACAGATCCCTTAGGGTCCACAAAGGTTGTCTCAGTGAGGGCAGGTACATATCCACTATCTACCAACCAAAGCACTTTAGTGCCAGGCTGGGAAAGTCCAAGCACTGAATAAAGACTCACTAAACTCAAAGGAGTTATTCTATTTGTCCCAGTAAGAGTAATTTGAGAGGCATGATAAAGTAGAAATTTGATCACAATAACTCAGACGTTGGCTTTGAGGTAAACTGAAAACAGCAAGTAAAACTATAAGCCTACTTACAAAAAGAAAGGAGCCATGAGAATGGGGGATGCAGTTTCATGGGAAGTTTTCTTATTTGTTTTCATGAGAAAGACTTAAGTGTAATTTTAAAGGAAGAAGTAAGTATAAGATCACTTTTTTATTGTTAGCTTTTTAATTCATTATTCATTCAACAATTTTTTTTTATTGTGTACCAACTATATGAGAAGAACTGGTATAGATGCTAGGGATATTTAAGTAAACGAAACAGATAAACCGCCCCCCTCCCCAAGAACATATGTTACCACTTCTTAATTCTTAAACAAATTCCTTAAATTTCTTGAAGAAAGGTTCCATGGATTCCAGACAGGGCTCGTCTAAGCTCTGCCTGAGAACATACCACGCAGCCTTACATTAGATCATTTAGTCTGTCACCTACTGTAAACTGGATCTTCTTCCTCTAAGACAAGGACTTGTGTCTCTTGTCCTTGCATCCTCAGAGTTTGGCAAAGCACGAGGTGGGGAGAGGAACACTGAGTCTAGTAAATACATCAACTCCACACAAGAAAGTTTACATTTGCTTGTTTGTTTTAACCTTAGAAGGCTGTTTATGTGCTAAGTATTTTGCCCAAAGTCACAGAGAAGTTTGGGTCTGGGTAGAGCTGAGAGAAGGTCCCTGACCTCTTAATGATTCTGGTGCTTGATTACAAGCACAATGCCAATTGAATATTTTCATTTTAAATAAATGACTATTGCTTAGAATATTCTTTTGTGCAGATTAGAGACCATGAGAGAAATAAGATATTTAGAAATAAGAAATATACTTCAGGAGTTTTTCCTAATGAAATGTGATGAGCTGTCACTACTGACTGAAATCATCAACTATTATCTTAAATTCCTTTGGATCTTTCTTTCCTTCTTATGCTGACAACCACCCTGGGAGGGCTAAGTGAGTCCTCAAGTTCCTGCATTTGTCTCTTCTCAGAATAGGCAATTTCCTGTTCATGCATCTGAGGAACAATAGAGTAATGATGAGCTCACACTGCCCCCTTCTGGCCCACCCACTCCTTAACAAGGAGCAAATATCCACTCCAGACTCTCTTTGCTCCTACTTTTGTAAAAAAAAAAAAAAAAAAGAAAAACAACATAATACCCCCACAAAAGTCAAATGTCTTTATTATATATATATAAAAAAAATGTACAGTTTTAGATCCTATGCTTAAGAAAAAAACCCTAAAATTGCCATAATGTTTAGATCCACTGCAAACTGTAAAAACAAGCTTTTTATATATTAAAAAAAAATTTACATTTTACAATTTTCTACATGCATGCACAAGGTCTCAGTTCTGTAACCCAAAAAAGAAAAAAATCTATATCCAACAGTAGAAAATTCTACATTTACAATCTCACTTGAAAGGGATTCAAAAAGCCCCTTTCTTCACATACAAAAGAACAAATCACAACAATCACACACCAGAACCAAGTCCATCAGCAGATGCTGCCCATGGGGAGGGCAGACCAACAAGAAGACAGACTGACAGACACCACAGAGAATCAGGGAGCTCATCCAGGCCCAACAGAAAAGGAGAAGCACAAACTCTGAGAAATGGTGAGATGAGGTTCAGAGATCCCAATGTCAAGGTCTGCAACAGGAATACTGAGGTGGGGGTGGGGAAGCGAGAAATTAAGGGCTAAAATGGTGGGAGGATGAGAAGAAACATGAGACACTAAAGGGAAATAAACTAGAATAAACAGAGCAGAAGAGTAGTTTAGAGAAAGGGACCAGGGGCAGAGTGGCGAGGTAGGTGAAGAACTGAGGCACAGTTTCCTGGAATGGAGGGAAGGAAGACAAGCGTTGCAAGGAGACGAAAAGGAAAGCCTAGTAAGTATAACAGGAATATACTAAGATGCCAAGTAGTCACAGAAAAAAGAGCGCTGGGGAGACCCAGCCACAGCATCCCCTGTTGTGATCCAGGGTGAGAGAGGGTAGCAACAGGTGGTCACATCCCCACATGGGAAGAGTGAGAAAATCCAGTGAGTGATGGGACAGGCAAAGTAGGGGACACTGCTCAGAGGGACTGAGTCAGCTGCACGCTCCACAGTAGTTCACAGCATGAAGACAACCTCCCATATAAGAGAAGCAAAAGACAAACACAGCCACACTTGACAATTCATCCTGACATTTTTTTAAAACATAATAATAATCAAAGAACACAAAGATACCACAGTTCTGATATAAAGGACCAAAACACTAACATTCTGTCACAGCCCTTAGTGCTTAGAGAGAGAGTTAGGGGAAATATTTTTTGTTTCGTTTCCAGAAAAAGGAATGAAAAATCACAGTGATTAAAAACATGGCAGGTTCTTAAAATAAACACTCCCCAGCCCCTAACCTAGGGCAGTAACTAAGATCCCAAATACTTTCCCTCTCCCCGCCCCAACTCATTCCTCAAACCACACCACATCGCACTTCTGCCCACAAAGGCAATGACCCCAATTGACCACCCAGGCCCCATTTTCCAGGATAGTGAGGTATTTAGAAATGTGACTCTGAGGGGGCTCCTCTGAAACCACGTCTTTCAAGAAAAGAAAAGCTAACTTCCTAAGACCCCCAGGAGAGGATGTACTTCACTCAGGGCTATCCAAAAACCCACAGCCCCAGCCCAAGGCAGACCTCCAGGCCCTGCCTAAGGCAGCCCTACAACCGAACCCTATGGGGATAAGATAAGCACTAGCTGATGAGCCCTTCTCTAGTAAGTGGTGGGTGGACAGATACGCTTTTTCAGGAAGGACAGCAGGAGAAACGTCAATCACTAGGCTCCCCCACGCCCAGGACTGCCACTATACAAACAGGAAGCCTCCCTCCTGCCACATCGTGGGGCTTACCCCAGGGTGCACTCTGCAAGGCAACAACCAGGGGAAAGACAGGCCTATAAAGGGCATTGTGAGTTACTTAGAGGACTGATTCAGGGGCACACTTCAGCCCAGCCACCAGAACCTTCTGCCACGTGGATCCTGGCTGGAGGTATCTGGATGTTTCCTAGTTCTATTCCCCTTGGCTAAAACTACATGATTTAAAGGCTCAGATTTACACTGAATATACGTATTAGAGGGCCAGAGAATTTTGCTCAAAATAAGATGGAAATTCTCAAGAATTCAGATTGGGCGCAAAGACTGTGGAAGCTAAATGGAATAAGGGGCTAAGTACCCACAAAAGGCAGCAATACTGGTCCCTCACCCCAATATAGAGGAAGGCCAGAGCCCAGAGAACCAGGCAGAGGGAGAAGAGGAGGGGACCCTGGCCAGCCAAGGAAAAGAGACCCCTGAGGCAAAAAAGTGGCCTTAAGGCAGGGGGTAAAGAGGAGCTGCTGGCTCCTCTCAAAAAAAGAGACGCGGCTACAGGTCTCTGGAACTGACAGACGGGACAGCAGAACTAGGGGTAGCTGGTGAAGGAAAGAAAAACATTTGCCTAAGACCACCGGGGTTGGGTTTGGGTCTGCAAACCACTAATTTTGTACAGGAGTCTACATGCCATCTTTCACTGGGAAGGGGAACCAGCCCCACCAAGGTGGCAATGAAAGTGAGGAAGGTTCAGAGGCCAGGGGTCGGTGATGTTCACGGGGGTCTCCTGCCTTTCCCTCAGGGGCTGCCTGGGAAAGAGCCACTGGAAGAAAGGTCATAGGAAAGGGCATCACAGAGGGTTTCTGCCTTCGTTTGCCCATGGTCACACGTGACCATACAAGTCAGAAACAGAAGGCAGAGATTTCAGGGTAAAGGAGAGATCTTTCTTTGCTCTGAATATGTGTCGATGGGGAAGGGAGGCTCTAACAGCTGGAAAAAAACAACCCTGGTAGGGAAACCCTAACTCTGGGACAGTGTAGAGGGACACAAGCATGTCCCTGCCCCAAAACTCAGGGCTCACTACAGGTGGGGTGAGTGGCAGGAGGGGTGGATCACCTGCTGTCTGAAGGTCATGAGGAGCTGCTGCCACGGAGGAGTTTGGCACTGTGGTTCTCTGGAGTCATGTCTGTGCCCCCCAGAGACACCTTGTTGGGGGCCACTGGAAAGAACAGCCACAAAAACTTGGGTTCAAGAGTGGGGGCTCAGGAGAGCCCTGTGCACTTTCAGAAAAGACTGTCATCCAGGGAAAGATCAAGAGAGGCACTGATTCCTACAGGGCCTGGAATGATACAAAAGTGTGGAAAAGAGAGAAGTTCCCAGATACTGTTGACAGCAGGATGGTCTCCCCAGGTGCACATGGGGTGAATACGGAAGAGGGGAGGAGACAGGATGTGGAGTAAGTTAATTCAAGTAAGGAAAAAAAAATAAAAAGCAAGAACAAGACGGAGAAGGTCAGCTGGGAATATGGCTGGGCTAAGCACCTAGCCCTGAACCCCTACCACTGCTCCAGGAGCCCACGTGTCTCACACAGAGGTCTCAGACTGCAGTCGCATAACAAACTTGTGTGACTTGGGGTCCACAAATTCCTCGGAGAGTTTGAAGAACGGAACCTTCTTGGTGCTGACCACTAGGCTGAAGTCCTGGCGTTTTAAAAGAAAAACAATGCCATCCTTAAGCCCATTGGTCACTGGCTCCTCGCTCACCAGTGTCCACTGCTTGGCCAGCCAGCGTTCCTTGTGGTACTGGATGGTGGGTCCGGCTGCCAGGTACCGCTCCAGAAAGGCCTGAGGAGAGGAAAAAAGGCTGTGTAAGAAGCTCTCCCACTCACACTCCATCCTGCATCCCCTGGGGGCACAGCTTCAAAGACAACCAATATGTCTCTAGCTCACCTGCATATGATCTTAGAATGTTAGAGCAGGTAAAGGCATGAGATCATTTGCTTCAAAACCTTGCCTTTATGAATGAGGAAGCGAGAGCCCAAAGAGGTTATTTGGGTGAGCAGGGTCAGGATGGAGCTCAGCTCCCCTGACGCCTTCACCCTCCTCTCTATCCCAGCACCATTCAATGACCCGGGCAAGTCCTCCTGCGTTCCTCCTTCCTCTCCATCCAGCTGGCATGGTCAGCAACAAGCAGGTCTGCACCAGCACAAAGCTAAAGGGGTCATGGTTAAAGTACAACATCTCTAGTTACCCATTCACCAAGGATGGTGCAAGGGAAGCAATTCTAGGAAGTGGGCAGTAGATACGAGGGGTGTGTAATGGCTCAAAAAGAACAAAGAAGACCTGATGGAGATGAAGGGGTGGAGGGAGGACTTTGGATCTGGAAATTTCAGAGCCCTTCTAGAGATAAGAAATAGGTGTCACCCTATCCCAAAATGGTCCCAAAGCTCCCTCTTCTTCTCACCACTAAGAACTTTACCCCACACAGAGATGGGATGGATGGTAGGGATGAGAGAAGAAACTATAAGGAGATAGAGAAGAGAGGGAGAGAAGAAGATGGAGAATAAGGAAAGTAAGAGAATACGGGAAAAGGAAGGTGGAAAAGAAGGGGGCCAGATCTGGAGAAAGAAGGATGCTGGGAGCTGAGCAGGCCTACCTTAGGCGTCATGTCGTGCGTGATGCAGAACTCCAAGTGTTGCAGGATGCTCTCCATGGTGTGGTAAGGCTGCTGCTTGGTGGTCCGGAGGTACTTCTGCATGGCACGGGCCATGGATGCAAAGATGGCCTGGGCTGCCTCCCGGGGGTCCATCACCTCCCTGGGGTTCTTCTGCTCCTCTTCCTGCAGCCGCTTAATGTGAGTGAAGGCCTCCTCCACTGCCACCACAAGCCTGGGGGACAGGAGGGGTCTGGACCACTTCTCATGCCCACTTCTCATCTTTCCCCTGGTCCAGCCTTCCAGCAGCCTGAGCAAGGTCAGGCCTTTGTGCTCTCAAGGAAGCAATATGAACCCATCTGTAGCCAAAGGCAGGGCTTTGGGGGCTTAGTGTGTGTGTGTGTGTGTGAGTGTGTGCATGCACATATGCTGTTGGGGGAGGAGAGTGCTTTTTCCCCACTCTGGACAGGAAAGAACTGTGGAGCTCAGTGAGTCCAACCCAGAAACTCAAAGAGGACATTCTAGTGTCAAACCCAGAGAGACAACTAGGAACTCTGTTACGGGAAATACCAGCGTTGCATCAAACCCTAGAAAAAGCCTTCTTAAATAAGACCCTCAAATCACACTTCATAGGGTGAAAAATTAATAGATATCACGATGTCAAAATGACAGATTTATCTTCAACCATGACAGCATGGGCAACATTAACGAACACATATTGGTGGGGAGGGAGGGGAGATATGCAAAGAATGTGTTACCAATCAAGAAGAAAAATGGGCAAAGGAGGTGAACAAATAATTCGTGAGAGTTCTAAAAGGCCAAACAATATATGAATTAGTCACTTTCTAGTAATTAGAGAGATATTTAAAATGTTAATAAGATATTATTTATCCATCCAAATGGAAAAATTTAAGAAAATGACTATAATCCAAATATTGGTTAGGATGTCGTCAGTATTCCATGAACTACTCTGCAGAGATAGGATGCAACAAAGCAAATGTGTAGGTAACATGGGTGAATCTCAGAAACATAGTATTAAGGGGGAAACAGGAAAAATAAGTCAATTAACATTAAAAGCACAGATACACAATACCAGTATTCAGAAGCCTTTCGATAGCTTAGAATGGGCTTCTGGGCTAAATAAACATGTGCTTCTGTGTACATCTACAGTTTCTCTGTTTACTTTTTTGCTTCCCATATATGTCTCTGTGAAGTTCCTTTTGAAATGATCTTTTTGTCTCAGGGAAAATGTTTTCTCCCGTTTACAACCCAGGTAATAGGGAAGGAAAGGTTCCCCTATCGGCCAAGAATGGTGGTTGCCACACAAAAGATCCGAAGACTGTAGGCAGAGCAGAAGGTAAAGGAAGCAGGGGATATCTTTGGTTTCCTTCCCACCAGGGCCCCGTCTAAGACAATTGGGAACAAGCTGAACTATTACAGAAATGAGGTTCATGATCTTTGATCTACTTTAGGGGACATCAGGCTCAAGTCAGAACAGGCTAAGGGCTACCTTCCTCCCTTGAGGCCTGGAGATTATGTGTGAGGAGGGGTCTGAGGCCCTCTGCTCCTCCCCCGTGGAAATCCCAAAAACCCAGGTGGGACCTGGCAACAGCAGGCACCAAGATTCCTAAGGCATGACGTAAATTCACATAATAATGTGAACAGGGAAAGGGAGGAGCGAGAACAGCATTGAAGAATTTTCCAAGATATGGGCACTAGACCCTTATTTTTTGCAGGTAAAAATATACCATCTGCTGAGTAAGCCTGTGATATGTACTGGTAGGAGGTCTTACCCAGCCTCAGTCCCTGCTGTCGTAGAAGAGGCTCATACCCTTTCAATGGGTCTCTAGCCCACTGCGGTAGATGGAATTCAAACATATTCCTGTCCCCCTCCACCACATTGCCACCTCCTGGCAATTCAATAATCTGGGTACTTTGGAGGATATAATTAAAGTGCCAAATCAGTTGACTTTAAAATATAAATTATCACAGAGGGCCTGATTTCATCCATGAGCCCTTTTAAAGCAGTTTCCTCTGGCTGGTGGCAGAAGTCAGAGAGAGAGAGAGACCTCTTTCTGCTGGCCTCGAGGAAAAAGGAAATTGCATGTTGTGAACTGTGTACAGGGCCAGGTGACAAAGTTCTGCCAACAACCAGTGAGCTGAGAAGACAACCCAGGCTCAAATGTCAGCTGGTAAGACCTTAGTGGAGGCCCAGTGAGCCCTGCATGACCTATAGAACTGTGAGGTAATACACGTGTGTTGTTTTACAGAGCCACGTTGATAGTGATTTGTTTTGGCAGTGACACAGCACGAATACACACACCCCACGCTGATCATCACTGTGCACGCCTCTATTTCCAGCAGTTAACAAGTCCATTGGTCTTCGCACACACACCCCCGCACCTCAGAGACCCACCTGGCCCTCCGCTTGCGCACCCTCCGCTCATGCTCGGCCTCCTCGTAGTAGTACTCGTTGTGGCTGTTGTCCCGCCTCCGGGCCGCTGCTGCAATCACAGCCCGGGACTGGCCCGTGGAGTTGTTGGTGCTGTTTTCTGCACAGGAGCAGGACAGAGAGGAGGTGGTCACTTTGGAGCATGGCCTTGCTTCTCACTCCAGGATGTCTGGAGACAGCAACCTGACACGTCCAGAGGAAGCTGTGCCCACCCCCAACAATACCTCCTGTTCCCAACCCTCATGGCCACGCCCGGGAGAGGCCCACAGGAAACAACAACGTGGCACTGGAGGGCAGAAGCTCTGCACATGATCCTCGCCAGTACAGGAGGTTCTGGAGCTCAGAGAGCTGAGGGCTTAGGACCAGGTCTGATGAGCAGATGAAGAAGAGCCAGACTGGGGGGACACACCATGGCATAAAGGGACAGCAAGTAGGATCAGCAGCTAAGACCAGCCACCTGGAGTCAAGGGAAAGGACAGAACAGAAGGGGCTGGGACATGGGCCAGGGAAAGGAGAAAGCAAGGGAAAAAGGATGTGAGAGAAACAGGTAATTTGGAGTCCTGCTTGGGAAAAGACCAAGAGGGTGGAGGAGCAGGGCCGCTCACCCTCTCCGAGGGAATACACCTTGAAGCCAGACACTTTCTTGGCCAGGACGGACTTGGGCAGGTTGAGAAGGGCAGGGTTGTAGACAGGGAAGTCATGGTAATACTTCTCCAGGATCCACACGGCCACGCGCTGGATGCTGTGGGGGAGACACAGGAGGGGGAAGGAGAAGGGACAGACAAGGCGCACAGGGGAAAGGATACATCAGGGCAGGTTGGCAGGGCAGGAGAGGACACAGGACACAGACAAGCTACTTCCAAGAAGCCTGGCTCCGGGCCTGAGGTCTACTTACCAGGCTCGCAAGCCTTCCCCAGGGCTGAGCCTGCTAGTCCTTCCCTGCCGTGCTGAAGCCCAGGAGAGAAAGGGCACTGGGCCTGGGTGCCCAGCCAAGGTCACTCATCCCCTTCAGGATTGCCCCCAAGGTTCCCTACAGGACCAGGAAGTGCTACTGATACTCTGTATGGTCTGGGAGCAGACTGTCCACAAGTTTAGAGGGGGGCTAAAGGGCTCTCCTCATTATCTTTTGCTCTGGAGGTCCATCCTCTGACCAGCTCATCTCAGTGACCACTCACCCTGTGCTCATAAGTGGCTGTGCCTCCAAGAAAGAGCTAGAAAAGTAATATCCAATAGCCCTTATTTGTGTCCCACACCTTTCTCCTCTTTGGCCCATCTCTCTAAGATCCCCAATCTCTAACTGTTCATTGGTTCACTCCCACCCCATCTTGCCCCAGGACCCTGTCCATGACCCTCTCATCAAGAAGCAAACACTGAAAACCTATTATGTATGAGCACTCAATTCCTTCCCATGTGGCCCTCCTAGAACATCATCTCCAGCCCCTCCACTGCAACAGCCTGCCTTGCCTCCCCACGCCCATCCAGCTGCTCCCAGGTGCGCATACCTGAGATGGCCCACGTTGTAGAAGCGGCTGGCCCCATCGGTGGAGCGCACGACCTTGAGTGTGAACTGAGGCTGCAGCTGGCGCAGCTCCAGCAGGACTACTGCCAGGTAATGCACAAAGAGCAGGGCGTCCACCAGCGACACGGCAAACTGTACCACACCCTGGTAGCTGCGCTCCCGCGCGTCCAGGATACGCACGCCATAGAAGAGCCAGTAGGACACAACAAGCAGGAAAACGAGCACCATGAGCAGGGAACGCAGCACGAAGACACGGGGCAATGAGGCCTTGGGCCGGCGGAAGAACAGGGCCCAGCTGCCCAGCAACAGGATGAGGAGCTTGAAGGCCACAGAGATGAAGAGGCCCTCACAGGCTGTCCCACAGGGCTCCAGTTCCTCCCGCCACAGCAAAGGGGGCAGGAGTAGGAAAGCCAGCGGCGTGAGGAAGGACAGCAGCGCCAGTGTGGCCCCCGCTGCGACCCCCAGATGACGGGAGCAGTCCAGCGGGACACTGTCCTCCATGTCCTTGGTGATGCGTGTGAGATCATCGTGAGAGATGCTGTGCTCTGAGGTGCCTGTTACTACAGTGGTCGTCTCCCCCCAGTTGTCATCCTACAGCGGGTGGGGCCATAGCAATAGGGGGGTGGACAGGAGAAAGGACGAGGAGAGGAAGATGGAGAGGGAAGCGTGGGAGAGAAGGAGAAAGAAGAGAGGGTAATCAGCCAGTATGAAGCCAACGAAGTGCAGACTGAGCTCCACTGTGTCCAAGCCTGGCCAGGTCTCTGCAGGGATGGGACATCTGAGACCTGGGCCTTGGGGACCTCCACACCAGTCAGCTTGACAGGAAAAACAGCACATGCACAGATGACCCTCAGAGAAGAGGGCACAAGAGACATGCCAAGGGAGCTGCTCAGACAATGACTAGGCTCTGAGGTCATACTCACCAGGCAGGGCAGGCAGGCCACCTGCCATGCTAAGCTAAGCAAGAAACACCTATTCTCTAGACATTAGGAGCCTCGAGGTTTCTGACTAAGGGAGTGACCTGACAAAAGCAGCATGGTGAAGAGAAGGGGACACCATGGGGAAGGTGAATGATTAGTGCAGGGCATGTGGGACACAGTGCAGACTAGGGCCACTCTGGGTCTGTGGTCTGCCCCCCAGGCTCTGCTGGGCCATCTGAATGTCCACAGCACAGGGGCTGCTTGTTCCTGGAGGCAAGTGGATGGACAGACTGAGGTCCCCAGATGCCCTTCTGAGTGTGGTTCACTTAAGCTGTTTCTCTTTAGAGGCTAGATGTCATCCCACAAATGAGCCCCAAGACCACCAGTGGCCGTCAGTATCCATGCTCTTCACCCTTGGACAGCCTGGGGACATGGAGTCACATCCTACACAGAGGATTTAGGTTACAGGACTGAGACATGGGACGGGGCATGTAGGAGACTGCCTGGCAGTGTCTGTGATTAGGGGATTAAAGAAGCTCCTCTCCCAAGGATAAGAGAAGAGTCCAATCTGAAGATAGGAAGTGGATGCACCAACCGTTTTCAGCACAAGGAACAGAGTGCAGTCCTCAGTCTAGTGTAACCCTGGACACAATGCCCACCCTTTCCAAGGATCAAGGCTTGGGAATTCTTCCCAGGAGCAGGTGAGCTCATCATGTCTTAGTGTCACTTGAAGAACTTGGGAGGCCAGGTCTCAGGGAGACGGGATTGGGAAAGAGGGAGAAAAAACATTTCCCTTTGGTACTGAGCTGTCCCCAAGACCCAGGAATTCCCCAAATCACGGAGAATTCACGTGACGAAAAAAGAGTTGGGAGGCTCTAGCCTCCTAAGATGTTCCCAAAAAGAAAGAGGAGTAATGAGCCGCGGGACCTATTCCAGCAGTATGTTCTGCCTACTGATCTCTCCACCAGGTGAGCGTAGTGGGCCACAGACGTTAGAGCAGGAGCGAGCTATTCATCCGGGTCCTGGAGAACCCTCTTCCCGCCTCCCTCCATCCCCCACCCTCAGTTGTCCTCCCTCCCCTTTGTCTATCAACTCCTCCCACATCTCCTTTTCCCAAGACCCAGGCGATGCTATTCTACAGGCCGACACCAGAGGGCGCCTGAGTGCCAGAACCTTAAGGCTCAAGGAAAACTCAGGGCTGCCCTCACCCCCAGGCCCCACCCAGCACCGCCCTCTTCCAGATTCCCGGAAGCCTGACTGAACAGCATTGGCTAGAGGAACCAGGGAATTCCCACTACAAAGCCCAGGTGTGATGAAGAAGGAAGCGGCTGCTGCTTCTGTAGGAACTGCTACTGAAATTCCAAGTTCTACTGAAGCAGGGTCTGACCTTGGGACTCGACATGCTTTCCCAGACCTGGCCTCTGTCCAGAGACCAGGCTTCCAGGCCCTTCCCCTCACTGGGAGACCTCCAGCTTCCACAAGGGTCAGTCTGGAAACACCTGACCTGCACCTCATTCCACTGACACTCACCCGCTCATCCCCTCGCGTGGACTCATTGTCCAGCAGGGGTTCCCCTGGAGCCTGGATTGTCACCGACTTGTCCCCACGGCTCCCATCTCGGCTCTTAGAGCGGTGTCGATCCCGACGGTCCCTGCAGCAGGAGGCCAGGGGAACAGACACAGGTCAAGGGGAGAACCTGGGTCTTCTCAGCAGCCACCTCCACCCCACCTCCCCCACATATATGCACCTCAGAAGCACCCCCCTCTGCCACCTGTGTCACCTGTGCTTGCGGGAGCTGCGAGAGTGGCCTGACTTGTAGGAATAGCCCGAGTACTGGGACTCGGTGTCCATGGCGTCTGACCGCCGTGCCTTGTAGCGCTCCAGAGCCACAGGCTGGGGCCTTGGGGGGTGGCCCACAAGCACCTCCTTCAGCACCGGCTTCTTCAGGCCTAGGGGCACCTTCAGGAAATCAACCGTCACCCTGAGGGACTCTATTTTGCTGGACGGGTGGGCCTGTCTCAGAGAAAATCAAGCGACGCTCCTGGGGAGAGGAAGCAGCTGGTTAGGGGTAGCTGAGATCCTGTGGGGGCCAGGACAGAGGAAGACTATCCCTGAATGGCAGCTGCCAGAAGCTCAGGGGAGCCTGGTCACTGCCTGAGACTCTTCCACCCAGGTTCCTGCTCTACCCAAGAGGCCCGGTTCCTCCTGCATTGCATCCTGGAAGGAGCACCCACAGACTGTGCCAAGGGCTCAGGTTGGAGGGAAGATCCCAACAAAGGCCACCCAAAGTGACCCAACCCCGGGCCCCTGGAGGGGAGACCCAGGGGAATGCTTTCCTATTCTCAGCAGGAAAACTGAGGCTCAGAGGACAGGTGCTGGCCAGGCCAACAGACTGGACCAATGGAAACCCCAGAGAGTAGGAAACATCTGGCTTCTGTCCAGAAGCTACCCCAGGTCTCTCTTTCACGCTGCAGTCATCTCCCTGACCCCACAGCTTCTGAGTGTACCCACAGGGGGCTGCCTATGGCTGTTCTCTTGGCACCATCTCCCCAGCATCTATGTCAAACACCCACATTTACTGGCCAGATCAGGTTGGCTGCTGCCGTAGAGGCTGAGTGAGTGTGTGTGCATGTGTGTACTAGGGGGTGGGGTGAGGGATGACAGCTACAGATAATGTGGTGGTGGGAGGGGGCAGAAGGCAAGTTGAAACCGTTCTCCAAAAGCCTAACATCCTGAAATAGGCAAGATGGTCCACTTATCTGGCTATAAGTGGGCTAAGGGGCAGCATCTTTCATCTATACTTTCACATTCTAACTCTGCAAGGACAATGACCTCTTCCTCTCCCCTCTTCCCCAAATCCTGTTCATTCTTCAGAGTCAGCCCCCAGCCCTTCTTAGAAGCCCACCCCCGCCTACTCTAGCACCTAATGTTCTAGCTTCCCCTTTGAGGCCTACCCCATCAATCACCATGCACTGAGCATTCATGCCTCATCTTGACGCATTGAGTCATGAACTCTTTCCTGAGCACCTACTCTGACCCAGTACCCTGGGTATCCAGTGGTGAAACAGACCTGAGTTTACAGTCTAGAGGGGCAGGTGCACACTGCGCAAGTAAACAGGTGAGTACTCCTGTTTAAGTTGACAATTAAGTTTGCAAACTTGTTGCAATGACGTTGCTAACCTTTTTTGATATCAGAGGGATTATTCATTATGAATGTGTACCAACTGGACATTTAATCACGTTTACTGTTTGGAAATGCTGAAAAGGCTATGTGAAAAACATAGATGACCTGAACTTTTTGCCAACAATTCATGGTTCTTGCATCACAACAATGCACCAGCTCACACAGCACTGTCTGTGAGGGAGTTTTTAGCTAGTAAACACATAACTGTATTGGAACACCCTCCCTACTCACCTGATCTGGCCCCCAATGACTTCTTTTTTGTGTGTGATTTTTCTAATTCTACTCTTTTTTTTTTTTTTAAGATTTTTATTGGGGAAGAGTGTGTGCTTCCAGGACTTTTTCAAGTCAAGTTGTTGTCCTTTCAATCTTAGTTGTGGAGGGTGCCATTCAGCTTCAAGTTGTTGTCCTTTCAATCTTAGTTGCGGAGGGCGCAGTTCAGCCCCAGGTCCAGTTGCCATTACTAGTTGCAGGGGGCGCGGCCTACCATCCCTTGCGGGAGTCGAACCGGCAACCTTGTGGTTGGCACATGTGGGAATCGAACCAGCAGCCTTCGGCGTTAGGAGCACATAGCTCCAACCACCTGAGCCACTGGGCCGGCCCCCCAGTGACTTCTATCTTTACCCGAAAATAAAGGAAATACTAAAAGGAAGACATTTTGATGACATTCAGGATATGATGACAGCTCTGACAGCCGTTCCAGAAAAAGAGTTCCAAAATTGCCTTGCAGGGTGGACTAGGCGCTGGCATCGGTCCATATCTTCCCAAGGGGAGTACTTGGAAGGTGACCATAGTGATATTCAGCAATGAGGTATGTAGCACTTTTTGTAGGATGAGTTCATGAACTTAATTGTCAGAACTTAATAGTATGACTAACTGTAGGAGTGGTGGAAGAAGACCTGGAAACTATGAGAGACAACTCCGAGGAGTGTGAGCTACCTTAAACTGTGTGGCTCTGCAAAGTCTCTCTGAGAAAATGACATCGAAGCCTGAAGGAGAGCGGCAGTTAACCAGGCAGAGTGGAGGGGAAGCCGTGGAACAGAGAATCACATGTGGGAAGGCCAAAGGCAGCAAAGAGCTCAGTGTATTTAAAGAACCTTAGAAGGCCAGTGGAACCGAGGAAGGGAGAGGGCAGCGGCAGGGGGAGCTGAAGAGGCAGCCAGGGGTCAGGTTATCAAAAGATCTGTGGACCAGGTAAAGAGCTCGGGTTGTATTCTAAGCAATGGGAAGGATGCGAAGGACGTTAGCTGTTCAGACATGGACTGGAAAGAGGGGAAAGTAGAAACAGGAATATGAGTAAGGAGGCCACTGCAGGTCATGTAGGCTTGGATTGACAGAGCAGCAGAGGAGGGAGGTAAGAAATAGTCATGTCTGAGACATACTCGTATGTCGGTGGTAGGATCCAAAGGACCTGATGAGGACTGGCTGAGGGGGAACAGAGGGTCTAGATCTCTGGCCTGAGCGAGAGTTGATGGTAGTGCCCTTATAAGGTGAAGAAGACTGGAGGAAGTAAGTTTAGCAGGGAAGACGATGAGTTCCATTTCTAGCGTCCTGAGTTCATAGCTGTGAGAGGCAGTCAAGTAGGCAGCTGGTGTCAGAGGAGCTAGACTCAGAAGCAAGTCCGAGCTGGAGGTGCAAGGTTACTGGAATGAATGGGATCACCTAGGGAATTAAATAATGGGTCCCTGAGAGCCTCAATATGTAAATATGTCCAGAAGAAAAAAGGAGGAGGCAAAGGCCTGAGAAGGTGAAGCCAGAGGAGTGGGCTCTCGCGCAGCCATGGAGTCAGAGCTTTCCGAGGTGGGAATAAAATAAACCAGGTCAGGTGCTGCTAAGAGGTCGATTAAAATGGGATTGCTTTATATAGTTGTTAACTTTTCCCCCAATGGAAGTAAACCATCGGCAACTTGCAAATAACGACTATGACGGTATCCACCACCCTTCTGTGGGCACAGAGCAAGTAACTGACAACCACCTAGTAAATGAATATGCCTCTGACTCTCAGGGAAATAGCAATGAATACAAGGAGATCAAATCAATGCTAAGTCCATTCATTTATCCTCCTAACCGAGTAATCTGGAGGCACTCCTTGGTCTAGTTGTTATGGGATTTGTTGTATTCCCATAACAACGCAAGTGTGTGATAGAGACACACCTAGAGGACAGAGATATAAGACCTTAACCTAAACCCAGACCTTTCAAGAACTTTGCCATAGCAGGGCCCTTGGTCCATGGCCCTGTGTGCAGTTTCCATCTTGGACTCTTCCACCCACTTCCTAAGAACTCATTTTACTGGTTTAGTCCTCGATACAGTTTAGACATCTCCCCTGCATCTCTCCTGCTGTGGTTCAGCCTATTCCTTCTATCCTCCTCACAAAAACTGAATTTCACTGGGAGGTTCAAAGAGAGCAAGTGGGTTACAGATCTAGGGGCATGAAGACATTAAAGGGAAAAGGATTGCCATTGATTGGGATCCAGACAAAACAACAGAACCCAGACTCACCATGTCCTCAGCCTCATCCCGAATACTCAGGTCTGCCAGAACCAACAGCAAAAAGAGCCTGGGATTTGCATCCAAGGACCTGCATTCAAAACCTAGCTCTCCCACTGATTAGCTGTGTGACCATGGACAAGTTACTTCTCTGTGCTTTGCAGTCTGGTAGGCTCATCGGGAAAATAATCACACATACTTGATGGGGTTGCTGTGAGAATCCTGGGGGTGAACGAAGTGCTTTTATAAACTGTTCAGCTAGTAATTAGGTAAGCAATTAATATGTTCTGGTTCCAGGATCACTCATACGTGTACTCCAATCCCCAGGCATTTCTTCTGAGACTTGGTTGGGAAAGAGGTGGCATGAAAAAATTGCTGTGTTTTTATGACTACATAAAGAAGTCACACACACACACACACACACACACACACACACACACACACACACACACACCTGACCAGAACCACCACTTCAAACACACGCAGGAGGAAAACCATTGTGTTTCCCTTTCCCCTACAGATAAATTTCAAACCAGATAAAAGTGCCAGTTCTCTCCCAGTCCTTTGTTCTGAGCTGCTCAGCCTAGATCCCTACCTTCTTCCCAGCTCATACTAAAGACCTGACATAAATCCTGCTCCCCTGGCCTGCTTCTCCCACTCCTAGAAACCCAACTCAGGGTGCCCAAAAAGCACCAAAGCATGCTCCTCCCTCCTCTGCCAAACAGAGGGGCCAAAAACAAACCCAATTTCAGAGACCCCTGCCTTCTGTCCCCTCAAGTACCCCAGGGAACTAATCCAAGCACTGGAGAGGCTGGGCGGAGGGATGGTGAGTGAGCAAAGAGAAGGGCAGAAGTTCCCTGGTTTAATCAGTCTCAGGAATCGGGGGTTTGGAGGGTCTCCAGGGTGGGCAGGGTTCCCAGGGAAGAGGGTGGGGGCAGGGATCACTGGATGAGATCAACAAGTGGAAACGGAGGGAAGCCAGACTTGGTGTAGGGCACGGGGAGCCTTGGTTTGGAGGGTGACAGGCTGTAAAAGGGAATGTGTCGTGTTGCTTTTCATCTTACCCCCACTCTCCCAAGACACACAGACACACTCACTCAGTCCCCTGCTCAAACCACCCATGGATTATCTGGGGTTAAAAGGAGGCCAGAGAAGAGAGGAGGGAAGAGAGAGCCTGCCACAAAAAGGAGACCCTTCTACCCTCCAAAGGCCTTTCAGAAATAAAATTAATGGAATGTGTTTCAGTATCATCCCAAGGGGATGGGGGGAGGGCTGGGGGGAAATGTGGGGGCTTTTGTCCCAGCTGCCCAGCTTCTCCCACATTGATCACTATGGTAACCAAAGCCCCCTGTTGCCTAGGTGATGGCAGCCAGGTCTTGGAACCCATATGCAGCATCCAAAGCGAGGGAAGCTATGGAGGTGGGAGGGGGGAGGGTTAAGGGCAGAGGGGGAGAGAATGGGGTTTCTCCTCTGGCGGCCCCAGCTTTTGTTTGAGCTCTGGGATCGGGTTTCTTCAGGAAACAATTGGAGCCTCTGGAAAAAATACACTCAGAACCTGGCAACAGGCAAAAGGAGCAGGGCCCTGGAGGGAGGTTGGTGTTGGCCAAAATGCAGACCAAGACTAGACCCCTCCCCATTGCCCCACTCAGAGGAGCAGCTCAGGTGGACAAGGACTTGGACACAGACACGGGCACCCCCGTTTGTGGCACACGCTTAGGACCGATAACCAGGGAGCAGGTGACTGTGGTCACCACCTCCTTCTTCCACTGTTCTAGGCCGGGGCCACCCCATTACCCACTACCCAGTCCCATCTCCTTCAAGCCTGTGGTGGGGAAAACAGGCGGGGCAAAGATGAGGATAGGATTGGGGGACGAGAAGAAGAGGTGGGGGGCTGGGGTGGGGACAGGACACAAACATGTACCTCTAAAGGGTGCTGATTATTTCTTATCTACACTGAGGACAGGGCTGCATTGCAGTGGAGGCCTGTGGGTTGGTTTTAGAATGGACTTCCAGCCTGAGGGGAGAAGAAGACGGCAAAGAGGACAAAAGCCAAAAGTGTTCCTCTAATAGGGGAGATCTCTGACAGGACCACTTTAAACAAGTGGCCTTCCTCTCCTCAGTCCAGGATGAGGGAAAAGTTGTCCTGTCTTGGCGCAGGGGGATGGCCACCTCTTCAGATTCCTCCTGCAGAGTCTAAGGATACTTGTCCATTAAAGTCTCTGGTTCCTACACAAGAGCCCAGGTCTTTGCATGTGCACTGGACCCCCTCCCCCACTGCAAACTGTGAGTGGTGTGGACATGTGGGCACTCCCAGTCCCAGGGTTCTCTAAGTTTCTCCCACCACAACCCCAATGTCCAAGGATATCAGTGTGTTCTACCCAAAGTGCTGAATGCCTGCCCTCCTGGGTGGCACCAAGAGCCCCAACTCCCAACCCAGTGTCCCAGAAGCCAGATGTCTATCTATCCAGAGAGACAGTACCTTGTTAAAGCATCAGATCAGTGTAAGGCCTGGCAGAGACTCAAAGTCACACCTGTCGCTCTTCAGACTCTTGGTTTTCCCTCTGTGTCACACTTCTTCCCAAATCTCATCTATGTGCTCAATCCAAGTCACTCTGTCAAACACTGGTGGGGGCGGGAGGTGTCCAATATGGGAGGGGAAATGCAGTACCTAACATGGTTTCTATGGAGGGCAGGAAGGTGCCAGAACCTCTGACTGTGCCCACATCCTTCCTGGCTCCCCCTTTGATCCCCTCCCTCAGGAGACAGTGGACTGACCCACCCAGTTTTCGGCAGCTTCCAGCACCAAGCTGGAAGAGGCCTTCAACTTGAAAACCCGAGTTTTACTGAGAAAAAGGTGGGCCCAGAGAAAGAAGGTGGCTAGTCCATCGTCATGACATCTGAAGCAGCCCTCTTTTGGCCTCTATTGTTAGAAAGACCTCATGAGTACTGTGATTTTGAGGTATGCTCCTCTCAGAGTGAGACTCGGTTCATCAATGAAACTCCTTCTGGTTCTGGAAGAGCCAAGACTGTAAGGCCAGACGGGAGAATTCACTGACTCCTGTCCTACCCCGTTTTTACAAGTGACAAAGGGACAGAGACTAAAAAGTCCAAAGCCAAGAGAACTGAGACCAAAGAGACCCTTACCCTCAAAAGGGTGGTTTCTGGCCCCACCATCCACCACTCCCAACTGAGGGTCCTGATATTCTTTCATTCATTCCCATCCAACCTCAGGCCATGGACAAGCCACCCATCCCAGGCTGGGTTTTCCCTACCACAAAAAGAACTAAATTCAGAGGGCGCCAGGACCAGCCCCAAGCCCCAGATCCTCATTTTTATACCCTAAAACGGCCCCAGTGCCCTTGAGTGACAGTGTTGTCCAGAAGGCCAGAGAGAATAGCTGAATCTCAGGGGGCTGAAGAGGAGGAAAGAGCCAAGAGCCAGACCGGGGAGCCCAGGATCTGGCACCAAGTGCCCTGCCCCCACCCTGCTCACCAGGCAATCTCCCCGGACAGCCCCAGACATGAGTTCACCACCCTTAGGGGCCAGGGACAGGGGGCAGGAACCTTCTCCTTACAGTGCTGAGTAGCACGGGAGGGTCTGTGCTTGGGTCACCCAGGCATCTCTGCTTCCAGAGCAGCTGCACACTACCAGACCCCAGTGCAAGGAGCAGGTGAGGGCCCGCAGACTGGGCTCCTGGCCAGGACACCTGAGCTTGCATTAGAACCGAAAAGGAGCCACTGAAGCCAAAGCCAGCCTCTCTCCACCTACTTCCTTAATTTCCCTGCGTGTCAGGCAGGGGTAAGGCTGGGTACCCTCCAAATCCACAGACACACAAACACAGACACATACGTATACCCACTCGCGTATTCCCCCTCTGAAACCTGGAATGGCTCCTGCCTGCCCCACCCAGCTCCACCCACCTTGGCTGGGCAGGTTCTGTAGAGACTTGCTCTGCTTTCTCTGGCACCCCCACCCCCACTGCAGCTCTCTGAAAGTCCTTGCCCCCAGCACACTAGACACAAGCCACACGTGCACACGTGTGTACACACACACACACACACACACATACACGCACACACACCCTAGCACTCCATTCCCGGAAGGGAACATGGGCAGGGAAGGAGTACATAGTAGGAGGGGTGAGTAAGCCCTTCGGCATATATCTCAGGTATAGACTAAGCTGGTGAGAAGGTAGCCACGGCTTCTAGATCCCTGGATGCTGTTTAATTTTCACCAATGGGTAGGCCCCACAATTGCCACCCACCAGGCTCCGAGCTGCTTCTTCCCTCAGCTGGGGCAACGGACTGGCCCTTACCTGCCCATCAGGTAAGCTGTGGAAGAGCCCAGAAGGCACCTCCAAGTTGTCTGCAGGGACAAGAGAAAGTAGACAATGGAAGGTGAGCAAGCTGTGACGGCCAACTGACCAACCTCCTGTGCACAGCAGTTCTACTCAGGGAAAACAAAAATGCCTCCCCCTTTTCACAGCCTACTGTCCAAGGTAGGCCCCACACGTCCCTTACCCAAGAGACCTTCAAATCCTACCTGGGAGGGGGATTCAGCCACCTTAGGCTTGCATGTGGATGGGGACAGCTGTGATGTGGAAGCCACTGGCAACAAAGGCTGGTTTGTACAGGAAAAGCAGTGGGGTGGGCCTAAGGGTGTGAGACACCTTGTGACTGGGGGTGCAGGTGGCAGGTCTGTGTCTCCCTGTTCTGAAAACCTCCTCACACCTCAGTTCTTATTTAGGAAAACCAAACCAGCTGAAAGGCCCAAGTACCAACCAACCTCCACCATCTTGACAAACCCACCACCTGAGTGAGGTTGTCACTCTTTCTGAGGAATGAAACATCCCCCACCCCTTATATCTGCCACATTTCCCTGGGTAAAGCCGGTAACAAAAAAAAACAAAATAAGTGTCTCTGTTCACACTCTGTTGTTAAGTTACTGCATTCACATCTCAGGCTCAGCACCTGTTCTTGTCCAACCCCCACTTACCCTAAAAAGCCAGAGACCCCCTCCCCAGACTCACGCACAAATACCTCATATCTCTTCTGGCCAGGGTGGGGGAACCAGGAGTTCTCTGGTGACAGCAAAGGTTTGAATGATATTGTTAGGGGGTTGCTGGTAAACTCTAGAGACAATGATGGCCAGACCCCTCCCAATCACAAATAAGACCCCATGGACTATGGTGGCAGGAACCCCCATGTGTGAAGGGGTCCAGAAGAGCGGAAGAGGCCAGCCCCAAGAGAGGTTCTGCCCAGGTGGCAGCCCTGCCCCAAGCTTATGACAACGTGCTGCTCCCCTTAGGAGACCCTGTTTCTCCAGGACTCTGTGTCACCCCTTCCCTTAGGGGCAGACTTCTCTACCACTCAAGCTGATATCTGGGCTCAAATTTGCTTTTCAGGAGACAGGGAAATTACTCAAGTTCAAGATTAAAGGCAATAATGAGTAAAATCAGACCTAACTGGAATGAGAATAGGGAAAGGTGGAAAGAGCACTATGGGAAACAGAAGAGCAATGAAGTTAGATAGATCTGGCACAGCCTCTTAGGAGCAATGTAATCTTGGATGAGTAGCTTACCTACTCTAAACTTCAGTTTTCATATCTGTAAAATGGGGATAATAGTGCCTACTTCAGAAGGGTAAGAGTTTTCAACGAAATAACATATATAGAATATCACAGGCAGGCACATAATAGATGCTCAATAAAATGTTAGTTTCCCTCTTCTTTGTCCTTTAGAGGGGGCAGAGCCAATCCCCTACACTTCCTGTTCCCATAACCTCATTGTGAGAAATAAGATCCCACCCAGAATAAGAGGAATCTCCTCTGGCTACAGTTTTGGCCCCAACCACCAAATGAGGGCCCCTCTCTAACTGAGACCACACCCAGGTACACACACACTGCTGGAGAGAGCAACCAAAACCCGTCGTCCTCTCTCTGCCTCTTTTCTTGGGGACTCTTGGATGCCCAGCCTCTCTCTTTCCCTTCCTCCTTGCACTTACAGTGAGGCAGAGCCTGCGCTCCAATCACCTCCCACTCTCCTGTAGGCACTAAGTCCACCTGTGTGTGGAGTTGCAGGGGAAGAGAGCCCCAAGCTTCCCATCCCCAGCTGCTTCCCACTCTCCTCTCTTACTGCCCCTCCCTGATTGCCAGGATATCCTCAGCTCTGCAGATTCCAAGCCTGCTTCTCCCAAACCTGCTCCCAGCTGTCACATCTGTAATTACCAACCTTGCCAGGGGCATTGGACAAGCACAGCAGCACCTCGTTTCCAAAGGCCAACCCCGCACCCCCGGCAGGCCTCTGCCTCCTACTCTGTACTACTCAGGGTGTAGGGAAGGGATGGAAAGATTCTCTCTGACCCACCTCATTTCTCTCCAGATCACAAAAAAAGATGACAGAGGACTGCCCAAGTCAGGTCACCAAAACACAGGGTAAAGAAAGGGAGGGCTGCTGGGGGGGGGGGGGGGCAGGTATGAGTAGGATTTACTTCCATCACCTCTGCTACCAAAATCTCACCATGAATAAAGTTGTCCACCTGGAGAGGGTAAGAGGAGAAATCTCAGGTCAATTCAGAAAGGGGAAGTTGACACCCAGTAAAACGAAGATGGGAACCCACACGGATGAGGGTAGATGCATACAGAAGGGAGCTGCCCAGGAAAGAGCAAGTTTAAAAGTCTGAGCCGACCCAGACCCTGTGAAGAATCCAATAATACCAAGCTGAGTGTGGTTTACCAACACGCCTGACCATTCTCGCCTCTTCAGCTTCTCCCTGCAATGCTCTCCTCGGTCCCCTCACTGTCTGCCTAACTTGTCCATTAAATCCTGCTAAGGGCAATCTACACCATGGAATATGATTCAGTCATGAAAAAGGATGAAGTCTGATACCTGCTACAGATACCTGGTTCATCAATGTGGATGAACCTTGAGAAGATTAAGCTAAATAAGGGAAGCCAGACACAAAAGGTCACACATTGTATAATTCCATTTATATGAAATATCCAAAACAGGTAAATCCATAGAAACAGAAGGAATGAGGAGGAACTGCTTAATGGGCACTGGTTTCCTTTTGGGGTGGTAAAAATGTTTTTATATAGAGGCTATAGTTGAACAATAACGAGAATGTACTAACTGCCACTGTTCATCTTAAAATTGTTTATTTTATGTTATACGAATTTCATCACAATAAAAAATAAAAAAATACGCCAACTAAGGGCACATCTCTTCCAGGTCCCTTTCCTGACACCCATCCCAGGGCCAGCACTCTTGCGCTATGCTCTGGTGGCCTCCAGAACACACCTCCACATAGCACTCACTGGGCTAAGTGAATCGACATGTTTATGCACGTCTCTGTGAAAGACTGCCTCATTCGCCCCTCCATCCCTGCCCTGTGCTTCTCACAACACCTGGCAGGAGATAGGCAGCACCCAACATGGTCTGCCAGAGTCAAAGCCTAGCTCTCCTCCCCAGCCCAGAACTCTCCCAGAACTCTCTCCATAGCAACTTTTTTTGGGGGGAGGGAATATTGGGGAACAGTGTGGTTTTTCCAGGACCCATCAGCTCCATGTAGTTCTGGAGGGCACAGCTCAGCTCCAAGTCCAGTCACGATTTTCAGTCTAGTTGCCAGGGGCACAGCCCACCATCCCATGCGTGAATTGAAGCAGCAACCATGCTGTCAAGAGCTCACACTCTAACCAACTGAGCCATCTGGCCACCCCACCGCAGCTCAGGGGCAGCTCACTGTCGTCAATCTAGTTGTGGAGGGTGCAGCTCACTGGCCTATGTGGCAATCGAACCAGCAACCCTGTTATTCAGAGCTCATGCTCTAACCAACTGAGCCATCCGTCCACCCCCTCTCCATAGCAACTTTCAATCAGAATCCGAACCACACTAACTACCATTTTATTACTGAGTGCTTCCCATGTGCTAGGCAGGCACTGTGTGAAGTACTCTCTACATATTACTTCATTTAATACTCATAAACATAAGAGGCAGGGCCCATTTTTAACTCTATTATATCAGTGAGCTTCAAAAATTTATCTGTTTTTCTCTGAGGTCACAAAACTAGGAAGCATCAAACCCAGAATTTAAGAGCAAGCTGAAACCCAGGGAAGGAGACCAGTGGGGGGACCTGGGATTCCTTGAGGAAGGCCCCATTTAGGGTTGGAGGATGACATCTTAAGACACCTAAGAGGCTGAAGAATGGGGTTCTTAAACCCCCAAGTCACACCACTATTAAGTACTAATCCCAACCACTGAGTCAGACTCTTCCCTTTGGCCCCACAGTGTGGGAAGCTATTAAAGGATGAATAAGCCAAGAAGATGACTGGAGTCCCTAAAACTCAAAAGGGGATAAGGGGAGTCCCAGAGCTCTTCCCCCAGAGCTCTATTAGCCAAGTTCATGCCCCCTCTAACTGGAAGGACCTCTTGAAAACCAGATGAGTAGATAAAAGTCTGCCTTCCTCTAGGACCAGGGAAGAAAGTCCTTCCCCAGAACTCGAAGGGTCAAAAGGAGCACAGAGGGCACACCAAAAAGGCCTGCATGTTAAGAATGAGAGGAAATAGAAAAAGACAATGGGGGAGGGGCCAATGTGACCACTGGGTCCAGTCTGAAGTACTTGCAAAGATGGCACTTCCTATTGTCTGGCCACAATTCCTCCTCCTTGGAAGAGCGCTCCACCAGTACAGTATAGCATGCATGCAGTGAGACTGCAAAGAGCGAGACATGTGACAAGGCCAGAGCACTCTGCCCTAGATGCAAGTACACACTCACCACAGGAGCCCTACCCGCCAGACAGGTGTCAGATTTGAGGGAATCATGCATTTTTTAAGTCTAGTCTTCCTACTTTGCCTGTCCCTAGTCCCAACATTTTCCAACTCCCACTACTCTTATCCAAGGGCATCAGGGAAGGTGGGGAGTCATGACGAAAGAGGGAACATTCCAATTACCTGTGCCCATTAGGGACTCCACCATTCCAATCCGATCCCCCAGAGAGCCTTACGGGCAATCATAGCCTCAGCCCCTAAAACCGGATGCCATGACCTGACTGGCAGCAAGAGGAAAATGGCTGAGAAAGCAAACAAGGTGTGCATCCAAAAGAAGGCCACCCGCTTCCCTTCACTCTAAAAAAGAACGGACAAGAGAGAGGAAGGAAAGAAGGTGGTTGCTGCTCCTCTGGGGAGCAATATACCCACTTCCTAGGCAATGTGACTTCCCACCATGCTATCATAATGATGAGACATGGGTGCCTGCCCCTTCCCTAACTGGGGCATCTGCCCTCTTGTAAGCTCAGCCCCTATACCTCACCCTCAGACCTGGCCCCAGACCACAACCCCATCCAATCATGCTTCTTACCAGTGAAAAGGGAAACTATGTGACAAACCACACAGACACACTTCCAGAACTCCTGAAGAACATCCCCACTGACCTCCCCCAAGCTCCCACATCACCTTCTCAACCCCGTGGAGGGGAACCCAAGTTATTCCACACTGGATCTCATCCGTTCAGCAAGCATGCTCCTTCCTCTTGCCTCCTTCCATTCCGAAATCCCAAGTCTCCTCAGGAACTGTCGGATCCTGGTGGCAGGGCAGTTAGTGGACTCCAAAACTGCTTTCTAAGAGAACTGTGGCTTGAGGGGGTTGAATTTGGGCTAGAAAGCCAAGAATGTAGCCTCTCCAAGCAATAGAACCCAACCTATGATGGTGGATTGGGGGACGGGGGAAGGCCCCTCTTATTCTCCCTAACTCCTCCAATCCCCAATTATTCTAGGACTACAAGGAGAACCCTTTTCCCCATCCTCACAAGACACACTCTTTTCTAGAAAAACCCACTTCCCAAAACAGGCCCACTCACTCTTACCCGTAGGTCTCAGATACTTAAGACAGTACCCTCAAACCCAGGCAGGGACATCCAAGATGCCTCAGAATCCTCCAGACAGCTCTCCCTTTGGGCTTTCTGCCAGGAAAATCTGCCTGCAGAGGCAAGAAGCAGTACCCCCAATACACACTCAGAAATACACACCACCTAGGGCGGGCACACACACAGTGGTACTTATCCATTCACAAAGGTTACACACAAGAGAACAGATTCACTCACACCGCTTCTCAGTACACGGGTGAACACACACCTATCAGGGTATGCCCCATTCTGTTCTTACACACTCACCTTCCTCTACCTATAGACCTCTTTCCCATTAACCCCTCCCCAGTTCACACACATAGACAGACACACACCCCTGCCCCAAAGTGTACAGTAAGTCCATATCCAAACACACAGCAGATCCACGGTCAGCCACTCCCTTAGTGCACACACTCAGGCACAGAAAAACACCTACACCTCCAAACCCAGGGGCCCACCTGCAGGACACACAAAAACAAAAGAATCGTGCACACTGGTCTTCCACCAATCCTTTAAAACTCACTAGTGCAGAACCCACAGCCCCCCAAATGGGTAAATAGAGTGGGGAGAGAGATGCTGGCACCTGTCCCCTAGGCCTCCATAACCAGTATGTGGGTCTCCAGCCCAACATCCTGGAGCTGCACACACACACCCTCTACTCTCCTGGGCCCGCTCGCCAATCTCCACATTTCACCCTGAACCATACCTGCCCCGTCCCTCCCCACACTCCTGAGGTATGGATGCACCCTAAGCACCTTCGCTTCCAATACCTCCAGACCCTCATCCTTCCACTGCCTCTCCCCACCTTCAACACAGACTCCCCGTCTGCGGCTTTAACCGGCTGCCCGGGAATCATTAAAGCCCCCAGCCCAGGCCCCGGGCCCAGGAAAGTCCCCGACGCTCCAGGCCCGGCTCCGTCCGCGCCCCTTCCCCTCCCCAAAGTTGGGGGGGGGGGGCTTTCCGCTGTGCAGTGGGGGACGGATCGGAAGGGGGTTGCCCTGCAAGGAGGTTGCCCCGCGCCCCCCTTCCCCAATAAGCCACCCCACTCGATAAGGGGCTGGCTCCCTTGCATGATTGTTCTCCTTTTCTGTTTCTTTTTTTTTTCTTTTTTTCTTTTTTTCTTTTTTTTGCAAACTTTGCCCGCGCCCCCCGCGGCCCGGTACTCACCCGCCGCTGTGACCTGCCCGGTGGGTTCCGTGGGCGCCCCGCTCGGCCCGGCGCCTTTGTATCCGCAGCGCTCCGGGTCTCTTGGAACTCCGCGTTCCCGGCCCGGCAGCGCGGACTGAGAGAGTGTGGAGGGGGCTCCGGAGCCTGGTCAACCCTCTCCGTCCCAGACGGCTGCCTCTGCCCCCTCAAGGCCCCAGGGCAGGGGGCCGGGGGCAATGTGGGGCGCTCAGGCTCCCATGGCGGGACCAGGGATCTAGGAATTAGGGATCAGGGATCAGATCTGGAGCCGGCGGTAGAGGGGGAGGGGTGGAGGGGGAGGGGTGGCGGGGGGAGGGGACGAGGCGGGGGTGCAGGGGGTGGGGAGCACGCTCCTGGTGCCGCCTCCTGGCTGTTCCCGCCGCCGCCGCCCTCCCGCCGCTGGGTCCATTGTTTGCGGCCGGCTCTTCCCCGAGTCGCTTCTCCCCCAACCTCCGCCTACAGATACCCTGCGGCCCTCGGCGTTCTTGGGATTTCGCCGTAGGGCAGCGACCCCGGTACCAAACGAAGACCTGAGAGTCCCTCGACTCCTGGCCTTGCCCCAGCCTGCAGCTCCTCCTACAGTCCCCCCTGCAGCCCTTCCTCGACCCCCCCCCCGGAGACCAAGCTCCAAAAACCCCAAGGATGGCCGTGTTCAATTCTTTAGGGCCCCAGACCCAGCTACTCGAAATCCGGTGGTTGTGGAAAAATTGATTTCTCCCCCACCCCCAAGGTGGCGAGAAGGGAGAGTCATCCCTGATTTTAATTAGTGGCGAGAGACGCGCCCCTCTTCCTATGCATGCGGGGATTTCCCTGACTCCAACACCACCATATCGCCCCACTTCCAAAAATAATTTAATTACTCGGTATTCTAGCTGCGAGCGGCGACCCCCAGTCAGTCTGGGACGCTCCCTCATTAACGCTTTTTCCTTCCCTCTGGTTTGAACGTTGGGATTAATTACAAAGGGAACCCTGCGGGGGGGGGGGGGGACGGGGAGACGACGAGGGCGCCGGGAGTGTGGATGGCGGAGGAGAGGGGCCCTTTTCCCAGGAAACCTCCAGAAGTAAAAAAAAACAAAAAATGCTTTGGTGTATCGGGTCTCTAACCCCAAGCAGGCTGGGCTCTCCGCAAGGGTTTCAGATACCTTGGAGTTGAAGGTGTTACACAGGGATTACAGGGTATCTAAAAATACCCGCCATAATTGGGGGCATTTCTGCCTTAGAGCACTCCAAGAAAACTGTTGGGATTCGTGAAGTGGGCGATAGACTGAACCCACCAAGAGTGACCACCATAAAAGTCTAGGCTATGGGAAGTCCATGTTTCCCTTGGAGAGAGTGAAAGCAAAAGTATGATTATATTATCATTAGTGTTATTGCTGTGCAACCCCTCACTTACCTAGAACAGTAATACTTCAAAACTACCTCCACATGAGGAACGTCTCCCTGGGTAGGGCACAGCCCTGGCAACACTTCAGCATCCTCCAACTCCCAATCCTGGTATCTTCTCTCCCAACCCTGTGATTAAGAAGTTCCAAGGAAGGAGACACCCCGCCTCTCTGTTCCTCACTGCTTTGGGGCTTTTTGCTCCTCCCTGATGAATTTCTTTTTTCTGAGACCCAATCTCATCCCTGTCTGTCGTCAATTCTAGCCTGACCAAAGATGAGGACAGAGCCGTCTTCATCTGCATTGTGACCATTCAAAGACGGAGAACCTTTAGAAACACTTCTCATCTCCTTTGTCTGAACCCTGGCCTCTCCTCATCCCCCATTCGCACACCTTGGATCAGCAAGTGGTTCGGTACCACAACTGCATGGAATATGCAGAATCATCTTTTCAGGCACCCAAGTTCTTGCATGTATTCAGGCTTGTTCCATTGGTGACTATCATGTGCCAGGAACTGGGCTGCACTGTGGGTCCTGGCAGTGACCACACCCAGGTATATAAAGGGAAATAGGGAGGCCTTAGGGTGCTCCCAGTCCAGCCCAGAGCACACCCCCAGTACTGGGCAGCAAGTGTGTAATTTGACAGTGTCGGGCTGCCATAGCTACCCCAACTGACTATCCAGCAGGTTTAAAGTGGACTATGGTCATGTTATGCTAGCCGGTGTCACAGACTTCAAAGGAGCCCAAAGAATTGGAAACAGAGCTTCTGACACCAGAATTACAGATAATTCTGTAGACTGGCCCCAAGTAAAGCTCAAAACCTAAATCAAGATGTCAATAGATGAGGCTTCAGGATTAACAAATATCAGGCATCAAGCTGGAATAAGCTTGGTTTCTCGTTTTTCTTCTCTGAGGGTGAGATTGGGGCTTTCAATTGCATCTGGTAATTAAAACACTAGATTACAGAGAAGTCCAATATGAAATCTGATTGGTGTGGTGTGTCCTGTGCAGCAATTCTCTGGACTGCCTTCCACCCTCACCACTAGGATGAAAACCCACCTGGACCTCATAAATCCTTAATTCATGGAGTGGGGAACTAGAGACCCAAAGAAGAGCCTCATGTGCCCCAGGACCCAAGGGACCTAGCCTAATTCTTCAGGAGGGAGGAAGGCACTAAAATGACATCCAACCAGGACTTTCCCAAGGGAGCCCACCTACAATGACAAAGGGAGGTCAGGAGCCTGAAGGACAAGAGTGGAATAGATTGAACTTTGAATACATAGGTCCTAGCTTTGAGGACATGGGCAAGTTTCTTAATTTCTTCAAGCCTCAATGCCTGTATTTAAAATGGAACTAATAAGGTAATAGAAGGAACTCCCTCCACATACTCATAGCGCCCCAGTCAATTCCCAAACTTCCCCTCTGTTCTGTGCCTAAGGGATTCATAGTGCTTTCGGGAATCTTATTTAAGGAAGGGGGCTCCTAGCCAAAAACCAAGGTTCTGTATAGAAGCTCTTTCAACTCCTCACCAGCTCATGGGCCTGAGGCAGCCAGGATGGAACAGGCAGACCAGAGACTGCCCTGGAAGGTTGAGAATCCTGGGAAAGATGCAAAGGGCTCAAGAAGTGGCAGTGGACACTCTCTGTGGGGACAGAGCCAGGAGTGCAGTTTCTAGGCTCTCGGCCTCACGTGGAAAGGTGCTCACTCGGGTAGTAAATGGCCATCAACTGTGATTGGATGGCCATCAGCTGTGGCTGGTTGGCCGTCAGCTGTAACCAGTGAGACAATTGGCCACTGATATAACTGCCGCGGCTGCACTGGGGAGAGGGAATCAGTCGGTTGGCAGAAAAGCGGACAGCAGGTCGCACGTCGGGTGACTCCAGCCTCCAGTGAGACTATAGTGGTATGACTCCCCTACCTATGGCTCCCTGGGTGTTCCTTTCTGGCCTAGCCACATCCTGCATTCTTATGTGGGGAGCGGGAGCTGAGACCCCGCAGGCCGCCCCGCATGGCAAATGGCGCAGCGAGCAGGGTCACCCACATGAGTACCCGCATGACACTCTACAAGGGAAGGTCCCAGCTACAGAGAAGTGCCTGCTTCCAGTGCAGATGAAGCTGTTCCCAGAAGTCAATCCCAGACCATGGTGGCAAAGGTTAGGTCTTCTACTCTGGTGAAAAGTAGGGCCCTTTCCCAGTACCACTGCTGAGAAAGGGGAATCCGTAGTACCTTGCTCAAACATAGAAGCTTCACACCTTAGCAGGATGGCCATCAAAGTTTTTCAATATAAGTGATTAGCAATTTCAGCCACTCGCAGGTACAGGTGATCCCAGTAATGTACTGTCGTGCGGAGGACCCTGCTCGCTGTGCCATTTGTCGTGCAGGGTACCAGGCGGGGTCTCTGCTCCCGCTCCCCACAAGAGAACGCTGGATATGGTGAGGCCCAAAAGAACACCCACGGAGCCATAAGTAGGGGAGTCATATCACTATATTCTCTCTGGCGGCATCCGCCTCTCTGCAGTCCGCTCTTGCTAGCTCAGCCACCGTCTTCTTGCTAGCCCCCATTTTTTTGCTAGCATAGCCACAGCAGTTATATTAGTGGCCAATGGCTCACTGGTTACAGCTGACAGCCAACTAGACACAGCTGATGGCCATCCAATCACAGTTGATGGTCATTTACTACCTGAGCCAGCACCTTTCTATGTGAGGCCGAGAGCCTGGAAACTGCTTTCTGGGACTCTGTCCCCACACTCCACCCCTACAGGCTCTTGCCTCACAATCTACGCGACAAGCGTCTTCTGCGAGGGGCCCTGTGCGAGGAGCCTGGAGGTGAATGCAATATCCTGGACACAGCCAGGCTCTCTGGACATAGCCAGGGTTTCTCAGGGCACCACCAGTGCTTCTGGGCACAGCCAGACTTCCTGGGTTTCTTAGGGTACTACCAGTCTCCCTGGGTACAGGCAGAGCCCCTCAGGGCACTGCCACTCTCTTTGGACACAGCCAGACTTCCTCAACTCAGCCAGGGCTTCTCAGGGCACTGCCACTCTCTCTGGGCTCAGCCAGACTTCCCGGACTCAGCCAGGGCTCTCAGGGCACTGCCACTCTCTCTGGGCACAGCCAGACTTTCTGGACTCAGCCAGGGCTCTCAGGGCACTGCCACTCTCTTTGGACACAGCCAGACTTCCTCGACTCAGCCAGGGCTTCCCAGGGCACTGCCACTCTCTCTGGGCTCAGCCAGACTTCCCGGACTCAGCCAGGGCTCTCAGGGCACTGCCACTCTCTCTGGGCACAGCCAGACTTTCTGGACTCAGCCAGGGCTCTCAGGGCACTGCCACTCTCTCTGGGCCTCTCAGGGTACCGTACTGGAACAACAGCGGCTCACAGTCAAGGTGCTTACATATTCTCAATGGTGGCTGGTCAAGACACAAAAGCAAACATCTGCCAGTTCCACCACATGGTGGTATGTTCCCAAACAAACAGTCAAGCTGTCCATTAAATTAGGGATGGAAGGCAATTCCCTATAGTCCATAGTCATTCGCCAGGGCTGTCCTGGGGGTGAGGGACGACCTTGACCTCACCCTCATCTCCCATGGAGGACTCAGCAAGTGTTTTCTCCTGGAACTACAAGTCCTGCATCCGGGCAGCCTCAGCAAGCACCTCCTAGCCCACAGGGCCGCAACGACCTTTGCTTTCTCCGGCCTGTGCTGGTTGGGGAACCGTCCACATCTTTCCACCTCTCCACGGGGCTCCATCTCTCCAGCAGCTGCATGGCTTTTCCTGTGCTGGTGGGAGAACCGTCCACGTCCTCCCACCCATCCACGGGGGTCCAGCTCTCAGTCAGCTGCTCCTCCTGGTCTTCCTGAGACTGAGTGTTCATACACACGAACTGCTCCACCACCCTTCAGGGAGCTTTGGCTGGCACTGTACACTGCTCGCTGTGCCATTTGTCTTGCGGGGAGTCATGTGGGGTCTCTGCTCCCGCCCCCTGCACAAGAACGCAGGACATGGTGAGGCCAAAAAGGAGCACCCACGGAGCCATAGGTAGGGGAGTCATACTAGTATATTCTTGCTGGCGGCACTATAGTCTCACTGGAGGTTGGATCCACACTGTCCACAAACTGCCATCCTAACTGCAATCCGCGCTTGCCAGCCCAGCCGCTGTCTTCTTGCTAGCCCCCATTTTTTTGCTAGCATAGCTACAACAGTTATATTAGTGGCCAATGGCTCACTGGTTACAGCTGACGGCCAACTAGCCACAGCTGATGGCCATCCAATCACAGTCGATGGCCATTTACTACCTGAGCCAGCACCTTTCTATGTGAGGCCGAGAGCCTGGAAACTGCTTTCTGGGGCTCTGTCCCCACATGTACCCACATCCCAGGCAAGAACCACCAACTTCTTCCAGCCTGCAGATGAAACCAGCGGCAGTTCCATCTCCCATGATAATTAGAGCTCTTTCCCCAGCATCCACTTTGCTAGAAAAACTACTTTCAATACTTACAAATGTTAGACCTGGTTTATACTGTGGAACAACTGGATTTTGTTTCACTTTTAATGAAGAGGAAACAAAATAGGGGAGGAAAAATAAAACAAGAAAGAAAAAAAAAAAAACCTTAACTGGTTAAGAACTCTGTAATGTCCAGTTATTGTGAGGTATCGCTCTCACACATAAGCTCATTAATGGCTCATGAAAGTCACTAAGTTAGTATTAGTTCCTTTCCTTTCTAACTTCCTTGTCTTTCTCCATTCCTCCCCTATCCGGAAAACTTTACCACTCCCTATTCATCCAAACTTTATCAAGTGTGAGCTTCCTCAAATCCCATCCCATTATCATCAATCTAAAAAGTTACCTACAATTAAACCAGTGGTTCTCAGCCTTGACTGCAGATTTTAATCACCTTGAAAGCTCTAAAAACATACCCATGCCCAGGACCTATCCCAGACATTTAAACCAGAAATTTCCGAGGTCCATCCCAGCTAGTATTGGCTTTTTTTTTTTCAAGTTACCTCAGTGATTCTAATGTGAGAACCATTGTGGGGACAGAGCCCCAGAAAACAGTTTCCAGGCTCTCGGCCTCCATAGAAGGTGCTGGCTCCAGTAGTAGATGGTCATCAGCTGTGATTAGTTGGCCATCGGCTGTTACCGGTTAGCCATTAGCCACTGATATAACTGCCGTGGCTAAACTAGCAAGGTGGCAGTATGATGGTGTGGCGTGGTGGTGTGGCATCCTGGCGTGGCATGGCGTGGCAGAGTGTGAATTATGGATTGCAGAGAGGTGAATTGCAGCTAGCAAGTGAGGTTGGTTGGCAGAGACAAGTGGACGGCGGGTTGCCAATCGTGTGGCTCCTGCCTCCTGTGTCTCCAACCCAGCCACCAGTGAGCCTATAGTGGTATGACTCCCCTACCTATGGGTCCATGGATGTTCCTTGGATGGCCTTGCCACATCCTGCGTTCTTATACGGGAAGCGGGACTAGACACCCCAGAAGAGACACCACCTGTCATCCCGCATGACACCCCGCATGACAACCATTAAATCAAACTCTTTCTGATTCCCTTCCTCCTTTCTTGGCAAAATAAGTCCCCTGCACCCCACCCCACCCCAACCCACCTCCCTTGCCTAGTACTAACTCCTCCAGGTTTGCTTTAGCTCCTATCCTTTCCCACCTCAATCCGTTGTCTCCAATCTCTCCTATGTCTAACTTCAACCTCTTTACTCGTCTTCACCTAGCAGATGTAACGAAACACCTCCCTCTGCTCTTCAGCTGCTTCTTGCTTCAGCCCTCTCTTGCCTTTCTTTTTCATTCAACCTTCTTAAAAGAGTAGATTCCTCACCATCATCCTTCACTCCTCAACTTCTTGCAACCCAGCTATCCACTCAATATTTTTCCTCCTCCTGACTTTAAATTTTGATATTTTCCAGAATTTTACCTTTGGCCCCTTTGCTCCTCATCCTAGATGGTCTCCCAAGGTGATGTCATTCTCTCCCATTGCTTTAGTCAGTGCTTGCTTAGTAATGCTCCTAAAGCCAGATCTCTCTTCTGAGCATCTGACACATATTTCCAACTTCCAAGTGACATTCTAACTTGGCTTTTCTCTGGGTACTCCAGATGTAATAGGTTTAAAGCAAACACATTATCTTTCCTGCACCCCTCATCCCTTTGGCTTATTCATACCTTTTTCACTTCCAAACTTGCATCATTCCCTTCCAATCTATTTACTTTTCTGAAGGAGAAATCAGACTGTCGCTGCCTTGCCTGAAACAATTCTATGGCTCCCTTCTGTCTGCAAGATGAGGTTAAAATTTCTTGTCACTTGATGTAAGGACTTCCAGTATCTGACTCATTCCCCTCTCCAGCCTCATCTCCTGTACTCCTTGTGCATTCAAAGTTCAAATAGTCAGCACACATATATTCTAACTATGCTCATCTACTGGTTGTTCTGGTAACTTGGAGCTCTATTACTGCCTCTGCCTTCATATGGTGTTTCCTTTGCCTGAAATATTGTCTCCTTCTTTCCCTGACTAGAAAGTTCTGTTCGTCCTTCAAAACTCAGTTGTGGTTTCCTCTTTGACTCCTCCTTAACTTTCTCAAGCAAAGATAGATGTCCCTTCCCCCAAGACAGCCTCTTTTGTGCTCCCAGAGCTCTGCATTTTTAATGACATTGTATGGTAATTTCTTATTTACATATCTGTCTGCCCAGATGGTCTGTGAGTTTCTGAAGTGGAAGGAACAGTGCTTTATTTATATTTCTATACTCAGAACTTAGCTCAGTGAATGGCATACAACAGTAAATGTTTGTCCAGTGAAACAGAACAGAGAAGATGCATTGTCGAATATCTGATTTAAAGGAATCTGCTTGTAAATAAAAAAATGATATTTTGAGACTGGAAGAGATCTTTCCATTTTACAGATGAGGAAATGGGTGCAGAACAGATAGCTCAATTGCCCCCAAATCGTATAGTTAATTGGTGGCAGCACCCAAACTAGAACCTAGGTCTCCTGATGTCATGTACAGTAAGTAGTCTGTCAACTGTACCATATTAACTGAGTACTCATTGTTTCACTTGAAATAAAGGTACAGGGCAGTGGCTCTTAACTTTTTGTGGACTGTCGGGTTCTTTGAGACTTTCATGAAAGCTATAGGCTCTCTCCAGAAAAATGCATATAGAATTTCACATCCATTTGCAGGGAGCACAGGGAACTGGTGGCTGAGTGACATGATTTGAAGGAAGAAAGGTCTAGAAATGGAGAGACTACTGAGAATGCTAATGTAGTTAGTAGTTGAGAATGAGTGAGTGAGCAGGCTCCAAGACAAGGGGGATAAAAACGAAAGTTCAAATTTGAAAGGTGACCTGCAGGTGGGCTAGAGTTGAGGAACAAGAAGGCATGTAAAATGACTCTTAGTCTTGTGGCATAGATCTTAAGGAAGACAGTGATGGTATATATAAAATTAGGGGCTACTGAGAGAGAGTAGGTTTCAAGGGTAAATAATGTATTTGGCTTGGCAGGTGTCTTAGATGTCTGCTGGCCATCGGGGTGGGATGTCCACAGGAAGCTGGCAATAGCCCGAGTACCTTCACATATTACCCTGCTGCTCTTCCTCAGACAATCTGGATGACCTGTTATCCCCTACCTCCAACCCCTTTGTTTATCCTACTCCCTCTGTATGGTGTGCCTTCTATTCACCATCATCCTTATCTAAAATATTTCAAGGTCCAATTCAAATTGTATTTTTGTTAGGTCTCTGAATGTCAGAGACCTTGACTTAATATTAGGTTTCTGAATGTCACGTCTCAGAGATCTTGACTTAGAGACAGAGCCATGTCTGCAAGAAAACAACAAAATGTCTGTTGGCCTGCACCTGCAGACAGAGCCAAACTTGCAAAAACAGAAAAGGCCACAAAACAGCTACTGGCTTGCAGGCAGTCAGCATTTTCTGTTCAAACAATGCGACCCTGTCCCACCGCCCCTATATAACCCTCCTCACCACGTCCCTTGGGGCTGCGAGTCTCCTTTACACATGCAGCCCTGGCTGTAGCCACCTTTCGCTCAGCCCGAGAAACTTTTGTCTCTTACAATACATACTCTAACTTGCCTGACCATACACGTTCCTTTACTGGCCGACCTATCAATTTTCTCTATTAAACTGTTCCTGACACCAGCAATTTGACCTAATCTCTCCCTTCTCTGAAATCCCAAATCTTTCCTTGAACCTCTCTTACCATATTTTTATTTTTTTTAAATTAAAGTTTATTTGGGTGACAATTGTTAGTAAAGTACATAAATTTCAGGTGTACAATTCTGTATTACATCATCTATAAATCCCATTCTGTGTTCACCACCCAGAGTCAATTCTCTGACCGTGTATTTAATTAGACCATATATCAGAGTCAGACCATATATTTGATCCCCTTTACCCTCATCTACCACCCCCCATCACACTTACCCTCTGGTAGCCACTAAACTATTGTTTGTGTCTACAAATTTCTGTTTCTCATTTGCTTGTCTTGTTCTTTTGTTGTCTTTGGTTTATATACCACATATCGGTGAAATCATATGGTTCTATGCTTTTTCTGTTTGACTTATTTCACTTAGCATTATAATCTCAAGATCCATCCATGTTGTCACAAATAGTCCTATTCCATCCTTTCTTACCGCCGAATAGTATTCCATTGTGTACATATACCACAACTTCTTTATCCATTCATCTATCGAAGGACATTTTGGTTGTTTCCATGTCTTGGCCGCCGTAAATAAAGCTGCAATGAACATTGGAGCACACTTGTCTTTATGGATAAAAGTCTTCAGATTTTTTGGGTAGATACCCAGGAGAGGGATTGCTGGGTCATACGGTAATTCTATTTGTAATTTCTTTTTTTTGGGGGGGGAGAAGGGGAACAGGACTTTATTGGGGAACAGTGTGTACTCCAGGCCTTTTTTTCCAAGTCAAGTTGTTGTCCTTTCTATCTTAGTTGTGGAGGGTGCTGTTGAGCTTCAAGTTGTTGTCCTTTCAGTCTCAGTTGTGGAGGGCGCAGCTCAGCTCCAGGTCCAGTTGCCGTTGCTAGTTGCAGGGGGCACAGCCCACCATCCCTTGTGGGAGTGGAACCGGCAACCTTGTGGTTGAGAGGACGCGCGCCAACCAACTGAGCCATCCGGGAGCTCAGCTCAAGGTGCCGTGTTCAATCTTAGTTGCAGGGGGCGGAGCCCACCATCCCTTGCAGGACTCGAGGAGTTGAACCTGCAGCCTTGTGGTTGAGAGCCCACTGGCCCATGTGGGAATCGAACCGGCAGCCTTGGGAGTTAGGAGCATGGAGCTCTAACTGCCTGAGTCACCGGGCCGGTCCCCTCTATTCGCAATTTTTTGAGGAACCTCCACACTGCCTTCCATAGCGGCTGCACCAGTCTGCATTCCCACCAACAGTGTATGAAGGTTCCTTTTTTCTCCACAGCCTCTCCAACACTTGTTACTATTTGTCTTGTTGATGATAACCATTCTAACTGGGGTGAGGTGATATCTCATTGTGGTTTTCATTTGCATTTCTCTGATGATTAGTGATGTTGAGCATTTTTTCATATGTCTATTTGCCATTTGTATGTCCTCTTTGAAGAAATGTCTCTTCAGGTCCTCTGCCCATTTTTCAATTGGGTTTTTTGTTTTATTGTTCTTGAATTTCATGAGTTCCTTGTATACTTTGGATATTAGCCCCTTGTCGGAGGCACTGTTTGCAAAAATCTTCTCCCATTCAGTTGGTTGCCTCTTTATTTTGTCGATGGTTACTTTTGCTGTGCAGAAGCTTTTAAGTTTCATATAGTCCCATTCATTTATTTTAGCTTTTACTTCCCTTGCCTTTGGAGTCAAATTCATAAAATGCTCTTTGAACCCAAGGTCCATAAGTTTAGTACCTATGTTTTCTTCTATGCAGTTTATTGTTTCAGGTCTTAGGCTTAAGTCTTTGATCCATTTTGAATTAATTTTGGAACATAGTGACAGGTAGCAGTCCAGTTTCATTCTTTTGCACGTGGCTTTCCAATTCTCCCAGCACCATTTATTGAAGAGGCTGTCTTTTCTCCATTGTATGTTTTTTTGCTTCTTTCTCAAAAATTATCTGTCCATATTTATGTGGTTTTATTTCTGAGTTCTCAATTCTATTCCATTGGTCTACGTGTCTGTTTTTCTGCCAATACCACGCTGTTTTGATTATTGTTGCCCTGTAGTACAAGCTAAAGTCAGGGAGTGTGACACCTCCAGTATTGTTCTTTTTTCTTAAGATTGCTTTGGCTATTCGGGGTCTTTTGTGGTTCCAAACAAATCTGATGATTTTTGTTCTATTTCTTCAAAAAATGCCATTGGGATTTTGATGGGGATTGCATTAAATCTGTATATTGCTTTGGGTAATATGGCCATTTTAACTATGTTGATTCTTCCAGTCCATGAGCACGGAATGTCTTTCCATTTCTTTTTGTCTTCTTCAATTTCTTTTAAAAATGTTTTATAGTTTTCAGCATATAGGTCTTTCACATCCTATATGGTTAAGTTTATTCCTAGGTATTTTATTCTTTTTGCTGCAATTGCAAAAGGAATTGTTTTTTTCAATTTCTTTCTCTGAGATTTCATTGTTAGTATATAGGAAACGCAATGGACTTTTGCACGTTGATTTTGTAGCCGGCAACTTTACTGTATTCGTTGATTGTTTCTAATAGCTTTCTGGTGGAGTCTTTAGGGTTTTCTATATATAGCATCATGTCATCTGCAAAGAGTGACAATTTAACTTCTTCAGTCCTAATTTGGATGCCTTTTATTTCTTTTGCCTGATTGCTCTGGCAAGGACTTCCAACACTATGTTGAAAAGCAGAGGTGATAGGGGACAGCCCTGTCGTGTTCCTGAACGTAGAGCAAAGGGCTTCAGTTTTTCACCGTTACTTATGAAATTAGCTGAGGGTTTGTCATATATGGCCTTTATTACGTTAAGGTATTTTCCTTCTATACCTATTTTATTAAGTGTTTTAATCATAAATGGATGTTGTATCTTGTCAGATGCTTTTTCTGCGTCAATTGGTATACTCATATGATTTTTGTCCTTTATTTTGTTTATGTGATGTATCACATTGATGGATTTGCATATGTTGAACCATCCTTGTGCCCCTGGGATGAACCCTACTTGGTCGTGATGAATAATCTTTTTAATGCATTGCTGCATTCGATTTGCTAGAATTTTGTTTAGGATTTTTGCATCTGTATTCATCAGAGATATTGGTCGGTAGCTCTTTTTTTGTGTTGTCCTTACCGGGTTTTGGTATCAGGGTAATGTTGGCCTCATAAAATGAGTTAGGGAGTACTATCTCTTCTTCAATTTTTTGGAAGAGTTTGAGCAGGATTGGTATTAGATCCTCTTTGAAAGTTTGGTAGAATTCACTAGTGAAGCCGTCTGGTCCCGGACTTTTGCTTTTGGGAAGGTTTTGGATGACTGACTCAATTTCATTACTGGTGATTGGTCTGTTGAGATTTTCCAGTTCTTCATGGTTCAGCCTAGAAAGACTATATGTTTCTAAGAACTTGCCCATTTCTTCTAGGTTATTGAATTTGGTGGCATATAGTCCTTCATAGTATTCTTGGATGAGCCTTTGTATTTCTGTGGCATCCGTGATAACTCCCCTTTTTCACTTCTGATTTTGTTTATTAGTGTCTTCTTTCTTTTTATCTTAGTGAGCCTAGCCAAGGGTTAGTCAATTTTGTTCATCTTCTCAAAGAACCGGCTCTTTGTCACATTAATTTTTTCTATTGTCTTTTTGTTCTCTATTTCATTTAGTTCTGCTCTGATTTTCTTTATTTCCTTTCTTCTGCTGACCTTGAGTTTCATTTGTTCTTCTTTTTCTAGTTCTTTAAGGTGTAACGTGAGGTTACTTATGTGGGATTTTTCTTGTTTCTTGAGATAGGCCTGTAATGATATAAATTTCCCTCTTAAAACTGCTTTTGCCGCATCCCAAAAATTTTGGTAGGATGTATTTTCATTGTCATTTGTTTCTATGTATCTTTTGATCTCTCCTCTAATTTCTTCTTTGACCCAGTCGTTCTTTAAAAGTATGTTGTTTAATCTCCATGTATTTGTGTTTTTTCCTGCTTTCTTTTTGCAGTTGATATCCAATTTCAAAGCTTTGTGATCAGAGAATATGCTTGGTATATGATTTCAATCTTCTTAAATTTGCTTAGGTTAGTTTTATGTCCCAGTATATGGCCTATCCTTGAGAATGTTCCATGTATACTAGAAAAAAAATGTATAGTCTGATGTTTTAGGATGAAGTGCTCTATAAATGTCAATTATGTCCATTTCATCTAATGTGTCATGTAGGGCTGCGATTTCATTATTTATTTTCTGTTTGGATGATCTATCCATACCTGCCAATGATGTATTTAGGTCCCCTAGATTAATTGTGTTTTGGTCAATTTCTCCCTTTAGTTCTGTTAGTAGTTGTTGGGTATATTTCGGTGCTCCCTGATTGGGGGCATAAATATTGATGACTGTTATGTCTTCTTGTTGTATAGTGCCCTTTACCATTATGAAATGTCCATCTTTGTCTCTTGTTACCTTTTTCACCCTGAAGTCTGTGTCATCTGATATCAGTATAGCTACACCTGATTTTCTCTGGATACCATTTGCTTGGAGTGTCAATTTCCACCCTTTCACTTTGAGTCTATGCTTGTCCTTGTAGCTGAGATGCATCTCTTGGAGACAGCATATGGTTGGGTTTAGTTTTTTGATCCAATCTGCTACTCTGTGCCTTTTTATTGGTGAGTTCAGTCCATTTACATTTAGGGTGATTATTGATATGTGAGGATTTCCTATCATTCTATCTTCAGTTTTCTGGTAAGACTGTATCTCCATTGTTTCTTTGCCTTTTTGTTGCTGTCTATTATTTCTGTGTGGTGGTATTCTATGATGTTTCCCTCTGTTTCTTCTTTTATTACAGTATGTATTTCAGTTCTGGATTTTTTTTGAGTGGTTACCCTTTAGTTTATGTAAAAGGAAGTTTGATATTTAGAGTATTCCATTTTCTTCAGCATGCCTACTTTCTCCATTCCCATATTCCGGTTCAGGCCTTTACTCTCCCCCTTTCTAGGTTTTGGTTTCCACAAATTGTCCCCGTTGATGGTGGTCGAATAGCCTCCTTTAGTATTTCTTGTAGTGCAGGTCGTGTATTAGAAAATTCCCTCAGCTTCTGTATGTCTGGAAAGGTCTTTATTCCTCCTTCATATCTAAAGGATATCTTTGCTGGGTATATTATTCTTGGCTCATAATTTCTCTCTTTCAATAGTTTGAATATTTGGTTCCACTCCCTCCTAGCTTGTAGAGTTTCTGCTGGAAAATCTGATGATATTCTAATGGGCTTTCCTTTGTAGGAATGAAAGTCTTCTTTTCCCTGGCTGCCTTGAGGATTCTTTCTTTGTCGTTGATTTTTGACAGCTTCAATACAATGTGCCTTGGAGAAGGCCTGTTGGGATTGAGGTAATTAGGTGTTCTATTTGCTTCTTGGGTTCGAGGATCCAGTTCTTTCCACAAGTTTGGGAAATTCTCATCGACTATTTGTTTGAATATACTCTCTGTTCCCTTCTCTCTTTCTTCTCCTTCTGGTATGACCATTATTCTTATATTGCTCTTTCTGATGGAGTCAGAAAGTTCTTGTAGCGTTCTTTCATTTCTTTTAAGTCTCAAGTCTCTTTCTTCTTCCATCCATGTCTTTTCCAGGTTTCTATCTTCGATGTCACTGATTCTTTCCTCCATCTGGTCAACTCTACTACCTAAGCTGGCTATTTCATTCTTAATTTCTTCTATTGAGTTCTTAATCTCCAGAAATTCTATTTGGTTCTTTTTTAAAATTTCAATCTCTTTGGTAAAGTGTTCATGTTGTTTTTTTATTGTGTTTCTGAGTTCATTAAACTGCCTTTCTGTATTTTCTTGCATCTCGTTTAGTTTTTTCAGCACTGCAATCTTGAATTCTCTGTCATTTAAGTCACGTATTTCCATATCTTTAAGTTCATTTTCTGGAGACTGTTCACTTTCTTTCTGAGCTGTCTTGTTGTCTTGGTTATTCGTGACAATTAATGATGTATTCTCTTCCTAGACATCTACAGGAGTGGGTTCTGCAACAGGTTGATAGGATGAGGTTTCTTTTGTTTTCCTAATGTGCTGGTAGAATGTTTTATTTTCTCTCTGAATGCAGCCTTTTTTTCTCTCTCACACTGTAGTGTTATGTTTTCTCTGCACTATTCCAGCTTCTCACACAATGGGAAGATTCCCTGGGAGACGGGCTTCTCCTCTGTTAACAGTTCGCCTGGGTCACAGGGCGCAGTGTCTGTGTGGGGATGTGGAGAGCTTTTGAAGTTCCAAAGCTCTTCCTGCACCAGATTCAGAGCCTGTGTGTTTCAGCAGTTCTGTTTACTCCTGCAGGGATCTGCCCAGATAGGTGGGGACAGGGCGGGGTGAGTTGTGAGAAGTGGCCCAGAGCAATGTTGGTGACCACCCCACAGCCAGTCCTGCTTCTACAGCTCCCTCCCCTTTGCTGGAACTAATTGGGCTGCAAATCTGTGTCTGCAGACCACAGTTCTCAGAACTGCAAATATTCTGTTCTTTTGACCTGACACTGCTACTGTTCCACTTCTAGCACTGGGCAAAGGGGCGGGGCGAGCTCTGGGAGGGTGGGGAGGGGGCGGCTAGGCTCAGTGCCTAAGGCTTCTGTTCTCTGCTCGGCAGTGAGGGCTTAAACCACCGTTTTCAGACTTCTTCCCTCAGTGTTTTTTTCGAGGTCTCTGCCGTGAGCATTGGGTTCAGCCGTGTTATATGCTGTCCCCTCAGCCGTGTGGGCCATAAGCGGAGCCCTAGCAGTCCGAGTTCTTCCCTCTCCCGCAGCTGCGGTAGTTCCAGGATGCAGCGAGCTCGGAGCACTGAGCTAGGTCTACGTCCTGCAGTCATGTGGCCCTGTCTCCGCACCTCTCCCTTCCCTCCTCCCCTGCTCACGCAATTTGCCCTGTTTAGATGATTTCAGTAGTGAGACTATTCGTCTTTCCTACCTGCTGTGCAGGGAGTCCTTTGTGGAGTTATAGTTGTTCAATTTGTTCTAAATTCCAGGGGAGATTTCCAGAGGCTCGCCTAACGCCGCCATTTTTATGACGTCACCAAGGGATATTTTTGGGAAATTTTCAATTGATTGTAGGATCTCTAGGATTATAGGATTGTAGGATCCATAAGATTATGGGTAACAACTCTTTTGACATGCAGAACACTTTTGTTTAATCAAAATTTTAATCCTTTTTTCCTATGGCTTTGCCTTCCCTGCTCCAATATCATAAAAGAAAATAAAAAGAAAAAAACATTGTTTTCTTCTAATACTTATAGTATTATTACTTTGTTCTTGTTGTTGTTTACCTTTGGCCTTTTGATTTATCTACATTTCATTTAATATAAGAAATGAGGTAAGAATCCAAGTTTACTTTCCCAAATGTCTACCCAGTTATCCCAATATCATTTATTAAATAATTTCTTGAAAGAACAATTTTATTCATCTGCAGTGTTTATGTATCATTTCTTTTCCTTTCGTTTCTTTTCTTTTTTTGGTTTGTTTTGAGAGTGCTTTATATAATCTGGGTACAAGTTCTTTATCAAATGTGCTATTTGTAAATATTTTCCCCCAGTCTGTGACCTGTCTTTTCACCTCTTTAAAGTATCTTTTGAAAGTGAAATTTCTTAATTTTGGTAAAGTCCAATTTGTCATTTTATATCTTTTATGGATCATGCTTTTAGTGTCATAGCTAAGAAATCTTTTTCAAACACAAAGGTCACAAAGATTTTCTCCTATGTTTTCTTCTGGAAGTTTTATGTTTTACATGTAGTTTTATGATCAATTTTGAGTTGGTTTTTGTGTTTGATGCAAGGGATAGATTGATATTCTTGTTTTTTGGCATGTAGTTCTCTAATTGTTCTATATTAAAAAGACTATCTTTTCTCTATTGCATTGCCTTAGCACATTGTCAAAAATCATTTGGCCATATGTATATGGATTTGTTTATGAACTCCGTATTCTGTTACATTGATCTATTTATCTTTTTTAAATTCCTGTACTATACTGTCTTGATTAACATAGCTTTATAACAAATCTTGAATATATAATATGTCTTTCAAATTTATTCTTCTTTTTCAAAGTTGTTTTGGCTGTTCTGGGTCCCTTGCATTTTCATATGACATTTAGAATCAGACTGTCAATTTCTATAAAAAGATTGCTGTGATTTAATTTTGGATTACATCGAATCTTTGGAACAATTTTGGGGGAATTGAAATCTTTCAGTCCATGAACAATGCATATCTTGCCATTCATTTAAGTTTTCTTTAATTTATCTAAACTATGTTTTGTAGTTGTCAGTGCACATATTTTGTCAGATTTATCCTTAAATATTTTGTATTTTTGATGCTATTATAAATGGTATTTTTAATTTAATTTTTTGAGTGTTCATTGCTAGTGTTATGTGTTAAATTGTGTCCCCCAAAAGATATGTTGAAGTCTTAACCCTCAATATCCGTGAATGTGGCCTATTTAGAAATAGGGTTTTTGTAGATATAATTAGTTATGATGAGGTCATACTGTAGTAGGATGGACCCTTAATCTATGATATAAGAAGAGGTAAATTTGGACACAGTCAACCAGAGAAGGAAGATGATGTAAAAACTCACAGGGAAAAGATGGCCATGTGGTGATGGAGGTAAAGTTTGAAGTGATGCATTTACAAGTCAAGGAACTCATGTATTATGAGAAACACCATAAGCTGAAAGAAGCAAGAAAGCCTTCTCCCCCAGGTCCTTTAGAGAGAGCATAGACCTGCCAACATCTTTTTTTTTTTGGTTTTTGATTTGGATTATTTTTTCATGTTTTCTGGGAGGGAGGGAACAAAACCAGACTCCTCCGTTGTTTTACTGTGCTTTGTCTTCTTGAAGATCACCTTTTTAAATTTTCTTCACGTCCTATCTGGCTAAGTATCCACAGAACACTGCTTGGATTTTGATAGCAGCATTTTCCTCTTTTTCCTTATCTTCTTCAGAAGATCCCTTGCATGGATGGTTGTTATAAAAGCAGTCACCTACCTTAGTCCCCCATTCTGCTGGATCAAAGTTGGTTTCCTTAGTTCTTCCAGAGCTGGTGCCAATGGTGCTCCTACCAACATCTTGATATCAGACTTCTAGCCTCCAGAACCATGAGGGAATACATTTCTGCTGTTTTAAGGCATTCCAGCTTGTAATACTTTGTTATGGTAGCCCTAGGAAACAAATACAGCTAGTATATAAAAACATAATTAAGTTTTATATATTGATCAGTATACAAGGTTTTGTATAGTGAAATCTTGATAAACTTAGTTATTAGTTCTAGTAACTGTTTTGTAGATTCCGTTGAATTTTCTGTGTAGATGATTATGTCATGTTTGAATTAAAGACAATTTTACTTCTTCTTTTTCAATCTGGAAGCCATTATTTCTTTTTCTTGCTTTATTGCACTGGCTTATACCTCTAGTATAATGCTGAATAAAGTGGTAAGAGCAGATATCCTTGCCTTAGTCTTGATCTTATGAGGAAATTGTTTAATCATTCACCATTAAATATCATGTTTTCCATAGTTTTTTGTAGATGCCTTTTTTCAGCTTGAGGAAGTTCCCTTCTATTCTAATTTTGCTGAGAGGTTTTTTGGTTTTGTTTTGTTTTGTTTTTGTTGTTTTGTTTTAAACGAGCAATCAATAGGATTTTTGTCAATTTTTTTTATAGGTATTGAGATGGTCATATGTTTTCTTTTTTCTTTCTTTTTTTTGGGGGGATGAGTTCTTTTTTAAATCTTTTTTTTCCAGATCACAGGTTGTCATTTATTTTTTCATTATTATTATTATTTTATTAGTTTCAGGTGTGCAAAACAATATAATAGTTAGGTATTTACACCCTTCACAAAGTGATAACCCCCTTCTCCCAAGCTACTACCCCTCTGACATCTTATATATCTGTTACAATACCATTGACTGTCTTCCTTATGTTATACTTTTTAAAATATTTTCAATGTTAAATGTTTTCAATGTTTCAAATGTTAAATCCACCTTGTATTTTTGCTCATGATGTATTATCCTTTTAATATAACGTTTGTATTTGATTTGCCAAGATTTTGTTAAGGATTTTTGCATTTCTGTTCCTGTGGGATATTGGTCTGTAGTTTTTTTAATGTCTTTGTCTCATCCTGGTGTCAGAGTAATACTGGCTTCATATTATGAGTTGGGAAGTATTCCTCATTGTTTAATTTTCTGTAAGAGTTTGTATGGAATTGGTATTGTTTTTTCCTTAAATGTTTGGTAAAATTCCAGTAATGCCATTTTGTCCTGGAGTTTTCTTTGTGGGAAGGTTTTTAACTACAATTCAATTTGTTTAATAACTATAGGAGGATTTAGATGATGTATTTCTGCCTGAGTATGACATTTTGTTACTTTTTAGTGATTTTTACATTCATCTAAGTTGTCAAATTTATCGACATAAAGCTATTCACAATATTTTATTATTCTTTTAATATCTTTAGAATCTGTAGTAATGTCACCTCTCTCATTCCTGATATTAGTCGCGCGTGTGTGTGTGTGTGTGTGTGTGTGTGCGCGCGTGCGTGTGTGTTTTCTGATTGGTTTGGCTAGATTTATCTATTTTATTCACCTATCTTCTTAGAGAACCAGCTTTTGGTTTAATTGATTTTTCTCTATTAATTTTCTGTTTTCTATTTCATTGATTTCTGCTTTATCTTTATTATTTCCTTTCCTTTGCTCACTTTGGCTTAATTTGCATTTTTTTCTCTAGTTTTTTAAGGTGGCAGCTGATATCATTGACTTGAGACCTTTTTCCTTTTTTAATATAAGCTGTTAGAGCTATAAATTTCCCTTTATATACTGCTTTAGCTACATCCTAAAAATTTTATTATATAGTGTTTCTATTTTCGTTCAGTTCAAAAGTTTTAATTCCTCATTTAATTTCTTCTTTTACCCATGAATTAATTAGAATGTTTTTCAGTTTCCAAACATTTTGGGGTTTTCTAGATGTATTTCTATTCTTGACATACAATTTAATATCATTGTGATCAGAGACTATATTTTGTGAGAACTGATTCCTTTTAAATTAATCTAGACTTCTTTTGTATCCCGAGATGTGGTCTATCTTAGTAAATGTTCCATGTGAACTTGAAAAGAATGTATACTGTTGTTGAATGGAATGTTCTATAAATGGCAATTAAGTCATTTTAGTTCAGAGTGTCAGTCAAGCCCTTCATATCTTTACTGATTTTCTATTTGTTCCATCAATTATTGAGAAGCGGGTATTGACATATTTGATTATAATTGTGGTTTGAAAATTTTCCTTGTTCTATCAGTTTTTGATTCATGTACTTTGAATCTCTGTTATTAGATACATAAACATTTAGAATTACGTGTTTGATGAATTGATCTCTTTATTAAATGAAATGACCTTCTTTATACCTGGTAATACTCTTGGCCCTGAAATCTACTTTATCTAGTATTAATATAGCCATTTCAACATTATTTTTATTAGTTTAGCATGATAAATATTTTCCATTTTACGTTTAATTTAATAGTGTCTTTATAGTTAGAGCTGTTTTTTATAGGTAGTATATAGTTAGATACTGCTTTTATAATCCAATTTGAAAAACTCTGACTTTCAATTGGGGTGTTTAGAGCACATACACTTAATGTGATTTTTTTATATAGTTGGGTTTAAAATTTCCTACTTGCTATTTGTTATCTGTTTGTACCATCTGTCCTTTGTGTCTTTCTCCCTCTTTTTCTGCCTCTTTTTCAATAACGATAACTGAATTTCAAAATGTAAACTACAGGAAAGATGTCATCAAAATGGCGGCATGAGGTGAGCCTCTGGAAATCTCCCCTGGAATTTAGAACAAATTGAACAACTATAACTCCACAAAGGACTCCCTGCAAAGCAGGTAGGAAAGACGAATAGTCTCACTACTGAAATCATCTAAACAGGGCAAATTGCGTGAGCAGGGGAGGAGGGAAGGGAGAGGTGCGGAGACAGGGCCACATGACTGCAGGACGTAGACCTAGCTCAGTGCTCCGAGCTCGCTGCATCCTGGAACTACCGCAGCTGCGGGAGAGGGAAGAACTCGGACTGCTAGGGCTCCGCTTATGGCCCACACGGCTGAGGGGACAGCATATAACACGGCTGAACCCAATGCTCACGGCAGAGACCTCGAAAAAAACACTGAGGGAAGAAGTCTGAAAACGGTGGTTTAAGCCCTCACTGCCGAGCAGAGAACAGAAGCCTTAGGCACTGAGCCTAGCCGCCCCCTCCCCACCCTCCCAGAGCTCGCCCCGCCCCTTTGCCCAGTGCTAGAAGTGGAACAGTAGCAGTGTCAGGTCAAAAGAACAGAATATTTGCAGTTCTGAGAACTGTGGTCTGCAGACACAGATTTGCAGCCCAATTAGTTCCAGCAAAGGGGAGGGAGCTGTAGAAGCAGGACTGGCTGTGGGGTGGTCACCAACATTGCTCTGGGCCACTTCTCACAACTCACCCCGCCCTGTCCCCACCTATCTGGGCAGATCCCTGCAGGAGTAAACAGAACTGCTGAAACACACAGGCTCTGAATCTGGTGCAGGAAGAGCTTTGGAACTTCAAAAGCTCTCCACATCCCCACACAGACACTGCGCCCTGTGACCCAGGCGAACTGTTAACAGAGGAGAAGCCCGTCTCCCAGGGAATCTTCCCATTGTGTGAGAAGCTGGAATAGTGCAGAGAAAACATAACACTACAGTGTGAGAGAGAAAAAAAGGCTGCATTCAGAGAGAAAATAAAACATTCTACCAGCACATTAGGAAAACAAAAGAAACCTCATCCTATCAACCTGTTGCAGAACCCACTCCTGTAGATGTCTAGGAAGAGAATACATCATTAATTGTCACGAATAACCAAGACAACAAGACAGCTCAGAAAGAAAGTGAACAGTCTCCAGAAAATGAACTTAAAGATATGGAAATACGTGACTTAAATGACAGAGAATTCAAGATTGCAGTGCTGAAAAAACTAAACGAGATGCAAGAAAATACAGAAAGGCAGTTTAATGAACTCAGAAACACAATAAAAAAACAACATGAACACTTTACCAAAGAGATTGAAATTTTAAAAAAGAACCAAATAGAATTTCTGGAGATTAAGAACTCAATAGAAGAAATTAAGAATGAAATAGCCAGCTTAGGTAGTAGAGTTGACCAGATGGAGGAAAGAATCAGTGACATCGAAGATAGAAACCTGGAAAAGACATGGATGGAAGAAGAAAGAGACTTGAGACTTAAAAGAAATGAAAGAACGCTACAAGAACTTTCTGACTCCATCAGAAAGAGCAATATAAGAATAATGGTCATACCAGAAGGAGAAGAAAGAGAGAAGGGAACAGAGAGTATATTCAAACAAATAGTCGATGAGAATTTCCCAAACTTGTGGAAAGAACTGGATCCTCGAACCCAAGAAGCAAATAGAACACCTAATTACCTCAATCCCAACAGGCCTTCTCCAAGGCACATTGTATTGAAGCTGTCAAAAATCAACGACAAAGAAAGAATCCTCAAGGCAGCCAGGGAAAAGAAGACTTTCATTCCTACAAAGGAAAGCCCATTAGAATATCATCAGATTTTCCAGCAGAAACTCTACAAGCTAGGAGGGAGTGGAACCAAATATTCAAACTATTGAAAGAGAGAAATTATGAGCCAAGAATAATATACCCAGCAAAGATATCCTTTAGATATGAAGGAGGAATAAAGACCTTTCCAGACATACAGAAGCTGAGGGAATTTTCTAATACACGACCTGCACTACAAGAAATACTAAAGGAGGCTATTCGACCACCATCAACGGGGACAATTTGTGGAAACCAAAACCTAGAAAGGGGGAGAGTAAAGGCCTGAACCGGAATATGGGAATGGAGAAAGTAGGCATGCTGAAGAAAATGGAATACTCTAAATATCAAACTTCCTTTTACATAAACTAAAGGGTAACCACTCAAAAAAAAATCCAGAACTGAAATACATACTGTAATAAAAGAAGAAACAGAGGGAAACATCATAGAATACCACCACACAGAAATAATAGACAGCAACAAAAAGGCAAAGAAACAATGGAGATACAGTCTTACCAGAAAACTGAAGATAGAATGATAGGAAATCCTCACATATCAATAATCACCCTAAATGTAAATGGACTGAACTCACCAATAAAAAGGCACAGAGTAGCAGATTGGATCAAAAAACTAAACCCAACCATATGCTGTCTCCAAGAGATGCATCTCAGCTACAAGGACAAGCATAGACTCAAAGTGAAAGGGTGGAAATTGACACTCCAAGCAAATGGTATCCAGAGAAAATCAGGTGTAGCTATACTGATATCAGATGACACAGACTTCAGGGTGAAAAAGGTAACAAGAGACAAAGATGGACATTTCATAATGGTAAAGGGCACTATACAACAAGAAGACATAACAGTCATCAATATTTATGCCCCCAATCAGGGAGCACCGAAATATACCCAACAACTACTAACAGAACTAAAGGGAGAAATTGACCAAAACACAATTAATCTAGGGGACCTAAATACATCATTGGCAGGTATGGATAGATCATCCAAACAGAAAATAAATAATGAAATCGCAGCCCTACATGACACATTAGATGAAATGGACATAATTGACATTTATAGAGCACTTCATCCTAAAACATCAGACTATACATTTTTTTTCTAGTATACATGGAACATTCTCAAGGATAGGCCATATACTGGGACATAAAACTAACCTAAGCAAATTTAAGAAGATTGAAATCATATACCAAGCATATTCTCTGATCACAAAGCTTTGAAATTGGATATCAACTGCAAAAAGAAAGCAGGAAAAAACACAAATACATGGAGATTAAACAACATACTTTTAAAGAACGACTGGGTCAAAGAAGAAATTAGAGGAGAGATCAAAAGATACATAGAAACAAATGACAATGAAAATACATCCTACCAAAATTTTTGGGATGCGGCAAAAGCAGTTTTAAGAGGGAAATTTATATCATTACAGGCCTATCTCAAGAAACAAGAAAAATCCCACATAAGTAACCTCACGTTACACCTTAAAGAACTAGAAAAAGAAGAACAAATGAAACTCAAGGTCAGCAGAAGAAAGGAAATAAAGAAAATCAGAGCAGAACTAAATGAAATAGAGAACAAAAAGACAATAGAAAAAATTAATGTGACAAAGAGCCGGTTCTTTGAGAAGATGAACAAAATTGACTAACCCTTGGCTAGGCTCACTAAGATAAAAAGAAAGAAGACACTAATAAACAAAATCAGAAGTGAAAAAGGGGAGTTATCACGGATGCCACAGAAATACAAAGGCTCATCCAAGAATACTATGAAGGACTATATGCCACCAAATTCAATAACCTAGAAGAAATGGGCAAGTTCTTAGAAACATATAGTCTTTCTAGGCTGAACCATGAAGAACTGGAAAATCTCAACAGACCAATCACCAGTAATGAAATTGAGTCAGTCATCCAAAACCTTCCCAAAAGCAAAAGTCCGGGACCAGACGGCTTCACTAGTGAATTCTACCAAACTTTCAAAGAGGATCTAATACCAATCCTGCTCAAACTCTTCCAAAAAATTGAAGAAGAGATAGTACTCCCTAACTCATTTTATGAGGCCAACATTACCCTGATACCAAAACCCGGTAAGGACAACACAAAAAAAGAGCTACCGACCAATATCTCTGATGAATACAGATGCAAAAATCCTAAACAAAATTCTAGCAAATCGAATGCAGCAATGCATTAAAAAGATTATTCATCACGACCAAGTAGGGTTCATCCCAGGGGCACAAGGATGGTTCAACATATGCAAATCCATCAATGTGATACATCACATAAACAAAATAAAGGACAAAAATCATATGAGTATACCAATTGACGCAGAAAAAGCATCTGACAAGATACAACATCCATTTATGATTAAAACACTTAATAAAATAGGTATAGAAGGAAAATACCTTAACGTAATAAAGGCCATATATGACAAACCCTCAGCTAATTTCATAAGTAACGGTGAAAAACTGAAGCCCTTTGCTCTACGTTCAGGAACACGACAGGGCTGTCCCCTATCACCTCTGCTTTTCAACATAGTGTTGGAAGTCCTTGCCAGAGCAATCAGGCAAAAGAAATAAAAGGCATCCAAATTAGGACTGAAGAAGTTAAATTGTCACTCTTTGCAGATGACATGATGCTATATATAGAAAACCCTAAAGACTCCACCAGAAAGCTATTAGAAACAATCAACGAATACAGTAAAGTTGCCGGCTACAAAATCAACGTGCAAAAGTCCATTGCGTTTCCTATATACTAACAATGAAATCTCAGAGAAAGAAATTGAAAAAAACAATTCCTTTTGCAATTGCAGCAAAAAGAATAAAATACCTAGGAATAAACTTAACCATATAGGATGTGAAAGACCTATATGCTGAAAACTATAAAACATTTTTAAAAGAAATTGAAGAAGACAAAAAGAAATGGAAAGACATTCCGTGCTCATGGACTGGAAGAATCAACATAGTTAAAATGGCCATATTACCCAAAGCAATATACAGATTTAATGCAATCCCCATCAAAATCCCAATGGCATTTTTTGAAGAAATAGAACAAAAATCATCAGATTTGTTTGGAACCACAAAAGACCCCGAATAGCCAAAGCAATCTTAAGAAAAAAGAACAATACTGGAGGTGTCACACTCCCTGACTTTAGCTTGTACTACAGGGCAACAATAATCAAAACAGCGTGGTATTGGCAGAAAAACAGACACGTAGACCAATGGAATAGAATTGAGAACTCAGAAATAAAACCACATAAATATGGACAGATAATTTTTGAGAAAGAAGCAAAAAAACATACAATGGAGAAAAGACAGCCTCTTCAATAAATGGTGCTGGGAGAATTGGAAAGCCACGTGCAAAAGAATGAAACTGGACTGCTACCTGTCACTATGTTCCAAAATTAATTCAAAATGGATCAAAGACTTAAGCCTAAGACCTGAAACAATAAACTGCATAGAAGAAAACATAGGTACTAAACTTATGGACCTTGGGTTCAAAGAGCATTTTATGAATTTGACTCCAAAGGCAAGGGAAGTAAAAGCTAAAATAAATGAATGGGACTATATGAAACTTAAAAGCTTCTGCACAGCAAAAGTAACCATCGACAAAATAAAGAGGCAACCAACTGAATGGGAGAAGATTTTTGCAAACAGTGCCTCCGACAAGGGGCTAATATCCAAAGTATACAAGGAACTCATGAAATTCAAGAACAATAAAACAAAAAACCCAATTGAAAAATGGGCAGAGGACCTGAAGAGACATTTCTTCAAAGAGGACATACAAATGGCAAATAGACATATGAAAAAATGCTCAACATCACTAATCATCAGAGAAATGCAAATGAAAACCACAATGAGATATCACCTCACCCCAGTTAGAATGGTTATCATCAACAAGACAAATAGTAACAAGTGTTGGAGAGGCTGTGGAGAAAAAAGGAACCTTCATACACTGTTGGTGGGAATGCAGACTGGTGCAGCCGCTATGGAAGGCAGTGTGGAGGTTCCTCAAAAAATTGCGAATAGAGGGGACCGGCCCGGTGACTCAGGCAGTTAGAGCTCCATGCTCCTAACTCCCAAGGCTGCCGGTTCGATTCCCACATGGGCCAGTGGGCTCTCAACCACAAGGCTGCAGGTTCAACTCCTCGAGTCCTGCAAGGGATGGTGGGCTCCGCCCCCTGCAACTAAGATTGAACACGGCACCTTGAGCTGAGCTCCCGGATGGCTCAGTTGGTTGGCGCGCGTCCTCTCAACCACAAGGTTGCCGGTTCCACTCCCACAAGGGATGGTGGGCTGTGCCCCCTGCAACTAGCAACGGCAACTGGACCTGGAGCTGAGCTGCGCCCTCCACAACTGAGACTGAAAGGACAACAACTTGAAGCTCAACAGCACCCTCCACAACTAAGATAGAAAGGACAACAACTTGACTTGGAAAAAAAGGCCTGGAGTACACACTGTTCCCCAATAAAGTCCTGTTCCCCTTCTCCCCCCCCAAAAAAAAGAAATTACAAATAGAATTACCGTATGACCCAGCAATCCCTCTCCTGGGTATCTACCCAAAAAATCTGAAGACTTTTATCCATAAAGACAAGTGTGCTCCAATGTTCATTGCAGCTTTATTTACGGCGGCCAAGACATGGAAACAACCAAAATGTCCTTCGATAGATGAATGGATAAAGAAGTTGTGGTATATGTACACAATGGAATACTATTCGGCGGTAAGAAAGGATGGAATAGGACTATTTGTGACAACATGGATGGATCTTGAGATTATAATGCTAAGTGAAATAAGTCAAACAGAAAAAGCATAGAACCATATGATTTCACCGATATGTGGTATATAAACCAAAGACAACAAAAGAACAAGACAAGCAAATGAGAAACAAAAACTCATAAACACAGACAATAGTTTAGTGGTTATCGGAGGGAAGGGGGAAAGGGGGTGGTAGATGAGGGTAAAGGGTGTCAAATATATGATGATGGAAGTAGAGCTGACTCTGGATGGTTAACACACAATGTGATTTATAGAGGATGTAATACAGAATTGTATACCTGAAATTTATGTGACTTTAACTAACATTTGTCACCTCAATAAACTTTAATTTTAAAAAAAAAGAAAAATTCCCAACAATCAAATAAATAAGAAAAGAATACCTATCACTTTACATCTACCAGAGAAGCAATATTTAAAACTTAGATAATATCAAGTGCTAGTGAGGTGGTAGGAAATAGGGATCTTCATGAGCTGCTGGTTAGAGTATAAATTGATGTGTTTTGTAGGGCAATTTAGAATTTCTTAGTAAAATTGAATATGTATATAGTCTATAGTCCAGTTCCATTTAGGAATATATTACAAAAATAACCCTACAAATGATAGATAAAACGACATATTCAAGGATACTCATTGCAGCAAAGGTCTGGGGAAAAATCCTATATGATAAATACACGGTGGAATGAACATATGATATATGCAGATAAAATTAAGCTAATTTACTATATATTGTATTTTAAATTCAATCTCACGTGTTAAAGAAGAACAGAATCTTAAAACACAATGTTTAGTTAGAAGAAAAAAGAAAAGAGAAAGGAAAAGAAACAGAATGAGATGTGTATCACAATATTGTCCTGAAATGAAAAATACACAACATAATATAATGTATTGATCATGGATACATATATGTGAAAATAAAGGAATGAAAGGGAGATTTAAAGATGTGCACTAAATAAATGAGTAGAAGACTCTGGGAAGGGTGGCAAAGAAAATTGGGTCATGAATGGGAAAAAAAGAAGCAAGAAAAGGGAGGCATGGACCAATTATTTATTGTGCTACAAACTGAGGAATTCAATTGATCATAGCAACTCAGTTCTGTGAAGAACAAAAACATATTTGTTTTACTTAAATTGTAATTTTTAAAGAATAAGTACTGCATAAAGTGAAAAAAAATGAAAGAAAAAAAAAACAGTTTTTTTCAATGGGCCAAAGATATGAATAGGCAATTCACAGAAGAAATACAAACTTCTAATAAGCGTATAAAATTGTTACCATCAACTTCAAATAATAAGAAAAATTTCATTAAAGAAAAATATGCTATTTCCTTTTGCCCATCAAATTGGAGAAAATTTTAAAAAGAATGCTGATATCCATTGCTATAAAGGGTATATAGAAATGTGTGGCTAGAAATAATGTATATTGATGAAGACTTTTTAAACCACTATTTGGATGTGTCTATCAAAATTTCAAATGTGCATTCTCTTTAATTCAGCAGTTCCATTTCTAAGAATCTTTCCTCCAAAAATGCTCACATAAGTGTACAAATATATGCATAGAATTATGTGCACTGCAGTATTGTTAATAACAAAAGAATGGAATTAATCTAAATGTGCGTCAGCTGGAGGGTGATTATATAAGTTATAATACTCGTACATATGTCCTGTGCAGAAGTTTAAAAAGTGAAGTTAGTCTATATACTTATATGTATACAGATATGTATACAGATATAAAAAATGTTTATAATGTATTGTTAATAGAAATTAAGGGGCAGTGCATATTAAGGTAAACAAAGTCTAACAGTAAATGTACAATATAATTTTACATTCACATACCTATATATTTATATATATTTATAAAATCTGAAGTTTGCAAGAATACAGACCAAATAGTTAATATGGAATACTTTGGGAAGGGATGTGTAATTCATACCGACACAATTGATATGTAGGGGTCATGCATTTACTTTTAACTCTATGTACTTTAGTATTATTTGAATTTGTTACAGTAGACATATATTACTTTGGTAATTTTTAAACTACTTTTTAAAAATGAGTAATACTCATTTAAATGGATTGGAATATATGAAAAAATACATTTTCTCAAGGTGAATGGTGAAAGGTGGATATTGGGATAAATTGACAAATTGAAGTGGAAGGTCATAAAAGCAATAATTATCCTCTAATAACTACCATTTATTGAACTTCATTGTGCACTAGCATTGGGCTAAGGGCCTTACATATTACCTCTGATGGAGAAACAGGTGCTCAGAGATTTTAAGTAACTTATTCCGAATCACACTGAAACCCGTTGATGATTTCAGTACAATTCAGTGTGAGATGAACAATCAGAGATATGCACAGAAAGCTAAGGGAGCCAGGAGAAGCCAAGCTTGGCACACAAGGAAGGCACACCAAATCGGGAGGTGTTCTAGAGAAGAGGACATATGCATTGTCTAGAAGGATGAGTAAGATTTACCTACGTGAAGTAGGAGGACGATTCCTATGAGCACAGTCACAGAAGTAGGGGACAATAGGGAATGTGCCAGAGCGTCGAATTCCATAGACTGCTAGATAGAGCACAATGTGATGAAGGATAGAAGATGGGGCTGCACAGACTGGCAGGAGCTGCACCATAAAGGAACTTTTATGCCATGTTGAAAAAATTTAGATTTTATTGTAGAAATAATAGGGAGTTTCAGTACAGAACTGTCCTGATTAGATTTGCATTTTGGGTGGGTCACTCTGACAGCAGTCTGGAGGGTGGATGTAAGGGGAGTTAGCCAAAAGGCAGGGAGACCAACTCTGCAACTGCAATAGGGCCAGTGAAGGAAAGCAGGGGTATTATGGTGGAGAGATAGAAACAGTTCCAAGTCACATTTAGAAAGCAAAATCGATAGATGTTGATGATGGATTGAGGTGGGAGTAGAGAGAATGAAAAGTGTGATAGACAGGGGAATTGAATGCTGACAGTGCCGTATATTATTTGAGGAATACCAAGGAAAAAGTAGGGGAGGAGGGAATGAGGGGGCCAGTTTGGGATATGAGGAAATTCCTGAGAGACATACTAGTAAAGAGGTCCAACTCTTCAGCTACAAACCCGGAAAGCCAACTTCCTTCTGGACAGCTCCATGGGAAGGAACAACAGCTCTCTTTCAACTTGTCTTTATTATGTCATCAATACTGCCACCATCCCCACCACAATTCTCAGCAAAGTTTCTCCTCCTATATGGTCTATTTTGCAATGTGACCCCACTGTTCCTTCAGGCTCTCAAGTCAGAAACCTGGGAGCTCTCTTCTAGCCTACCACATTTAATCAATCACCAAACCCTGTTGAATCAACCATTTTAACAGCTTTCTGAAGAGTTCCAGTGAAGATGGTGGAGTAGGTAAATGCTGTGCTTACCTCCTCTACTGACCACATCAAAATTACAACTGCAGAATAACCATCACTGAGAACTGCCTGAAGTCTATCTGACAAGAAGCCCTATAACTAAGGATATAGAGAAGAAGCCACATCAAGAATGGTAGGAGGGACAGAGATGCAAAAAAGACTGGTCCCACACCCCACAGGTGACAGTCAAAAATCAGGGGAAATATCTCAGCTGCAGAGGTCCCACCAGAGGATCGAGTGGTCCCAGCCCCTCACAAGGCTTCCCAGCGCAAGGTTCCAGTGCCAGGAAGAGAAGTCCCTATAACTTCTGGCTGTGAAAACCAGTGGAGATTGTGGCTGGGTGAGAAGGAGAGCTGCTGGAGTCCCACACGTTCCTCTTCAAAGGCCCACGTATGGACTTACTTGCTGACAGACTCACTCACTCAGAGCTCCAGTGCTGGGGCAGCAGCTTGAAAGGAGCCAGAGATATATGGGGAAAAACTGAATATCTGGCTTCAAGGAGAGGGCTAGAGGAGCAGCTTTCTCCTAGACAAAAGTGCTGGCAGAAGCTATTGTTCCTTTCTTGAGGCTTCCCCCATCCCTGCGCGCAGACTCAGGTGGCTGCCATATCTCAGTCTCCATCAGCCTGGCTAATACTGTTTGTTTGCCCTGTCCTGGTGATTCTGAGATGCCACCCCTCCCAACTTGGCAGCCCCACCCAACTCTTTCTAGTGGCTTTTGCATACAAACGACCTGTCTAGGCTTATGCTACAGGCTTTCCTAAAATCTCTCAAAGTTTCACAAACCCCAAACAAGCAGCATCTGGCCTCCATGTGCCCTGTACCTCTTGCTAAGCAGCTGTAAATCTGGCACTAGCAGCAGTCAGCCTCGGTTCCCAGTTTAGCCTCTTCCAAGGCCAGCACAAATGGCAACCATCTGCAGATCATGTTATAGCTCACATCAAGTGGACGCAGGTAGGGCACAAGCAGCATCTAAACTTGACCTAATCCAGAGCCCCTCCCAAAAGATCACAGAACCAACACTCCTGGTGGTTAGCTTCAGACCACACTAGGGCACCACCCAACCAGCTCCACAAAAGATACACCCAAAGGCCAGACTGGGCAGGCACCAGAACCCCACTAAAGTGAGTCCTGCTCTGCAGGGTCAGCCCCCGCACAACAGCTCCTCCATTGTAATCACAGCCAGTCCTCACAGCCAATCAGCCTCAGGGTCAATCCCTGCCATTGATGTGTAAACAGCAACAAAGGCTTAAAGTAGCAGAAAATACCCAATCAGAACAGTAAAAAGAAAAAAGAATACAAAAATAAATGAAGATAGTTTAAAAGGCCTCTGGGACAATATCAAATATACCAACATTCGCATCAGAGGGGTACCAGAAGGAAAAGAGAGAGAGCAAGGAATTGAAAACCTATTTGAAGAAATAATAACAAAAAACTTCCTTAACTTAGTGAAAGAGACACACAAGCCCAGGAAGCACAGAAAGTCCCAAACAAGATGAACCAAAGAGGTCCACACCAAGACACATCATAATTAAAATAGCAAAGGTTAAAGACAAAGAGAGGATCTAAAAAGGAGCAAGAGAAAAGCAGTTAGTTACCTACAAGGAAGTGCCTATAAGTCTGTCAGCTGATTTCTCAACAGAAAGTTTGCAGGCCAGAAGGGATTGGCATGAAATACGCAAAATGATGAAAAGCAAGGACAAGCAATCAAGATTACTTTATTCAGCAAAGCTATCATTTAGAATCAAAGGACAGATAAAGAGCCTCCCAGACAAGTAAAAGCTAGAGTTCATCACCACCAAACCAGTATTACAAGGAACGTTAAAGGGACTTCTTTAAGAAAAAGAAGAAGAAAAAGATAAAAAATGTGAATATAAAATGGCAATAAGTGCATATCTATCATCAATTACTTTAAGTGTAAATAGATTAAACACTCCAATCAAAAGATGTAGGGTAGGGAGCGGCCCGGTGGCTCAGGCGGTTAGAGCTCCATGCTCCTAACTCCGAAGGCTGCCGGTTCAATTCCCACATGGGCCAGTGGGCTCTCAACCACAAGGTTGCTGGTTCAACTCCTCGATTCCTGCAAGCGATGGTGGGCTCTGCCCCCTGCAACTAAGATTGAGCATGGCACCTTGAGCTGAGCTGCTGCTGAGCTCCGGGATGGCTCAGTTGGTTGGAGTGCGTCCTCTCAACCACAAGGTTGCCGGTTTGAGTCCCGCAAGGGATGGTGGGCTGTGTCCTCTGCAACTAGAAATGGGAACTGGACCTGGAGATGAGCTGTGCCCTCCACAACTAAGACTGAAAGGACAACAACTTGAAGCTCAACAGCACCCTGCACGACTAGGATTGAAAGGACAACAACTTGACTTGGAAAAAAGGCCTGGAAGTACACACTGTTCCCCAATAAAGTCCTGTTCCCCTCCCCCAATAAAATCTTTAAAAAAAGAAAAAAAAGACATAGGTTAGCTGAATGGATAAGAAAACAAAACCCTTACATATTCTGCCTAGAAGAGACTCACTTCAGTTTGACAGACACACACAGACTGAAATTAAAGGGATGGAAAAAGATATTTCATGAAAATGGAAACAACAGCAACAACAAAAAACCTGGGGTACTAATACTTATACCAGACAAAATCGACTTTAAAACAAAGGCTATAACGAGACAAAGAAGGATGCAGTCATCCTATTTCTGGGTACTTATCTGAAGAAAACCAAAACACAACTTTGAAGTGACATGTGCTTCTATATGTTCACTGCAGCATTATTTGCAATAGCCAAGATATGGAGGCAACCTGGGTGTTCATCAATGGATGAGTGGATAAACAAGAGGTGGTACATATTTACAATGGAATGTTACTCAGCCATAAAAAAGAATGAAATCTTGCATCTGCAACAGCACTGATGGACTTAGAGGGTATTATGCTGAGTGGAGCAAATCAGACAGAGAAAGATAAATGCCATATGATTTCACTTGTATGTGGAATGTGGAGAACAGGATAAACAAACAAACAAACAAACCAGAAACAAGCTCATAGATACAAAGTACATTTTGGTAGTTGCTGGATGGGAGGGTGGAGTTTGAAGGGATGGATAAGGAGGGAGGAGATTAAGAAGTACAAATGAGTAGTTACAAAATAGCCATGGGGATATAGAGTATAGCATGGAGAATATAGTAAGTAGTATTGTAATATATGGTGCCAGATGAGTACTGGACTTATTGGGGTGATCACTTTGTAAGTTATATAAATGTCTAATGACTGTGTTGTACACCTGAAACTAATATTACAGTATGTTAAGTTGAAAAAAAATTCTTGAAAAAAACATTATTAAATAAATAGCTTTCCTATATCTGTCCTCTCTTCTCCATTCCCGCTGCCACTGCCTAAATACAGACTCTTATCTTCTCTCCAGTGACTTTGCAATGGCTTCCCAAAACTGTTCCCTGCACAGACCTTACCTCTATATGTCTATCTTCAGAACTGCCCTTAAAATGATATTTCTCAAATGTAAATCGGAAGGTATTTATCTACCCTATTGGAGAATGTCCACTGGTTTCCCATTACTATGCGGCCAAGTACAAGCTCCCTAGTACAGAATACACAGCCTCTCCTGATTTGGCCCCTGCTTACCTCTCCAGGCCGTTCTCTATCACTCTCCTGTCTCACCAGCCCCTTGCATTTTATGTCTCAACAGTACCAAACTGCTTGTAGTGTGTTCTTGCTCACCAAGCCTCCTCAGGCCTCCATGCATTCATCCCTACAGTGCCTTCTACCTGGAATATCACTGTGTTAAGTAGGGTTCCCTGGGAAACAGATTCTTGCACTCTGAGAGTGTATGTAGGAGAATGCTTGCAGAAGTGCCCCTGGGAACACCTGTTAGGTGTTGGAAAGCTGAAGTAAGCACAGAGAGAAGCTGATTGCAGAGGAGAGGCCTCTGGCAATCCCATGGGGGATCTCAAGCTGAGGTAGTCCCATTGTGAGTCAGTACTCCTGCAGCTGGGGAAGTGAGTGTTCCTGTCCAGTGAAGGAGGAAACATATGAAGGGGGTTCTTGACAGCACACCGCATAATTCTTTGCAAGCACCTTTGCAGACCTGGCAAATCCCCATCTGTCTTCAAAGTCCAACTCAGGTTTTACCTGCTCCGTCCCTCTGAGTTAATCCTTCCTTCTTTGCACAACTTCTATTCCTTGTGTGTGCTGTTCACTGTCAAAAAAAAAAAAATTGATGGGCCGGCCCGGTGGCTCAGGCGGTTAGAGCTCCGTGCTCCTAACTCCGAAGGCCGCCGGTTCGATTCCCACATGGGCCAGTGGGCTCTCAACCACAAGGTTGCCAGTTCAATTCCTCGAGTCCCGCAAGGGATGGTGGGCTCTGCCCCCTGCAACTAAGATTGAACACGGCACCTTGAGCTGAGCTGCCTCCCGGATGGCTCAGTTGGTTGGAGCGCGGGCTCTCAACCACAAGGTTGCCAGTTCAATTCCTCGGTGGGCAGCGCCCCCTGCAACTAAAATTGAACACGGCACCTTGAGCTGAGCTGCCGCTGAGCTCCCGGATGGCTCAGTTGGTTGGAGCCTGTCCTCTCAACCACATGGTTGCCGGTTCGACTCCCGCAAGGGATGGTGGGCTGTGCCCCCTGCAACTAGCAACGGCAACTGGACCTGGAGCTGAGCTGCGCCCTCCACAACTAAGACTGAAAGAACAACAACTTGAAGCTGAACAGAACCCCCCACAACTAAGATTGAAAGGACAACAATTTGACCATTGTTCCCCAATAAAGTCCTGTTCCCCTTCCCCAATAAAATCTTAAAAAAAAAAAAAAAAAAAAAAATTGATGTGTTTACATGTCTGTGTCCCCACACCCCTCCCAGTAGATGTGGGAGAGTGTGGGCCTATATTTCAGAACCTAGAACAGTGCCTGGCACACACACTGCCTATTCAATGAATGTATAGTGTCTTGAATAAAATGAGGTTGACTAATGAAGGAGACAACTACAAGGCTATAAAAGGAGAAGGCTGGTGTTTAAGTGCCACAGTAAGGATAAAAAGGAGGTCAGAAGCAGCCAAGCTCTGATCTCAGCGCCCTCCCTCTCCTCTCACTTCACTTGGGAACCAAGCTGGTGGCCCTGCTGGGGAGGTCCAAGAGTCCCAGGTTAGAGCAGAGCAAGGCTCTGAGCTGGGAATGTCCAAAGTGGGGCAGGAGCCAACAAAAGACTGTCACCTGTAGATAGTCATGTGGCAGATGGAGCCAAAAGGTAGAAGTAAATGCTAGAGGAAAGGAAAGGGCTTCTAGGGGAGAGGAAGTGCAATAGCTTCAGACCTGACAGCTGTTACTCAGATTCCTAAATAAAAAAAGGACACAAACACAACACATTGATGTACATACACAGCAAGCACAGAAGCAGGCAAGAATCCCCAGAGACAGAACACATGCATACAACAAATGAAACTGACAAAGACAGGAAAAAAATCGATCTGAAAATTACAGATCATTAACATATGTGAATAAAACAATTATGAATTCTGGTCTCTATCCGTAGTCAGCAGTCAACCCTCATTCACTTCCTAGAAATCTCTGACAAGAACAATATTCTGGATGGTAGGTCCTTCACCCTCTGTTCCTGGTCTGGTTTTGTCTTCTCTTTCAGCTTCTTAGCAGCTCCCAGCCAGAGAACGGGGAAAATGAGAATGTTTTTGCACGTGTCCAGCAGGGGGCGGTGTTCAACCAGCAATAATCAGACCGGGCTCACAGAAACAGGAGAAAGAGCAAATGCCAGAGGTGCTTAGACCAACACAGCATTGGGACCACATCACTGACCTAGGTCTCCCTTCCTTTCCTCTTCAGCTTTTCCCTTCTTCTTCTCAGCTGCAGTGTCTCCATCCTCGGTTTAACACATTTCATAGTTTGGCTCCTCCCAATTTCCTAGAGAACACTGAGCTAAGAGATCCCCCTCTCTGGTGCCCCCATAGTTTCTTGTGCCCTCCCACACTATCTTGGTTTCCAAGGTGGTCAGGACTCTTGAGTTTTCCGTTGGACTCTTGACTGGTGCTCAGGACCCCACATGAAGGGCTTGATTCCCAGTACACCTCTGGAGTGGGGAAGAGGGTGCATGTGTCCTCATTGGTACATACCTGCTCTGGTGGAGGCCTCTTCACTGCCCTGGCCTGGCACCTTGTGCAGTGCACAAGCTATACAACAGTACAGGTTGGCCCTGCTATTTACTGCCCCTGAAGTACCATTTGGTGAGCACCACCACGATGATCTCACTTAATCCTCATAACACCCCTGTGAGGCAGGTCTTATTATCTTCCTTAGTTTACAGATGAGGAAGTTGAGATCCAGGGAGGCATGTGGTTTGCTCACTGTGGCACAAAGAGGAAAGATTAGTGTGGAGCTGGGACACAGGTGCTCTGGTTGCCAGGTGTGTACTTTCTCACTAGCACACGGCTGCTGCGGCTGCCGCCACGCTGCCTCCCTTCTCCCCACGCCCTCTATGCTTGTATATTGCTTCTCGCCCCAAACTAGCATTGGAGAACTGTGATCCTATTGTTAGCTTCTCTCTTCTCACAATCTTCACACAGTCAGATTTCAAGAGCTCAGGAAAGGACATAAGAAAGAGGCAGAAAGGTGAAGGAAGGGGGCAATAAAAAGGACCTTCCACATGGAGGAAAAGAAGGCAAAAAAGGCGGGCACGGGACTGGAGATCTCCTGAGAAGGAAGAAAGCTGGGTGAACCGGGGAAGAGGGCACAGGCAGGGCCTCCATTGTGTGGGCACAAAGGGCCATATGCCTGGCAGCCTACACAAGTGTGTGTGTGTGTGTGTGTGTGTGTGTGAGGGGGGTGGGGGAGGGTTGGCTAAGAGTCCCCACCACCACTACCATTACCACTTTCAAATCCCTGGGGTCTTGCTGTCACTGGGAGTGGGGTTTGCCGAGAAAGAGGGCAGAGGGGAGCAATTTTGGTAGACAGGATTTGGAGGGTCAGGATCTGTTGTAACTAGGGATGGAAGGAACCATGGACAGCTATGGCCTGATGGGAGGGGGTTGGAGGAGGAAGGGAGAGGTGAGATGCCAGAGCCGCCCTCACCTGGTGCCCCCAAACTACCCCTCCCATATCCCACTGGCCCATTTGCTGGGATTTGGAGGATAATAAAATGAGGGCCCCAAGCCGGGAGCTCTTCTAGCCTTCCCTCCCCCCCCCCCCCATGTTTGTTAGCCCTGGAGCTATCACTTACCCCTCCACCCTCAGCCTGGGGACTCCTTGTCTCTGACAGTCTCTTCTCCCAGCTCCTGGTCCTCTTTCCCTTCCCCCTCACACTCCCTACCTCCTTCCTTTCCTGTCCTGCTGGAGCCCAGCAACAGCGAGGCCAATTGATTAACTGAAGAAATTCAGAGCTAGCAATAGAACAGCTGCAGCTGCCCCCTCTCACCACCCCCAGCCCCTGAGGGATCCCTGAGGGGAGGGGCCCAGTAACCCCTTCTGCTTTCCCTCTGGCAAAGTGAAGAGAGAGGGAGGCAGGGAGTTCAGAGGACTGTGACTGTTGCACAAAGCACTTGGGGCCAGGAATGGAAGACACAGGTTCTAGTCCCAGTCCACCATCATGTGTGAGTCCCATCACCCTTGTGGATAGCCTTTAAAACAAAAGTGTTAGATTCAATACTTTCTGTATTCTCTTCCAACTCTTGACACTTATAGTCCCCAGATTCTCCCTAGCCTCAGTTCAGCGCTCCCTCTTGCCATGCTCTGAGCAAAGCACATTTCAATCTAATTGAAATGGGGAAGGAAAGATATCAACTCTCCTCCCTAAAGTCTAATGCAAACCTCTCTTGCTGCTGATGGCATTCTGTGCTCATCACAGATGAAAATGGCACTGTTCAGAGACTGAAGGACATCTCAGAATTTTCTTCTCACTCTCTGCATTCAGCCTTCTCAGACGTCCTTAAGTTTGGAAAGGATCTTGGAAACCACCTAGGCAGGAATGTGCTCCCTGGTATCACTGCATGTGGTTGAGTCTCAGGCCTGTCCTCCTCCTTAAGGCTGGCCTTTCCATTGCGGGACAGTTCCAGATGTTGCAAAGTTTTTCTTGGAATTAAAATCTGCTTTCCTATAACTTCCACCTATTGGTCCTGGTTCTGACTCCTGGGGCCACACAGAATGTCTGTTTTGTTTATTCTTTCAACATTTGAAGATGGGTATCCCAGTGCCCCTAAATCTACTCTTGTAAAGATACATATGCTAAGTTTTTCAATTATTCCTTCTGTGAAGTAGTCACCATGCCTTTAGTCTTCTTGGCCACACAATTCTAACTGCTCTCTAATTTATAAATGTTCCATTAAAATGTGGGGTCCATAGAAAGTCACCTGTCAGGCCAGGTCATTTCAGGGAGGCAGAGGGGCCTTGGCAATATAGTACATGAAGAACCTGGGTTTGAACTTTATGCCCACACCTAGCTGTGTGACCTTAGGTAAAACCCTTCTCTTCTCTGGGCTTTAGTTTCTTCATCTATAAATTGATTTTAGGTCCTTTCCAGGATTCCTTCGATACTCCTTCAGCACTCCTTTTTATCCCTTTCCTTATTCCACTCTTAGTCTTAGGTCCTCCATCGTGCTGTCCCCAGTATCTTAAGGTTGGGGAACACAAAATGGGCCAAGAACTGAGATTGCAAGGAATTTTGACCCAGCTTAGAGGCAACAGTGGGGAAGGCAATGTTTCATTCCATGGCTTTCCCCAGCAGTGTTGGACCCACAGACATATGTTTAACTTGGGTTCCACTAGGGCATTCAGCTTCTTCTCAGGCCCATAGAGAGCTGGACTAGAAGCACATCAGAGGGGTCAGAAAGTGTCTGTCACTCGTTGAGTACCAAGATAGAGGTACATGGGACTTCAGGTGGGGAGGTCTGAGACCTGTGTGTTATACCTCCCCTTACACCTCTTTACTCGGTGGTCCTTTCTTCTCTATGTCTTCATTTACCCACCAGACTGAGCTCTCATGATCCCATCAGAAGAGCCATCAAAGCCTAGACCCCTCAGTGCCACCCTACCATAACCGCAGGCCACCTTCCCAACCCAATCAAATGATCCAAGCCATACCTGGTGCTAGAATGAGGTCACTTTAATTTTTCTTTTTGTATGAAGTCAGAAATGCAAACAGGAGGGAATCACACACAGGACACAGGACACAGACCCCTAGGGCCCACTTTTGGGGGTATTAGGAAGAAGTGAGAGTCATGGGGGAGGGCTGGAGAGAGAAAAGAGGCCGGCGGTACTGGGGTGGGATTGTCTGGGGATGGAGGGCTCTGAGGAAGGATCCAGGATCCCTGGAGCTAGAAGAGAGGCACCATCCCAGCGGACTAAGGTGTCAAAACAGATGGATGTGAGGAAGGGATGTGGGTGTGGTGAGCAAAGGCGATCCCCACACACACTCAGAGTTGCAGAAGGAGCACAAAAGGGACTGGAGTAATCAGGGAGGAAGTAAGAGGACCTGACTGGGGCAGCCAGGGCCCCTCACTCTGCCACAAAGTGCACAACTCAGCAATAAATAGTAATATTTATAAATAAATAAGTAAATAAATAGATGAATAAATAAATAAATACATACATACATAATATCCTTGTAGAGCTAAGAGTTTGGTGTGAGGGAGGAGGAGCATGGTAAGTGCAGTGAGCTCATTTCTTCTACACAGGTCCTAGGGCCCTTGTTCTACTGCTCACCCTGGGCTACAGTGAGCAGGTAGGGCTCAGCAATGTGGGGGGCTCAGCAACGGGGAGGGTGGGGGCAGAAATCCTGGAGGTGGAATGGGTGGGGGTCTCTTCCCTTGCTGAAGGCAGCTTAAGGTAGGAGAAAATATATAATCGACAGGCCGTAGGGCCTGGAGAGCTGAGCTTTCCCAGGAGGCAATGATAGGGCACACCTTGGAGCTGAGGAAGAACTGGTGTGGGTTTGCACATTTTTGTAGTGGGCTGGGATGGAGGAAGCAGATGTGAGATCTAGCCCACCCATTCCCTGGGCTGAGTTTGGGGACATCATCCCCCACCACAGGATCTAGGTTTCCCCTTCTCTAACTGCACCCAGGAAGGGAGAAAAATGGGATGGTCGGGGTTGGGAGGCAGCAGGCAGGGAGCCAAATAGCTCAGAGAGGGCAAGGCACTCACTACCAAGTAAGATCCAAGGTCTGCATGTGCTAAGCCTCAGGAACAAAACAGAAAACAGTAAGAGTTTTTCCATAATTTTGGCTACTGAGATTCCTCTCACAGGGAACTCACCCGGCCCCTCCTCCCCAGATCCCTCTGCCCAACTAAACTGAGATCTCTGAGGAAGAAGCTCACCCCACTCTGAACCCAGCCTCCCTCTTCCTGTTCTGATGCCCCCTCCCTACCATGGGCAGGAGAAGCTGGCACAGGGAGGAAGGAGGATGGGAGACAAGGGGTGGGTCTGGGGTCTCTGAAAATTTGCACGTGGGGTAGAGAGACAAGCAGCCCATGAGAGAGCTAGGGGGACCCACGTGTGGCTGGCTTAGTAAATCCAACAAGGACTGTGTACTGACCTCCCAAGCAGACACTTCTAACCAGCTGGACCCCAACCACCAACTGTAGGAGGTGCCCATGAGAACAGTCCTAGGATGCCTGGGTCTGTAATAGAAAGAAGCCTTCACGACAAGCGGAGAGGAGAGGGCACTCTGCCTGGGCCTGGGGCTGGGGGACTCCATGCCAAGGTACAGGGCTGGGGAGGAGATGGCGGTTCTAGGCAGTGGGCTTCGAGAAGGGACCTAGAGAGACCAGGGGAGGAGGGGCACATCCAGGACTCCTTCAGACATCCAGTACGTGGTTCAGGTAGGAGATGTAGCAGATGGCCAGGCGCAGGATCTCAATCTTGGAGAGCTTCTTGTCTGGGGGCAGTGTGGGCAGCAGCTTGCGCAGCTCTGCGAAAGCCAGGTTGAAGGCCTCCACACGAATTCGCTCCCGCGTGGCGTGGGCAGTGCGGTACTTGGCTGTGGCCCGGCGCCGGCGACGCCGCTCTTCCCGGCTCAAGTGCTGCAGGTCTTTCCGGCCAGGCTCTCCTGGCTCCAGGCCCCGGGCCTGGCTCCCGCCTGCACCCCCAAGCGCAGCCCCATCAGGACCTGCGCCGCCCCCACAGTCACTGAATCCTGACTCCGTCTCAGAGTGGGTGGGAGCCAGGTCCAGCTGCATGGTGTCTGAGTTGAGCATCATGATGGAAGCTCCCTGCCCGGTGAGATCAGGATACCCGCCCCACCCCTCCCTCTGGAAGCCTGAAAGCTGGTTGTGGGAGGGGCAGGAAGGGCCTGGGATGTTGGGGTCTGCCACTGAGCTTGAGAAGTCAGCGCCACTTCAGGGTTCCATGGTCATGGTTCCAGCTGAAAAGCCTGAAAGAGAGAAGGGGAAATTGATAGGGAGGAAGAAGGGACAGCTCAGAGATGGGGAGGGCATGAGGAAGGTGTGCAATTGGCTGGGAGGGGGGAGGTACTGTAAGTGTGGGGGAAGAATCACAGAAACAGGGGAGGGGTGAGAGAGGGGGCAGAAGGAGATACAGGCAGGTGGACCCTTGTAAAAGAGTATGAGGAAGGATGGTAAGAAGGAAGAGAATCCAGAAAGTGAGCGGCAGGGAAGGAGAAGTGACGAGGAGGACATGGGGCAGGATAAAACTGAGTAAGAGGATTAACAACCTAAATGTAAGACCTAAAACTATACAGTTGCTAGAAGAAAACACAGGGGAAATCTTCATGACATTGGACTTCGCATTTATTTATTGGCTATGACACCAAAAGCACAGGCAACAAAAAGCAAAAATAGACAAATGGGACTACAGCAAACTTAATATTTGTGCATCAAAGGACACAGTCAACAGAATGAAAAGGCCACCTACAGAATGGGAGAAAATATTTGCAAATCATACAAGGTCTGACAATTAGGTTCGCGAATTCATCCTAGAAAAAGTGCTTACATACCTCATTGCTGAGTATCACTATGGTCACCTTTGAAGTATTCCCCTTGGGAAACTATGCACTGACACCAGACCCTAGTCCACCCTTCAAAGCCATTTTGGAACTCTTTTTCTGCAATGGCCATCAGAGCTGTCGTCATATTACCCTTGATATCCTGAATGTCATCGAAATGTCTTCCTTGCAATATTTCCTTTATCTTTGGGTAAAGAAAGAAGTCATTGGAGGCCAGACCAGGTGAGTAGGGAGGGTGTTCCAATACAGTTACATGTTTGCTGGCTAAAAACTCCCTCACAGACAGTGCGGTGTGAGCTGCCGCTTTGTTGTGATGCAATAGCCATGAATTGTTGGCGAAAAGTTCAGGTCATCTAACTTTTTCACACAGTCTTTTCAGCACTTCGAAATAGTAAACTTGGTTAACTGTTCGTTCAGTTGGTACAAATTCATAATGAATAATCCCTCTGATATCTAAAAGGGTTAGCAACAGTGTTGCAACAAGTTCGCAAACTTAATTGTCACACCTCGTATATTTGATAAGGGGTTAAAATCCGGAATATTATAAAAAAACTACAACTGAACAAAACTACAGCTGAACTATTAAAAAATGGACAAAGAACTTGACTAGACATTTCTCCAAAGATGATATACAAATGGCCGACAAACTTATGAAAAGAAGCTAACATCATTAATCATTAGAGAAATGCAAATCAAAACCACAATGAAATATCACCTCACACTCATTAGGATGGATGCTTTCAAAAACACAGACAATAACAAGTGTTGAGGATATGGAGAAATTAGACCCTTATATTCTGTTGGTGGGATTGTAAAATTGTGCAACTACTATGGAAAACGGTATAGAGGAATATATCCAAAAGAATTAAAATTGGGAGGAAAAAAAGAATTGCAATCAGGACCTCGGAGAGATATCTACCATGCAGTGTTCCCTGCAGCATTATTCACAACTGCCAAAGTATGAGAACAACCCAAAGTCCACTGACTAATGAATGAATAAAAAGTGGTGTATGCATACAATAGAGGTCAGCCTTAAAAAGGAAGGAAATCCTGTCACATGCTAGCCACACGGATGAACGTTGATGACATTCTGCTAAGTGAAATAAGTCAGTCACAAAAAGACACACGTATGTTTCCACTTATATAAGGTATCTAGCCAACTTCATAAAAACAGAAAGTAGAATGGTGGTTACCAGGGGCTGGGGGAGGGTGGAAGCGGAGGTGTTGTGCCATGGGCGTAGAGTTTCAGATTTGCAAGATGAAAAGTTCTAGAGATCTGTTTCACAGAAATGTAAATATACTTAACACTATCGAACTGCACACTTAAAATGGTAAATTTTATGTTGTGTTTTTTTACCACAATAAATTTTTGTTTTAATTAAAAGAAAAAAATAACTGAACGAGATTGAAGCCACAGCTCCAAGAGAAGTTAGCTGTGACTCTAAACCTTTCTGAGTTGTGAGGAGAGAACTACTAGCCTTGGCCCTGTGATTTCCTCCCTCCCAGGGCCCCTCTCCACCCATTCTGCTTCTCTGTGTTGGGGTAGGGGGAGGACAGGATAAACACGCAGATTGCCCATTGTAGAGTGGACTGGGACATATGGAGCTCGGCACAGCTGCCCCAGCTCAGTCCCTCCTAGCCCACCCCCCGACTCCCAAACACGACCACTGCAGACACCAGATCCTACCACCCTGTACACTAGAATCAGGGGAAAGTATCTCATCTGGCCACAATCCCCTTGGTCAGGACCAGCTCTTTCCTCTAGCTCTGTTCTCAACACACTCAGCCCTTCCTATGCAAGGAAGATTGGAGAAAAGGAACATAATCAGCTTTCTACTTTGCACCCTCCCACAGCCCAAGCTCAGTTCAGACATGGCCTACAGAAGAGGATGTGGACAGCTTCTTGAAGCCACCATTATTGGGCTTGGCTAAGGTTTGCTTGTCCCTGGGACCAGAGGAGTTCAAGGTAAGGCACAGGAACATAGCCTGGGAAGGATGAAGAGGTGCTGCTTTAGGGGGTGTTAAGCAGGAACAGTGGGCCACTCACTGTGTGCTCAGCTGGACTTAATAGCCAGAAACAGAAGCACTGTGGCTCCCTCATAGTCTCCATCTCCCCTTTCTTACCAGCCCTCGCTCTCCTGCCTCACAGGGGTCAGGACCTCACAGCCTTGCCCCACCCCACTGCACAGAAGACAGGCTCAATTGTAGTCGACACAAATATTTACCAAGCTCTGGGGGGAGGGGGTAGCAGTGCAAGGTCATCAACATCTGACTGACATGTACACACACAACCATAACAAAACAGAAGGTGATTAGTCCTGAAATTTAGAACACACTCCATATTCTGGGGTCCAAAGGAACAAGCGGGGATGGCAATAGTGTGGGAGGCCCCAAAATCAGTACCTTCTGATACACATTCAGTGCCCCAACTCCCCTCCCCTATGCTTCAGGAATCCAGCTGTGGGGTTCTCAACACATCTATCACAGCTCGATTGTCCCTCTGCTTGGTCCCCAAGTTCCTGCATCCCTGATCACTTTGCCATGCCCTCCCTTCCCTTCTGTCTGCTGCCAATCTGATACCTGGCCCATCTCCACCTGGCCCCACTGTCCTCCCCAGCTCCAGTCCTGGCAGCAGCTTCTATTTACCCATTAGTCCTCACCCCAAAATCCACTTCTGGTCTCAAAGTTCCAGGCTCCGAGGATCAGAGAGAGCAGCAATTCCAAGCATTCAGGACAGGACTTTCTGCCCCCAATTCTGCCGTCTCCAACCCAATTGAAAATAGGTAGACACAGAGTTAAAGGGGAGAAGTGGGGAAGAGGGAAGTGCAGGGCAGAGAAACACAGCGCACTAGAGAGAGAACTAAAGAGAGGCTCTGGGAGGGGACTTGAGCCAGAGAGTGGGAGGGATACGCCCACCCCTCCCAGCCCGTTTCCCCCTTTACCTAGGAGGACCCTGTGAGGGGATCCAAGCTGGCAGAACAGGGGCAGCGTTGACAGCCCCAGTCTTCTCTGGCTGCTCAGAGCTCATCCGTCTGCAAAGTTAGTGACCAGCTTTCTAGAGCCCTCAGGGGCAGCGCGATGTGGCTGTACAGGCTCCGGGGCAGATGAGAGGGGTACACATGGTGTGGATATAGAGCCCAGGTGGAGGGGGTGGGCTTGGCCAGGTACTGGGGCTACCAGCACTCACACACAAGCCAGCGCACACACTCACAGACACATACACACCTGAGCTGGCCCAGCCCTATATATATATATATATATATATATATATGTATGTATGTGTATATATATGTATATATATATGGAGATACACACACACACCCCCAGCTCTCCATTGGCTGGCTTAGGCTCCCCCCCTCATCAATATTAAACAGGCATGCCAGGCAGCCATTGGCAGAGAGACCTGGGAACCCTCTTGGGAGCTGGGGGCAGGGGCTGGCCCTGGGGTGGGGGGGTGGGGACAGGGAGTGGGGGAGCAGGGACATCTGTTCTCCATGCATATTTCATAAGCAAGAAATGGAGAGCTGGGGAAGGGGTGGGGCTGGGGCGAGAGCCAGGGCAGGATCACAGATGAACCCCTCACTCTCTCACACCAGAGGCGGCAGGGACAGAGACCCCCAGCAAGCCCGACTTAAGTGCCAGGGTCCCACTCTGAGTCCCAGTGTGACTTTGACAGCTCCTTCCCTTGTCTCCTTTTCCTGGGGAAGAAGGCTCTCCAAGGTACAACAGGAAATCTAGAAAAGCACAAGTGGACAGCACTAAAACACAGAAAAGGACCCATGAGTCCTTGCCCTCACCAAGCTCTCATCCTTCATAAAGCTGGTACCCAACAGCCCCCTTCCAGGCTGCCTGTGGCCACTGTTCAGTCCCCTGCTCTCATCACCCTGACTCAATCACCCCAGGCCGTCTTATCCCAGCCCCCATTCTCCCACCTACCTCATCACAGGGGGTGGTATTAGATTCCTGACACAGATCCCACAAGGAGCTTTTCTAGGCTACCCAGCCCAACCTGACCCATTGGGAATTAGGGGCTCTTAGGAGGAAAGAAGACAGGGCTAAAAGGAATGAAGTGGATTAGAGAGGAAGAACATGCATTGGAAGGACACTGGCAGAGGAAGCAGGGCAGCCCGGGCAGGCTTCACATATGCTGGGGCATCTAAAGAGCAATAAGAAAACTAGATACAAAATTATATGCAAATGAGCAGTGATTAAGTTCCTATCACTAGCTCAGCTGCCTCCAGACTATGTGTGTTTCAGGGTGGCAGGCGCTGGTACCAAGGGAAGCACAGCGAGGGAATGGGCTGGATGTCTGTATCTTAAGTTCTCTCCCCTGCTCAGCTATTGAGTGTCTTCATTGAACCTTTGTGAATATCCAGAAGGAACTATGGCTGGGAGGACTGCAAAGATAGCATGCTACAGTGAAGAAAGCCCTGTCGGCTGTGTGACCTCCAACAAGTAAGGTAACCTCTTGAGCCTCAACTGTCCTTTTCTGTAAAATGGGGTTAATTCTAGCTGCTTCTTAGGTTGCCATGGAGATTAAGTGAGATAAGGTTTGTGAGCAGGTCCAGATCTCAGTAGTACCACACCCCACCTTCAGGCTGTTGGAGGCATTTGCCATTTCCCTCTTGCTGATCAACATTTTCTGGACTTCCTCCAGAGTGAGGCATTCTCTAAGGGAAGTTCTATAATTCCTCCCCAAGCTCCCCCACCCCCAGGTCTGGGAGGTGCCAACTCCCACCTGGGCAGGCCCAGACAGGTGCCCAGGCACCAGCAGATGGGCTGAGCTGGAGGGGAAAGGAGGCTTGAGGAGGGGGGTTGGGGGGGCTGGGGATCAGGTGGCATCTCAGTTCTTGCATCATCATTGCCATGGTACTGATTAAAAACCAATCTCCACCTAATGAGCCCCCAGCAACAACAGTTCTACCTCCCCCATGCTCCTGCCCTCCACCCCAGCTAAGAAATTGGGAGACTGAGAGACTCAGGCGAGCATGCCATGAGGGAGAGACACAAACAAATACGAGATGGAGAGGAAGTAGAGGAAATGAAGGGGGAGAGATGGGGCGAGACTGAGACCCAGAGAAGAGAGAGAAAGATGAGAAAACAGAGTCATTGGGTAACAGACATATAGTCACGGGGAGATGGAGACAGAGAAGACAGAGATTTTGAAAAAAAGAGAGAGGATGGGAGCAGAATTGCCAGGTTGCCAAAGTTTTGTAGGAGACCAAGAGGTGCAAGATATGGCAGGGGGGCAGGGACATGAGAAAGACCTGAAAAGAGACCATTAAAGAGACACAGACCTGGGCGATACACAAATGTGGAAAAACACAGATGTTCAGGGATGGATAGATACGGATACTGGGAGAGTGTCCTGAGTATCAGGAGGATAGGGTGGAGGAGACCTATAGACAAGGGAGAGGCAGAGCACAGACAGTTCTGAAGCATAAAAATTACTCCAGACGAGACAAGGCGGGGAGACACGATAAACAGAACTATAGAGATAAGGGACTGCTACTGTTCCCAAAGGGTGAGACATTGAGGAAAACAGAAGCAGAACCTAGAGACCCTGGAAGCAGAAGGGAACCATGGCAAGAGGGGTGGCAGTGTGTGGAGAAGGGAGAAACAAGATCCCTGTTCCCAGCCTCCCTCCTTTCGGGCCCTTTAGCTCACATCCTTTGACCCTGTAACCTTCAGCCTTGAAGCACTCGGTCCATACTGTCCCCAGTCCAAGCTGAGGTTTCATGGTAAAAAGGGGTCCGGGAGTGCTCTGGGACCACCTCCTCCTCCTGTGCACCTGGGGTCCCCAGCAAGTCTTCACTCAAGAATTCAGGTTTTGCTCCTCCAGGGAGTAGTAAAGAGAACATAAGCATGTGATAAAAAGAAGCTAAAAGCATGGAGTGGTGTAAAGTACCACTAATTGTACTGAACTTGGGGCCAGGAGACATGTCCTGGTGACCTTGGACAAGTCACTGAACCTTGACTGAGTCTGCTTTTGTCAACTATGAAGTGGGGATAATGTTGCCTTCCACATAGGGCTTTCATCACACAAAGCACGGGAGAAAGTGCGAGGTAAATTGTGAAATGCTCACCCCAACCTTTACATCTATGCACGGTGATCTAAGTGTGGCGAGAAGTTTCCCACACACGTATATGGGGCATTATGGTTGAGGGAGGCTGAGGAGGCTCTGAGGTCAGCTCAGGTTGCCAGCACCCTGGGCTGGCCAAGGGGGAAGAACTCTGGAGTTGTGTGGGGGTCTTTGTTGAAAGCAGCAGCTGCGGATGGGGTAATGCAAATGGCTCTATGGTTATTGTCAGTTTACATTTTATAGGCGTTCTCTTTTTCAGTTGGGTACTATCTCTTTTCATATCCACACAGCCTTTGAGGTAGATTGGTGGGGAGGGAGATTGGTGTGTAGGGAAGACCCTGGGGCCTAGGCCTAGTCCTTGAGGGTGGAGGGAGGGTCTTAGGAGCTGGGAAGCAGTGGGTTTGGCAGAAGAGGGGGTGACATATGTGGGGAGCCCTGGGGACCCAACCGGGCTAGCAGGCTGGCAGGGAGAGAAGATGGCATTAACCCTCGCTGTGCCATACTGCCTGACCCTTCCTGGGAGTGGCCCTTGGCTAGGGAGCTGTGTTCTGGGTCACAGCAGCAAGGCAGGCAGAAGAAGCCAGTACGTTCTTGGGTAGCAGTTCCAAGTCTTAGATCTTCCGTCTTTGTGTTTCTCTCTTTGCCTGCTTCCACATGATCTCATCAGCCTGTCTTTCTCTTTCTACAGCTCTCCGAGCCTCTAGAAGGTGACAGCAGGTTTCCACTCTGGTTAACTACACAATCTGTCACTCTCTGCTGTCAGCCAGGATGGAAGCCCCCCTTTTCAGCATCCGGGTCCCTGAGCACTCTCGTGCCCATGGCCCCCTAGGCCTTGCCGCCTTTGTCTCTTAAGGCAGCCTCTCCTTTCTTCATTCTCCACTCACCTCTCCTCAGCTCAGAGCCCATCTCCAATCTCATTATGACCTCCGATCACTGCAGGCCCCGCCCCCCCGCCCCCCCCCCCCCCCCCCCCCCGCGCCTCTTCTCTTCCCTCCCCCATCCATCTGTCTTCCCTAAAGCTCTCTTCTTTGTGTCCACCCATCTGTCACCATCAGCTCTGGGCCCACTCCTCTCCTAGCCACGCCTATCTGGCCTTTCTCCCCTCAGGCTCCGTTCTGTTCCCAGGTTCTCTCGAAGCATTCCCAGTCTCCCTCTCCTCCTTCAGCCCTACTTGGTATCCCTACTTCCTATATCCCATGACCAGTTTGTTATTTCCGGAAATCTTCTTTCATCTATTTCTCCTTCTTTCCCTCTAGTTTCTCTAACTTCTCCTCAGTTGATGGGGGGGGGGGGGGAGAGTGGGGCCTCTAGGGCCCGAGGTCCCAGCCCCTGAGCAGCCAGCCAGCCTGGGCCAGAGGCTAACATTTACTCACAGTTGCATCACCATCTTAGACCTCCTGAGATGCTCCTGCATTCCTGCTCAAAGCTATCCCTGGCTGGAGATACGGGCGAGAGCTGCCCTTCTCTACGATGTGAGTGGGAGCTCCTCTACCTCTTGAGTGAGGATTCAGTTAGGAATAAACATCTGACCTGAGGCCCATTCAGACCCTGACCTTCCAAGGGTCTCTGCTTCCCAAGCTCAACTTTTTAGAACTCCTGCTTCTTTTTGCAGATGGGATGCTGAGTGACAGGCCTGTTTTTTTGTTTGTTTGTGTGTTTTTTTTAAATCACATTAGGCCACAATTTCCCTAAATTCCTACTGTCTCTGGGTTAGTGCCTCTCAGGCCTCCCTCTCTAGAATTGACTCCACCCACTGCCTTAGAAAGTTCATGAATTATCAACTTTTCAAGTCAGCCCTGCCCCCACTTTAGGATGAAAGGGAGAAAGGGAGTCCACACAGAACCAGACATCATAGCCAGGGCAGGGGGACCTCAAAGATCAGCCCAATTCCATGTTCCGTAGATGAGAACACTGGGGCCCAAGAGGGGGAGTACCCTTTTCAAGAGCATCAGGGCCCACCAGATAATCTGGTCCTGAGCACTTCCCACAACAGGTAGTTCCTCCTTACTGGCCCCACCCAAAGCAAACCCTCCATCCTCTAGACTCAGGTAGAACCTGTTTACAGCACTGATTTTGTTTTGCATGGAGTGCATGCTGCTTTGTTTATTTTGTGTCATGTCCCATCCTGCCACCTAGACTTTGGGTCTTCAATCTCTGAGGCAAGGCGGCCTATCTCATACCCTTTTATGATGCCGGGACAGTGCCTTGCCCATAGCCATGCTCAATAAATGTTTATTACTGCTGCAGCTGCCAGTGCAGATATAAGAAGTGTTCTAGTCTCAGCTCTAATTTTCTGTGTGACCTTGGCCAAGCCACATTATTCCTCTGGGCTAGTTTCCCCCATCTATCAAATGAGTTAGACCATGAACACAATTTCTAAGGTCTTATTACATGGTCTGTGGAAGAAACAAAGTCCTACTGAATAAGGTGTAATCTCGGTACACACCACCAGACTCTGGATGAAAAGAATATCCTCTCAGGATAGGCCTTTGGGAGTAGTGACCTAGATGGGACCCAGCAGTGGGAATCAGGAGAGTAAACTCTTCACTTAGAGGAGCTGGGGAGAGACACCAGCTGACAGGAAAGCCATCAGTGTTGAGGGACAAGGTGTCACAAGAGGCAAAGGCTGGGTCCTGGAGCAGGGTGGTCAGTTACTCAACTTTCCACAGGGGCTGGGTGGAAGAGAAGGTGCAATGTGAACTATCAACAGGTAGAAGGAAGGGAAGCCCTGTGGGAAAGGGAGGGGCTGGAAAATACATTTCAGAAGGCAGAGGGGTGAGCAAGGCCCAGAGCAAGTGGGAGGAGGCTAAGGAGTTAAACTCTGCAGCCCTAAGATGCTACCCGCCGGTACCACCAGTCTCCAAGGCAGGAGGGGCCTGGCGAGGAGCCAGACCAGTCTCAGAAAGGCAGCTCCAGTGGGTCTTTTGGGGGGGTGTGCCCCTTCCAGAGTCTGGCCTCCCCATGAGCCAAGGAAAGAGCTATTTTTTGGTTTTATATTTGGGGGGGGGGGGCGGCATAGCATGGAAGGCAGAAAACAAACATGTGTTGAGGATTCTTCCCGAGGCAGATTATTGCAGGGCCTGCATCTCATAACCTTCTTTCTTGCCCACCCCATCGCCTTGATTCTGCCCACTCCTCTGCTTCCCTGTTCAGCCCCCTCACTGGTATCCAGCCACTTCCCTGCTTCCTGAAACTGCCAGCAGGATGAGGGAGCTTAGGGCTCTGTCCGCTGGGAGACCTGTTGGCTGAGGGAGGCGTGGAGTCAGCCCAGATGATGGTGGCAGCTGTGCTTAGCTCCCGCCAGCACAGCACACACAGCTCCTCCAGCTCAAACTGGGAGGGGTGCAGTGGGGGGGAAGCAGCAGGGTGTATTTGCATTTCCCAGAACCCCAAACATACCCCTGGAGGAACTTGGAAAGAAACCTGGAGAAAAAACATCTCAACAGGATTCGAAAAGGTTAACCAGTCCAATCAGGAAACTAAGAGGAGGGTTTGGGATTTTGAAAATGGCAGGTTCTTTTCCATCTCTGCTGTCCTCAGGCATGTGGGAGACAGCCTCTTGGTCACGGTGGGAGGAGAAGCCTGCTTCAGGGCCACTCCTGCCGGTTCTTCCCCCCTCCGCTGACTCAGCCACTGCCCATCATTTAGCAGTACTGATTCATTCCAGAATTTTGCCTCCCTGAGACCCAGGAAATTAGTGTCTCCTAAGAACCAAGGTTCTCTTTCTAGAAGAGGTACAAAATCACTCATGTTTTGGTCTATAAAACACCCACCAACCGAAAGCCCACACTCCTTAGCATGCCACCCAAGGGCCTTCGTGACCTGGCCCCAGCTTCGCCTGCCGGTCCTTATGACTTGGGCATGCTGAATAACTCACCATTCCCTAACATGACTGGTGCCTTCTCTTGGCTCTGTGCTTCCACACTGGCAACTCTAAATCACATCTCAAATGCCTCCTCCTCTGTGCAGCCTTTCTAAATGCCACCCCTCTACCCCAAGTCCCACTGTGTTTTACCAGGGCACTCTGCATATTCAGTAATTATTCCATTTATCACACTGGATCACACCTAGTTGGGAGTGTATCTATCTCTCCCTTCACCCCAACTGGAAGCTATTCAAGGGGTGTATTCCCTTCATCTCAAAGTGAATAAAGAAATGTCTGTCAAATACAAAGGTGGGAAGAAAACTCTGCTAACATCATTATGAGACAGAAACCAGGGCTCCAAGAACTCCACTGGTTTTGACAAAGCCTTACACCCTGGGCCTCTACAGACCCAGAATAGAGCACATGAGGTAACAATTTCGTAACTTCCATTCTAGGGTCACTTGACAAGGGAGTTGGAGAAGTATAACAGGTCATATGGGATAGTCTATTTTAATGAAACTTACTATTTATATATTTACACACAGGAAAAAAAGAAAACAAAAATAGATATTACTGCTTAATTAAAACGGCAACTGAGCGCTGTGGGCTGGAGATGAGATCCCCTCCAGCAACACACCCACCCTGATGTGCCGTCGAAGGGCCTGGAGACAGAGTGGTAGGAGGTGGACCAGAGGCTCGGCCCACACATCAGCTCGTTGTCCTCCTCAGGGCTTCCTTGAAGTTTATTCCTGGCATTCAATCCTTCATGTCCTTCTTCCTGGTCAGGAAGGTGGCTGGATACAGGGGGTGGGGCAGGGAGCAGAGGAAGGTACAGGGCAGGAAGGAAAGAATAGAAGGGGGATCCTAAAGAAGGGTAAGTTAGGGTGGGTAGCTAGGAGTCAAACAGGAGCAAGAAGCTTCGATTTGTTATCCCAGAACCTGCCTGGAGGGTGGGTTTGGGGGAGAGGGGAAGAAAGAAGAAACAGCCAAGGGGAGACCAGAAAGGGGAGCTGGGGAGGGGAGGGGACTTGTTTATCTCTGTCTCTGTCAGGCAGTTCCACTTCTTTATGTTAATCCCAGTATGAGCCAGGCCCAGAGAGGTTCTAGTGACAAACTAGTGGTTTCTGTCCCAGCGGAACAAATGATTTTGGAAGTGAACAACAGAGCAGACAGGAAAAGCTGGTGCTCTCCTTAGAAAGAAACAGCACCTGGCTCCCGGGGAGCAATGAAAAGGACATCGGCCTTGGCATTGATGCAGTAGGTGATGACGAGAGAGAAGACGAGGACGCCGAAGCCCACTGTCAGGGTGATGAACTGCAGGGGAAAGAGAGGTGCTCTCAGATTATCTCAGTGCAGTTTGGGGTAATTGCTCGGGGCTGGGAGCTAGCATCGGAATTTTGGAGGGGGCTCCAAGCACCAAGTGCTGAACAATCATAGACAACGTTTCCCCTCTCTGAAGACTTAGTCTCCTCATTTGAAAGAGCAGTAAAGTACCTCTGTTCTTGCTTTTATCTTCTATTACTTAGATTTTAAGCATCTTAAAGGCAGGACCCATTGACTTTGGTTCTCTTGTGGCAATTATATTACTGACATACTTGTGACAGGTACTTGGAATACTAGATTGACCAATCCCAGCTATGCCAGGTGGGAATGCCAGTGGGAACGGAGCTGTGGAAGGGCTAACTAGGGACTACACAGTAAGGAGTATCTCTTTGGTTCTCTCTGGGAGCTTATCTCCAGAATGAACACAGGCTCGAACTATCAGTCAAGACAAGCTTCCTAATGGGGCATACTGGCTGACAAAGGACAGATTTGCAGGTTTTTGTGGCAAACCTGGGGCAAACGGGAGATGGACGGGGGTATGAGACAAGAGGCAATAGAAAAGACTCAAACAGATCTTTGCCACCACCCCTCCCCCATCTCACCTCAAGCTCTTTGCTGGCTATTAGAAATATCCGGGCGCTGATGTCCTTCCAGCGGCTCTCAGTCCATGTAGAGTACTCAGTAGAGCCCCACTGCCCGAGTTCGAAGGCAGGGGACAAGGCCCTGGCCAGTCGTGCTGTGGAACGCACACACTGGGGCCGCCGTTCTGTCTCGTTGGGGTTCAGAGGGCCCTGGACCCACGTGTACTCATACAGCTATACAGGAAGACAGGTCAGAGCACAGCTGAGGTGACCCTTCGTCACTCACTCCCTTTACCCTTTACATGGCTCTTTGTCACCCAGGCTACTTCTTTTCAACACTCAAGTTCAAAGGGCTATATTCCTCCACCTCTCCATCCCAAGCCCTTGGGTCCAGTTGGGCTAGGAGATCCTCCAATTTTCCCATGAGAAAGGGACCCTTGGGGCACTTCCAACACCACTCACATCCTTGTTTTCATTGGGGACTTTACTTGGATCCTGGCACTGCTCTCGGGTAAGGTTGGTCACCTTGCCAGTCAAATTTGCCAAGGCACACTGTACAACGTAAGTGGTGTTGGTGGGGCTTGAGACAGCGATGTAATGCTGAAGAGGCCCGTCACCTGATTGGAGACCACAGGGAAGGAAGGATTTGGTGGATGGAAGGTGAAGTGCAGATGGACAGAGATAGGAAGAGCCCAGGGTCGGCCAGAGAAGAAGAGGTTAAGAGAAAAGGATCCAACAAATATCAGAAGAAAGGGAAACGGGGGAAAAAAGAGATGAAAAAGAAAAAAAAACAAAAACGATTAAACCAAAATGATGACTTTTCTCTATTCTTTTTCTTGGCTAAAGGTCCCATTCCCACTTCAGGTGCTTACCCAAGTAGGACCTTAGGTCCTGCCTGAGGATTGACTGGAACCATGAGTTGTTGGCTCTAACCAGAAAGCCATAGAGCAGGCGGGTAACCTAGGATTGGGACAGTAAGAAGAGAGAACCTTGTGACTTGGAGCCCAGGGACAGGTGATTAGTGGATATCTAGTCACTGGGTAGAAACTTCACTGGCCAGATGGACTCTGGGGTTAGGGGAGCAGTGGTTGGTTCACAAGGGTACAGATGAGGCCCAGCCGAGAGCACTCTGGGGTGTCAGGGGTCCATCCTCACAGGCACATACAGTCATGCTGCATTCCAAGATATGGGAGACCAGGCAAGGGACGTAAAGGATGGAGTGGCTTTCTGTGTAAATGGACAGGAAGGAGTCAGGGCTCATTTGCTCTTACTGTTTGGGGATCAGCCTGAATGGTGTCGCTGAAGTTGCTTCCTCCTGCAAGCTGGTACAGTGTACGTCCCAGCACTGTGGCCACATCTGCCAGGGTCTATGGTAGGTGAGGAGGGAGGTTAAATGGCCTCCCTCCTCTGACCCCAAACAGCAGCATCCTACCGTTCTTCACTGTGCTCTGGGTGCTCCCACCCAGCCCCGCCCAGCCCAGTGCTACCTTGGCAGTGTCGGTCACGAAGTGCAGGTCTTCCTCAGGGCTCTGCCACTCAGGGTAGCTCACATTGACGTTCTCAGCAGTGTCGTACACGCTCTGGTAATAGCTGCCAGGGAAGCCAGCATGAGCCTTGGCTACTCTCAGCCAGGGCCCTGTTCCTTTCGCCCCTTAAATGCCCCTTATGCAGCAACTCGGTATCTGATTTTTCATCATTCAGGAAGAAGAGAAATTAGGATCTCATATTGAAGAAAGTGTGGAGAACGGGAGATAGGAGTGAGGGTGGGAGTGGTTAAATACGAAGAATTTCCTCACAGACAAGGTAAAAAAAGGTGAATTAAGATCAGGATGCAGGAATCTCCTTCCTGGGAGCTCTTTAAACATTGGAGATACTTCTATATCATTTGGGTTGCAGATGTAGGTGGATGGCTAAGATGACTTTCAGAGAAGCCTGCCACACGTTATGAGAGCGCTTGTGTGACTAGTTGTTCCAGTGATCATTGATATTGAGGTGGCTGGGAGCAGAGGGGGATGAGCACATCTATTCACAGATATGTAACACTACACCGGGTCAAACCACCCTGCCGCTGCGTGGGCAACGCCAAGCAGACAGATCTTAGAAGAGGGGCTACGAGGAGAGAGCTCCCACACTTTACCAACAGTAAATGCCTGCCCCTTATGGAATCAAGTCGGCCACAGGCGTCCAAAATGTGTTCAAATGCTGAATCACCCCTCACCCCAAAGTGCTGCGGACAACAAACTGGGGGAGAAGAGTTGACTGTATGCACCAGAACCATTGCTGTCCAAAATAAATGAGAAGTTGTCACTTGACTGTGGTTGAACCAGAGCTTCAGCATTTTCACTCAGAAACTCTGGCCTGTTGTAAGCGTGGGAGGGAGGCTGGTGGCTTAGGAGTCCAGCCTGAGTAAGAAGTCCCGTTTAGCCCAGGGCTCAAATTAGGGGCAGTTTAGAGGTGCCGAGGACCCGGAGAAGGGTGACTAACAGGCCTTATTCCTTTTTTCTAGAGCTCCCTCAACTGCAGGGAGCTCTACCCTCACATACCCTTACACTGAACCACATGCACTTACCACATGGCAAGAACATGCAACATATCAGAGTATTTATTATCTGCGGCACCCTCGGGTGGGCCTCAGACAAGGACAGCTCTCTGCCCTGCTCCTTAAGAAGCCCATTATTATTCCAGTGCTCTTGTCTGACATGATGTACTCTGCCAGCACCCCTGGGGAATTCAGGCCCCTAGAGAGCTTGGGAGAGGTAGAACCACAGGGAGGATGATTGTGCAGGAAAGGACTAAGGTGAAACCTTTTCTAAGATGAATATCAAGTCAGATGAGGGGACCAGTTAGATGTGAACAGGCCACTGAGCAAAGAACACAATTTGACCTGAGGATTTGAAGAGGGTGGCGTGGGTAGAGAGAGCAGTGATCTTTCTTGACACAGAGGGCATTTCTCTCTATGGACACCCAACTGCAGAACAGACTCTCCGAGAAGGAAGAGAATGCAGGCTAGGTAACTCTTACCGGTTATGGAAGACAGTAGCATGGTCAGCGAGAACAACACCAGAGATATTTCGAGCTCGAAGAAATCGCTGCAGAGAAGATGGTGGAAGAGGCTGCGATTGGTTCGGCCTCTGGAGGATGACAGCAGGGATACCAGCACCACTCTTCTCCAGTGTGGTCAGGAGATGCTCCACCTAGGCATGGGAGGTGGGGGTGGAGTGTGGGCGATTAACGCATGGGAAGCTGGGGAATGGCAAGCAGGAAGTCTCTTTTAGGCCTGAAATACCTAAAATACTTTAAGTCCTCAGCTTGGGGAGTTGACCTAAGCCCTCCTAGATCTCAAGGGTTTTGGGCTCAAGGCCCTCTGAATTTCCTGCAGCACCCCCCCCCCATCCTTTTAAAATTATGGCACAAAGAAGGAAGAGGCCTGTGCTTTTCATTTATAGGTAAACACTACTGCTCTCAGGATTCTGTGTTATCCTCAGTAGATGCCTCACTTATTATTTGCTGTGCAGAATTAGAGGGACAAACAATACAAAATAGGTCATCCAGTCAGTAAATGCTGTCGGAGCCCAGACCAGGGATGACACTGAAGCTGGAGCGGCAGAAAGAGACCTCATGGAAGAAAAGAGGCCTTGAAGCTGCACTGCGAAGGGAGGGAGGGGCTTGAACGAGTAGTAAGGAAAGTAGAGGACAGTTTCGGTCAGGAGTCTGACATGCCAGGAATGGGGCAGCGCAGCCTGGACCACTGGACACATGGGGCAGCAGGGGAGAAGGGAGCTAGTAACTGCTCTGTCTTCAAAGGGCAGCAATAGTTTGCTAGGCACCAAATGACCAGAGAAGCACCCATTCCAGGGAACCAGTGACATGAACTGCGCTCATGGTTCTTCCTGGGGAGCTGTGACAGCCGCGTTGTTTGCCCTTTAGCCAACACCCAACCTAAGGTCCTGTCTCACAGGCCCTGAGGGGTGGTGGGGATAGGGCCAGGGTGAGGGGGTGCCCATATTCTGAGCTGTTGAAAATGGAAGTGAGGGGAAGAGAAGCTCAGATTACCTGGTTCCGTACAGACTCATTTTTCTGAGACACGGGATCTGTGTGCATCCAAAGCTTTAGTGAATTTCTTAAGGCCACCTGGGGGAAGGATGAAGAAGCAACACTTATAATCAGTCTCCTGTTCCAGCCTGTGCCCGGGAGAAAAGAGTGGGATCAGAAGAAGAGAAGTCAAGGGAAGAAGTAGTGGTACCTGCAGTGAGGACAACAGAGGCGGAAACTCTAAGTAGGAAGGAAGGGGGTAGGGACACATGCTACGCACCTGTCTCAGCTCCACAAATGAGTCAATGTTTTCTAACTGCACAGGAAACTTGCCCTTCTCCATATCATAGACCATTCGTGAGCTGCCAATGTAGTCAAAAGTTTCCTGAGGGGTAGAGATGGCAGGAAAGGGAACAGAGATTCCAAAGGGTTAGGGCAGCCTCAGCTCCTTGAGGTCAGACCATCAAAGCTCTCGGTATGAAGGTTATTGTCTCATGGCCTCTCAACTGCTGGCCAGCTTACACAGTCATGTGACTGGGCCCTCCTCTCCACCCCACTTCCCAGCTGTGACTATCCTTCACATGTATGTATCACAAGACTTCTTGAGCCTAGAAATGGGTAGAGTGGCCTCAGGAAGACCTGAGGTGAATATCAGCCTCTATGTGCCTGCTTCTTGCCCCTCCACTACCTCCACCAACTCAGCCATAGCTGCTGTTCTAGGGCTAGGCTGTGGGGACAGTGGGAGGGTCAGGAGCCTCAGGGCTCTGGGGTGGAGTGACAGTACAAGGGGTTGAGAGAATAAAAGTAAAAGGATGCCTCAAGTAGATGGCATCAGTGGGGGAGAGAGGAGTGGGCAGAACACCACTTCTAGGTCCTAAAATGGGAGAATCTGATGGGGAGACTCATGTAGACATATCCAGAAGTTCTCTGCTGAATAACAACTTAGGTCAAGTGCTGAGGTCTTTTCCAAACAATGGCTTTTTCCCATCTTTATCCGCCCCACCCCACCCTTAATTTCCAGCCATTCCATTCCAGCCAGAGAGCCCTTACCCCTTGGAAGAAGACAAACATGACATTGCGAGGCAGGGTGGTCACATCAGGTGCCTTGTGCAAAGCTTCAGCTGCAGCCAGCTGAGTGACAAAGGAGGCGACAGCACTCTCAGCTCCTGGGGCCACATTCCAGAAAAAGGAACGACTGTCCAGCTGGGTCCACCAGAAAAGGCAGGGAAGTACACTTTGAAAATGGAAATTACAAGGCCCCAGGCCCCCTCTCCTGTTCCAGCCGAGAGAATATTTATGTCCTAGAGTGACAGCTTGAGCCTGGAGTCCCTTGGCCCAGATCCATCTCCATTGGAGGCTCTGCACTGTAGCAACTCTGAAACCTAATATGCTCAACAGAGGCCTGCCTGCCCTTTCTGTGCCAGCTCTGCCCATGCTAATCAGGGGCCAACACTCACCTGGGTGGCAGCCACCACAACCCTGTCATCAGGCTCTAATGTCCCAGATACATTTATAGGCTTAAGCATGCTCCATACGTTGTAGTCAGACAGGGGATCACAGACGATTTCTGAACAGGACAGAAACAGCAAGATATCAACAGGTGTATGGGAGAAGGTAGCTAAAAAGAAGGCATGGAAGACCTCTTGACCAGTGACCCATGGACTCTGTGAGTCATGTTCCCTATCTCCACTGCTCTAGATTGGTTTCTCTGCCCCAGTCCACTTCAGGGATAAGCTGCGATTGTTCAGAACTGTTTCCACTTCTCCCACCCAGTGCCCCCTGTCTGTACCCATTCCTTCCCCACAGTGTTCTCGCAACATTCCCTGGCCTGGTCCACTTATCCCCACTCAAAGCACCCAGCATGCCTCGGATCTGCCCTACCTGGGTTGATGCTAAAGGTGCTCTGGATGGAGCTGCGTCGCATGCAGGTAACAGTGCTGATAACAGCATGCATGTGTGAGAAGAGCTGCATGGCACACAGCGGGAAGGCTGGTGCTGAGCCATTCTGACTCAGGTTGTGATCTCGATAGCACTGGAAGGGGAGATGGACCCCAGTGAGGCAGGTAGATGTGGAGTCCCTCCCACACTTCCCAGAAAGAAGAGGGTCCAGCTCTATTCTGAAGCTATTCCCACATCTGTCCCTGAGCTGTAGTTGTCCTGGCACAACCACAGGATCTATAAAGTGAAAGGGATAAACTCATCAAGAGGTGCAAAGGGGGACGGACTCAATGACTTAGTTGGGGCAAATGAAATTACCCTGTACCAAATACCCTGGCCCAATTTGGAGCTTCAGCCACAATTCACAATGTGATTTGATGTAAACAGCACTGAACTGGAGATCAAAAATCAAATTCACGCCAGCTTGTACATCAACTCACCATGTAACTTTGGATAAATCTCTTAACTGCTCTATGTGTCAAAATGAAGAAGCTAGACTAGAATTAAAGAACAGTAGAGCTAAAAAGAACTTCGGAAATTACTGAACTAAATCTCTCAATTCCTAGTCCAATGCTCTTTTTACCCTACTAGGGGTTCTTAACCAGGGCTCTATACATTGTTTCATATTAAACACCCTTTACATTTTCTTCAAGTATAAGTCTTTAATGCTGTCAAGGCAGGAGAGAAATGGGAGAGAGAAAATGTGAGAAAAATAAACTTCTTGGCTCTTCCTTGAAGCAACTCTTTTTCAGAGGGTGCACTAGTAGGGTGAGACTCCCTCCCAAACAAGAGGGGAGCCTAAAAAATAATTCTTTCTAACTGGAACTGGCAGGAGCTGGTAGAGTCATTACCTGTTTGATGACATTGGTTTCGTTTTCATCTTCAAGAAGAAAGATGGGGAAACTAAAGTCTTCATAAGCCAAGCCATTGCCCAGGTAGTTCCACTGTATTTCTCTGCAGTGCGCAAACTCTGGCCCATAGGAGTTGGAGTAAACACCTGAAAGGGAGGAGGGAAACAAATCGGACGTTAGGACACTAAGCACTTAAGGACCAGATGAGGGAGGAAGGCTAGGATATTATAGGGTTGGGACTAAGAGACTTAAAGAAGCAAGCATCAACATGTCACCACCTACAGTAAAACAGACACTGGTTTCAGGGAGCCCTAGGCTGGCCAGTTAGGGATCTGAGCACATGACAAAAAGGGAGGATGGAAGGTTAGTGGAAGAAGGGAAAGCAGGAGAGGGAAGGGATGAGGGGCAAAGACAAAGAAACACTATCTTCTGTTAAGGAGTCAGTTGCTCACACTACACACAGACAGATACCACCCCCTTACATACATATACTAAGACATGAGACTAACGCAACAATGAGCTCTGGATGACAGTAGTCTCCCCCGATCCTTTGGGGCTCTTACCAAACCCATCATTGGGACACTGCACACTAGGAGAGAAGCCTGAGGCAGGACTGGGCTTGGCTAAGGACACTGCAAGACCGGCAATTCGACTGGTCCTCGCTTTCAGCTTCTCCATCACCTTCCTGGAATAGGGAGGGAATGCCATGAAGGAAGACAGGAAAATTATCAGGCAGCCCGATATCCTGCCCCCAAAGTTGGAAACAAATGGGGAATTCGGGTAATCAAACTATTGACACATTTCTTGCATTTTCAGTCTCTAATTTCTGAGAGGACCATGACCCAATATGAGCTCAGGGCTTAATTTCATCTACTCTGTATCTGAGTGACCCTGTGCGCCCTTCCTTCTTCCCCGGGGTCCCTACTCACTAGAACTCTATTTGTAAGGTCACTGAGATGATTCCTTTTTTTTTTTTAAATTAGTTTCAGATACCCAAGACAAAGTAATACTTAGACGTTTATTGAGATGATTCCTTTTGATGGTGCATCTTTCCTTCTGAGAATCACCCTACTCCCTCCCCTGATCAGACCAGGGCAGCCAAGGCAAGTTTTTACTCACAAGTTCACTGAATTTTCCTCTCTGCACAGTTTCCAGCAGGTACATGCTGTTCTTACCTGGTAAAGAGCGTGCCCTCCAGCAGAACCACGTAAGGGGGGTTGGGGCCATCAGTCAACACCCACTGCAGATCCTCTTCCTTCTCCACTACATGGATAACCCCTGTGTCCCCACTAATGGAAGCTGCCAGGACAGAATGGGTCAATTAAAGCTCTAGACTTTGCCTCACTCATTCTGCAGATCATCCATTCCCCCAAAACATGTCACAAGCCATTTGGGTTAATACAGCTACATCCAGACTTGAACTAAACAGCTGAAAGGGTCCTGCTAAACCTGAGGGCTACCAGAAGGGAAGAGAAGACAAAAGAGCCAAGAAGTCTACTCATGAGGTCTGTTCATCAAAGATTAGAAAGGCTGTGTGATCTTCGCTTTCCTGCCCTCTTCCCTCAACCTCATAAATCATAGATGCAAGATTCGATGACAGCAGACACCAAAGGGTTCAAACCTGTATTTTCTCCAGGAAATGGCAGGCACTAAATCTCTAGCTTGTTCTAGTACTGAATCTTCCTTTGTGAACATATGTGCAGACTCCGTTGGCCTCAGTAGCCTCCCTGGATCTCTATTGCTTTGCCCTATTTGGGAATAACTTTACTTGCTTTTGGCCAGTTTTAGGTAAAGTTCATCAAGAACGCTAAGGTCTCTAGAACAGAGCTTCCCAAATGATGGGCCTTGAACCATTTAGAGATGTGCTGATATTGATTCCCTTCATTTCTGGGGACTCTAGGCTGGAGCAGACTCACCCATTACCCCAGGAGGCCCTACAAATATCATCTATTTCTATATGTGCCAGAATGCCATACAAATAACATTTTCTATGTATCTCATCACATGACAAAGATTGGGAAGCACTGCACTAGAGGATGGATGACCCTGAGTTCTATGTAGCAATACAGCTCAAATCCCTAGTGATCCATGTAGAGACATCTTAGGATCTCCCCACAAGTCTTCTTCCCACTCAAAACTGGATGTGTTATTCATAAATTGTTTTAGAGCAGTTCTCAACTCTGGCTGTATATCAGAATCACACTGGAGTTTTTAAAAATACAGATACTTGGGACTTACCTTAGATCTACTAAATTAAAATCTCTAAAAGTGAGGCCCAGGCATGTGTATCTGCAAAACACACCACTTGTGGTTCTTTATTATACACAGCCAGGCATGCAAATTATGGCTCTAGACCAAGGCACTCATGTCTAACTTCCATGAGACAAAAACTATAAGCACTTTCAGACTGCCAGCCAGGAAGTCTTTTTCTCCCATGGGATCTGGTAAAATCTAGACATGAAAGCAGGTCCACAACATTCAACTATGTCTTACACGTAGCAAATATTTAAGTTCACGTTGATAGTGATGATAATAAAATACAGAGGAATATCAGAATCTGGAATAACTTTAGTAAAGATCTACCTGGGAGCATTTGAGATCTTGCTCCCTCGCATATGTCATCAGTTCGGTTCAAATAAAGTCTCATTAAAAAAAAAAAAGACCTACCGACCAATGGCAGTTCTAAGTAAAATAAAAGACAGCAGTCTTTGCCATAGTATTTAAAACATGGGAAAGGGAAAAGCTAGTCTGGCAAATAAAAAATATGTAACTTCAGCTCCAAGGAGGACAGGAAGAAGACAAGTTATGACACCAAAAAAAACCTGGATGCTAATCTGGGTTCCAATGGGTGACTGTGCAGTCTTAAGTAATTTGCTTACTTTATATAAGCCTTCAACGAGAAGATTTTCCACCCCTATCTATCTTATACTGTAGGGACAAATTCAAAAAGGAAAGAAAGGAATGAAAAGAAACCTACATATATAAGCCCTTCGAGCACTTTAAAAGGGTCTAACAGAAACAGGGCGTTATAATCAGAAAATCAAACCTGGGTCTTTCTCCTTCATTTTTATCATGGTAGCAACTCTAGTTAAAGAGAGCGTAGCCTGCTCAAGACAGACATCTATGATGAAGTAAGACTTAGAAATGAGTAGGTTGAAAAGGAAACAAGGTCTTAATGAGGAAGTGGCCAGAGTCCAGCCCCTCCCCACTTGTTTCTCTGTACCGGCACTTGGCTTTATCTCTAGAGGCTACTGCTTGGCCTCCCACAGGGCTGCTCTAAGAACATGCAGCAGAATAACTCATTCCCAAAGGGGTATCTTGGAGGCTAGCTCCAGGAGGACGGGGTCCTAGCCTTTGCACTAAAGTGGGGTTCTAGCAAGATTAGCAGTCTGACTCAGCCCACAGTTTAAGAACTAAGTTCAGTTTAAGAACTAAGTACAACAGAAATTTTATTTGGAACTGCTTGAACCAATTATCCTACTCCCAGTACTTCCTGTAGCAAACACATGGGACAATGAACATAAGAGAAAGGATAGGTAGAAAAGTAGTAACTGCCACCTTGAGCAAGTTCATCACTTCTATGTCCCAGTTTTCTCTTATAAAATTAGAAGGTTTCAGGAAAGTCACAGAGTACTGCTGAGACCACATTATTTACTCAGCATCATCAATATACATTTATTAAAGGTAGTCTGACTTTCAGCTTTATGTAGGTATATTGTCTTTATACGAGTAAACTGAAATTCAGAGGTGACCAATTTGATGAAGGAGCCAAGATCTGATTCTGTTTCCTGCTTACCTGCAAAACTACATTCAGACAGAGCTACTATCCACAGAAGAACAAAATTTGAAGATAGCAGGTTAAGCAGAAGAGGAACTGGGATTCAGACTTCAGATCACAACTTTTTTCCCCTTTCATAGTTTTATAGGCATGTTGTCATGGTACCCTGTTTTGGAACACATTTACAAAGCATAAAGACAAATCCAAATGCTTTACAAATTCCTCTTGCAACTATTTGGCTTTATCGATGCCTTCTCTTCAAATAGTTCACTGCCTTCAAGAAGCCCATTTTGGTTGCAAAAAGATCATTTAGAGTTCAGGTGATGACTGAATTCCATAGAATATGAGACTTTTTTCTCCTAAGAACACAGTATAGTTTTCCACTTCACCCACTGGGTGGTTAAGAGTCCTGGCTTGGAATCTGGACCACCCGGGCTCAAACCCTGGCTTAATCCTTAATAGCAGGATGATCCTGGAAAAGTTACTGAACTTCTTTAAGTCTCACTTAAAGTTTTCATCATTTGTAAAATGAGATAATAGGGCCTACTTCATGGGGTTGTTGTGAAGATTAAATGAGATGCACATGTAAGAAGCTTATGTAGCATTTGCTAAATGTTAGCTTTTAATAACTATCTTGCCTGGTTTGACAAATGGTTCTCTACCAGCTCCCACCCACATAGCCTAATCTGTATGCTAAGACTCCCAAGCAGGACTTGGATATTTATATCTAGGGCAAAGACTGAAATATCAATGACCACAGGCAAAAATCCCAACCTCAACTCACAATGGCAGCCAATCTGATGGGTGGCATTGAGCAGACGGACACAGGGAGCTGTTTTATTTAAGGGGATGTAGATCTTCCTCTCCACTGAGTTTCCCCCGCACAAACCTGATCAGAAGATAAAAAGTGTTAGTAAAAACTAGGATAGTACTAGCCTCCATCTTGTTTTTAGCTCACTGGATGGCTTGGGCATATCATACTTTCTAAAATGGGACTAATGTCCATTCTTCTCATTTCTTGGGCACATTACTGGAACACCTAAACGCAAACACCTATGTGCCTCAGAGGCTTATTACAAATTCTACATAGAGCAACTGACAGTGAAGCTAAAAGAAAAAACTTCTTTTGTCAGAGGAAAGGCATTTAACCTCAGATGTAGCAGCTTCTGGTTGCATGGGTGACCACACTTCCACTTTTCTATCCTGTATGTGTATTACAAATTAGTTAATAAAAGGGTTCCAATCTAAGATTATAAATTACAATTTAAAAAATCTTTCTGAGACTTTTTTCCAGGAGTCTGAACAGAATTGGGAGAAAACTTATGCCACACCTGTCAGTTAATCTAACATCAGTATATCACTTGTGTGTGCCCAGTGTGGGGCGGCTATAGTTTCTCCTTTGGGGATCTTTAAAAACTATGTGAACTTGGGGAAGGTATGGTCACAGTTATATACAGGCATGTTTGAATTTTAGGGCTTGACAAACTAGAAAGCCACATACCAGAAAATAAATGCGTATAAGCAAACACTTATATACATTATAAATGCTTCAAGTTCCTTAAATCATTATTTCATGGTCTAGACAGTTAAGAGTACCCCATATCCTGATGAGACAAACTGAGGAAAAGTACGGGGAATAAAGTACGCGGGTTTATGGCGGTATCAACGAGAGAAAAGGAGGAATCTACTGTTCTAATAAGCGCTGCACTGCACCCACAGAACGAGGCTGCTTTCATCTTGAAATGTCTAACCGCTTTGGGAAGGAAGCTGAACTATGACATCTGTCCTTTTTGATTGTGGGTGGGGTGGCTGGGGCCCTGGGGAAAAGGAGGCATCCGGATAAAGTGGGATAGAGTCGGGCTGGAAGTCCAGGAGAAGGCCTGGAGGAGGAAATGGGGCGACCCGACGTGCCGCGGGAGAGAGACCTTCGGGTCCAGGTAAAGGGGGAACTTCTGTCGTGGGAACGAAAGAGAAAGAGGATTTACAGGGTTGGGGGACAGAAGGGCAGAAGGAACCAGGAGATAGACGGTGGCGCTCGCGGCTGGGCCGATCCGGAGGGTTCTCCTTACAGACTCACGGACGGGGGAGGCCTCACCTGCCAGGAGAACGCAGAAAGACAAAAGGCAAAGAAGATCCCGACATCCCAGGTAAGCCACAGAGCCACCACCCCCGGCCGTGGCCATCTTCTCTCTCCGCGAAGCGGAAGTCTTTGTGCCCCTCCTGTCCGTCCGTGGCCTCTCTAGGCCCACACCGGCGCCGTCTCTGTGGCCCGGAGCTCAAGGGACCGGAAGTTCGTGTCTGGAGGAACTTCCGGGAGCTGCTGCTGAGGGCCGCTGACGTGGAGACAACCGGAGGGCTTCAGGGAGTGGCGGGGCTCGGATTAGGAGCTCGGAGCTGCAGGCCTGAAGGATGCTAACCAAATTCGAGACCAAGAGCGCGCGGGTCAAAGGTAGTAGAGGAGCATGAGGGCTGGATGTCAGTCAGGGGCGGCGCTCTTACCGGGGAAGAGAGAAAGTAGACCAGTGGGCCGAATTAGGCCCTCGGTACGAACCCTGAGGAAGATGGACCGGAGGGAAGTTAGACCTGGCGGGCGGTTCTCCAGCCCGCCACACCTCAGGAGGGTCCTCAGGCCCATTTTCAATTCTTTCCCTTCTCCTCCTCATCTGGGGCCTGTGTTCCCGGCTTGTATTCCTCTGCTCCCAAGGCCCTGTGACCTGTTGGCTTTTTGATGACGTGTTCTAGGGAGTGTCCCTGGGGATTGAGTCTCGACCTCTGCCATTTGTATCCAAGTCAGTAGCTTTTTTGGAGATGAGCACTGGCTACCTCACTTAAGGAGGCTGCACCAGGTCAACATCCAGTGCCTCCATTGGGCTTTATTTCCTACTTGGAAACAGGACGTTTAGGCCTGTAACCCCAGTAAAGTCTGAGCTTGATAAGGTTGCCAGGATGCCCAGTTAAATTTGCATTTCAGATAAACAGTGAATTTTTGGTATTGTTCATGGTTTATCTAAAATTCAAAGGTAACTGGGCATATTTATTTCCTAAGTATGGCAATTCTAGAGCTTTAGTATCAGTGGTTGCGGGTGGAGGGCAAATGACTGAAATCACAGCAGTAGTCTCTTAGAATGTTACAGTGGGAAAGGCAGAGAAATAAGGTCTTCTGAGATTTGGAAAAAGTATATATCTTGAATATTTAGGAAGATGCAGCTTGCAAAGTGATTAGGAACTTAGCGTTTGGAATCAGATGGGCTTGCTTTGGAATGCTGAACTATCCATTAGCTAGGTGTATGACGTAACAGTTCTAAATCTGTTTCCTAATCTGTAAAATGTGAATAATTAACATTCTCTAATAAAGATAATTAAAATGCGAAAGTATATGAAAAGTGCTTGTTACAGTGCCTGACAGACTCATTAGCTTAAAAATCTGTTCTTGCTAGCGAGGATGGAAAGACCTCCTACCACTACAAGGCATCATATAGAGACTTCAAAAGGGTATTGCCTTAATAGTGGTGCCAAATTAGACCTACACTAAAGGCTGCTGTGGACCCACCCTAACAAAACTTAAAGGCAAGTGTCGAAAGAATCAACTGATTCCAAGTAATTTAACTGCATCCTAAGACAAATTCCAACAATATTTAAAAGAAGATAGCAAATATTTTAAAAAATCTAGCACCTTATAAAATTCACAATGTCCGGCATCCAGTGAATGAATGAATGAACCTAGGATTAACCTAGCTGTTCCTTTTTCTTATCAGAATTGACAGGAGGTGACATTGTGGGGCTTACTTAATTTATTGGATCATTCTCTGTTTTTTCCCCCAGGGCTCAGTTTTCACCCCAAAAGACCCTGGATCCTGACCAGTTTACACAATGGAGTCATCCAGTTATGGGACTATCGGATGTGTACCCTCATTGACAAGTTTGATGAACATGATGGTAAGATAATAGTTTCTAGGAGGAAATTTTAAAAAGATACAAGTATTTATTGTTCTCTAGAATACTTTAAGCCTTGTTTGACATTAATTCTTTTAGGATTAAACAATGTGGAGGGGATAGAACTGGAAGATCCTGAATAAGAATCACCTTAGAGATTAGGTAGCATAGCTCTCTTTAACATATATTGCCTGCCTTCTTCTCCAGGTCCAGTACGAGGCATTGACTTCCATAAGCAGCAGCCACTGTTTGTCTCTGGAGGAGACGACTATAAGATTAAGGTACAGTGGGTCTGTCATTACTAGGAGTAAAGAACAGAGAACATGGAGTTTGGGGATTGTGGAAGGGTCTAAAAAACAGTACCTCTTGCTCATACAGAGCTCAGGCTTTTCACAATGTTATCCAGAACACTTATCCAGCAACATTTACTGAATGTTTACTGTGTATCAGACACTGTTTTCTTTTTGGGGAATTCAAAAATAAATAAAAAATGGCCTCTGTTCTCCAGGAGCTTTCATTCTACTAAATGAGATAAATGTATACCCAAATAATAGGTATGGACAGTTTAGTGAGTGATACAATAGAGAGATAACCAAAGTGAAATAGGGAAGGGCATTCCAGGTACGGAGACCAAAAAGCATGACATAGCTGGATAAGAAACTATAATTAGTTTTGTGTAAGATGAGAGAAAGGGCCAGGTCATGGAGTTTGCAGTGTTCAGGAGATTGGATCTGTACAAATAACAAGGAACCATTAAAGGGTTTTAAATAGAGGAGTGATATCAGAATAACATTTTTTTATAACGATTACTTGTGTGGTAGTATAGAGAAAAGATTGGATGAATTGGGCAAGACTGGAGGCAGAGATACCAGTTAGGAGACTGTTGTATAAGTTCATATGAGAAAGGAACAGTGCTTAAGGAAATAAATCAGTAAGTTTGTTGCATGGATGTTAGAGGAATTGTAAGGCAAAATAAGTGAGATTATTTATCTCAGGCTTCTAACTTAGGTCACCAGGCGGAAAGGGTACCATTAACTAGGAAAGGAAAAACAAATACAATTTTTTGGAGTGGAAGAAGATGGTGTCTCTGTCTGTTCGGGCTACTATAACAAAATACCACAGACTGGGTGGCTGATAAACAACAGAATTTTTTTTTTTTTAAAGGAGAGCACAGCTCACAGAGGCCCATGCGGGGATGAAACCGGCTGTCTTGGTGTTATTAGCACCACGCTCTAACCAACTGAGCTAACCAGTCACCCCCCCAGAAATTTCTTTCTCACAGTTCTGGAGGCTACAGGTCCAAGATCAGGGTGCCAGCATCTTCCGGGTCTGCTGAAGGTCTTCCAGGTTGCAGACTGCTGACTTCTTGCTGTGTACTCACATGGTAGCAGTGGACAAAGGGATCTCTGGGGTCTCTCTTAAAAGGACACTAATCCCATACGTGAGGGCTCCACGCTTATGACCTAAGCACCTCAAAACTCTCACCTCCTAATGCCATCACCTTGGGCATTAGGATTTCAACATGAATTTTGGGAAGGACACATTCATTCCATAGCAGATGGGTAATAATTACCATCTTGGTGCTGATGCCTAGTGGAGCTATATCTGCACAGGAGATGTATTTGGGAGTTGTCATGAAGGAGGGAGCCAAAGCAGAAGCAGTTAGAACATATCACTCAGGAATTATGTTGAATGAGAAAACAAACTGTCATTTAAAAGATAGAAAAAGAAAAATTAGTATAGGAAAGAATGACTTGAGAGGTTAGAGATGAACCAAGAGAGAGAAGCAGAAGCCTTTTGGACACCAAGGAAGGAGAGAATTTTGGGAAGGACAAAGTGGTCAGCATAAGATAAAGACCAAGTAATCTTTGTATTGCTTATTTAACAGGGCATAAATGATCTTAGCACTTTAATGTGAAGTGAGGAAGCAGAGGCAGAATATAGGCAATTCTTTGAAGAAGCTTGACTGTTAGAAAGGCAAAAGCTGGAGCCAGAGACTTTGAACCTGTATTAAAAAAAGAAAATCGATATTTACTCTGTTTACTTCCACAAAAAAGTTTTTCCAAAATGATTAGTATTTTTAAAAAGGAGTTATCTTCCCCGTATGTGAAATGTCCAGAAATGGGCAAATTTACAAAGTAGAGAGTAAATTAGTGGTCGTCCAGGGTTGGGAAGAAATGGGAAGTGACTGCTAATGGGTATAGTTTTTATTGGGGGATGATAAATTATTCTAAAATTGATTGTGGTGATGTTTGCATAACTATGAATGTACTAAAAACCATTGAATTCTACACTTTAAATGGGTGAATTGTATGGGATTTGAATTATATGTCAATAAAGCTGTTTAAAGGGATTGCCTTAGCCAGCTGGTAGGTATGTAGTGTTGTCATGGTGTGGTTTTCATTTATAGTTCTTTGATAAAAGGGAGATTATTTAGAAAAGTCATGTCTGTGGTTCATCATATTGTTTGCTATATCCACATTTACAAAGAGTAAGATAGGAAGCCCAGCAAATGGTCAGTCTACAAACCTTACAGGTCTTTAAGGATTCAGAGTTCTGGAGTTTGATAGAGGACTATAAAAGAGCCAAGACAATTTGAAGCTAGGTATGTGAAAGTTTAAAACACTGAACTCAATAAGGGGACAAAAGGCTAATTACAAAATAGTGTTTATGAGATGATCTAATTTTTGTATGAAACTCCAACTCTACTGTATACATGTATATTTATTTATAGATGACTCAACAGATGAAGGTGAAGGTATTGGGATACTTTCACTTTTTCTGTTCTTCATCTTTTCTCATTTCTACACATACCTGTTGAGCACCTACTAAGTGTTCGCCTCTGTATTATGTGCTAGGGGTATAGTGTTGAGCATGATGGACAAGGGCCCTGTCTTTAGTTAGGGAGCTTATGGTATAGTTTGGACAATCATACTTTTGGGTTATTTTAATTTGTGATAGGAAATGGTATTACTTTTTGTAATTTACAAAAGAAGATTTAAAAAATTTTTAGTAAAACAAAGGAAAGAATAGTAGTAAGCTGGCCTGGAGAGATTATAAACATGTATTAAAAGTTAAAAAAAGAAAAGCATCTGACCTTTCATTTTTGAGGAGGGCGTGGTTTGGATGGGGAGCATGAGCTCTTACACTGATGGTCCTGATTTCAGTGTCTTCTTCGGTTGTGTTCATTGAAGCCTGGTACTTTGGTAGATGACTCAACTTCATAGGATGTTTCTCTGCTTTGTTCAGCCTAACTGAGCATGTAGTATTTCCCACAGTAATGAGTTAAAGTCTGTTTACATGGTAGATGAGTGTAGATCATGAACGTAGTGGCATCATTTGCTACCAAATTAAGAGTCTAAGAGAAGATGATGTCATATATTATATTATTGTTTCCTTTGGTGTCTGTCCTACTTTTTTTATCCTGATAGGTAAAGTACTAAGGGGTCTGTATTTTAAGCTGAGAACACAGTTATGCAGTATAAAGAAGTTTCAAGTTAAGCCTGGATAAGCATAAGCCTGGATAAGCATCTTGTCTCACGTCATTAAACAGATGGTTTCTCCCCAAGGAATGGAAAAACCTTTTCCATAGTTTTAGCTTTAGGTTTTCCCTAGCTTTGTCTTTTTTCTTCCCCATGTGTTATTTAGATGCCCTTGGTCTTTTATCCTGCAACCTAAAACAAGACTCCCTATCAAAGTTCCTACTTATTTAGAAATACCCAAATATAAATCCAACTTGTTTATTGAGAAACCCAGCCTTTTAGAGGCTCAGTACCCTTAGGTCCTATTCCTTAGATTTGTTTCCATCTTCGCAGGTTTGGAATTACAAGCTTCGGCGCTGTCTCTTCACATTGCTCGGGCACCTAGACTACATCCGCACCACATTTTTTCATCATGTAAGTGGCCATGGTACCTCTAGTTTTAGAGCATTCTTCAGTTTCCCCGTAAGAATCCTCTTCTTGTTCCTCAAGAACCCATGCTTTGATAACAGAATTATGTTATTGGAATGGCTCTTCTAGAATCTGTGTGGTGTTGACCTTCCTACTTTGTTTCCTTCTGTAAAAGAAAGCACTCAAGGTTATATTGAATCAAATCAGAAGCAGCATCCCTTTGCTCATGTAGCTGAGATGTTAGACAATGGAACCCTCCAAAAAGAGAAATGGTAACAGGAGCCTGAAAGGACACCTTTGTGTAATGTTGAAACCCTTTCTCTGGAATATCTTTCAGGAATATCCTTGGATTCTGAGTGCTTCAGATGATCAGACCATCCGAGTGTGGAACTGGCAGTCTCGAACCTGTGTCTGGTAAAACAGGAGACAGAGGGCTCAAAGTGTCTTCCTTTTTCCTAGTGTTTTTATAATCAACTTTTCTTCAGAACAATCATCTCCCTCCCCTAATGGGCAGGGTCTGCTGATTAATTACTGATGGTATTTGTAAGATGCTTTTACAAAATGATAAATATGAAAGCAATCTTGTAAGTAAGGTATGAATCTGGATTTTCTGATCATTTCTTACCGGAGAAAGGGGGTCATATAGCTAGGCTTTTAGAACAAAACTTTTAGTTGGTTTTTAGTTCTGTTCCCGTTAAACTTAAGTCAAGGTCTAGACCTCCGTCTTGCTTTGTGTTTCGGTCTTGAGCTTTCCATGAAGATGTAAGGACTACGTAAGAGGGATAGTCCACTAAAATTTAACAGATAGTTTCCAGTATGAATTACTAATATTTCATTTATTTTGATATTTTAACATGTTGTTAAGAGGAGAACTATACAATCTCAGCTCTCCTGAAATTAATACCAAAGCATTAAAGGTAAGAGGAGAGCTATTGTTAAAACAGCTGACCTTGGTCATTATAATTTCAGAATTGTTAGGATGACTTGCCTTTGCCTCGAAAACAGTGTAATTGAATATCTGTATCTGTTAAATATGGAGAATGGTATTTAGCATGTAGGAATCTGTTGATTCCTTCCTCTAATTTGGTATTGTCTTTATCTTTTTTTTCTTCTTGCAGTGTTTTAACAGGGCACAACCATTATGTAATGTGTGCTCAATTCCACCCCTCTGAAGACCTGGTTGTATCAGCCAGCCTGGACCAGACTGTGCGCGTTTGGGATATTTCTGGTGAGCTGCTCAAGTTCAGGGGACAACCTAGTCATGTCTGGTGCAAAACTGCAATTGATTAAAATAATGAAGGTAGTTGACTTAGAACAGGAAAATTTAGAATATTCTGTTCTCATATAATATTTTTGTTTCTTAAGGTATTAAATCTGCTTTGATGGTTCTTCATGCTAGAGGTATTTCCTAAGAAAAGTGGTTGCTCTAGAAAATTCATTTAATTTGAAGAAAGTTTCACTTTTTAGTTAAGTCAGTTTTAGTTAAAATCTATATACTATTGGCAGAATTTGATTAAGAATCAAGCTTTCCACACACACACAAAAAAAAATCTTTGACAAAAACAAAAATTAGTGCAGGGAAATAGGACTCTTGAATCCTATGGCTTCATTTTGATATAGGAAAATCGCTCTTTTATATTTCTTCTAGTGTAAGGAGCATTGGGGAGGTGTGTGTGTTGAATTATTTCCAGAATACTTTTAAATATTAGGACAGACTTCTAGGACCAGAAATTAAAACAACTTACAGATTTTTGGATAATCCCTCCATTCGCAGTTTATATATCTTGATTTTGTGATAGTATTTAAATGTTTAGTGCTGAATGTAGGAGATCTGAAAAGTTGCTAACCAGATAATTTAAATGCAGAAAGGACTGTAGCTATGAGATTGACATGCTGGATAAACGAAAGTGCTTTGCTGGGAATCGGAATAGGGAAGTGCAACTCTAAATGCTGTGATTCTATGCTCAGTTAAGTTTACTTATCACTTGCTGAATCTCCTTTGTTGGTTGCCTTAGAAATTCTTGGAGGTTGGGTTCTCTGAAAGGTCAGTGGCTAGACTATAAAACTGTTTTCATTCTGTAAAAGAAAGGCCCCCTCATAGTTCCTTGTCTGGTTCTTTATGGAAATAAAGGAATCACCCTTCTGCATTGTATGGCCGAGGTGATAATTTTTCCCAATTCCTTTGTGGCATGGTGGGCTGGGACAGTATGGTACTTGCTGTTCCTACAAGCCATTGATGAACAGCAAGTTGAAAATTTGGATTCCTGGGTGCAGCATTTGGAATGTTGAAATAGCAGTTGTTTAAGATTCATGTAGCATAGAAACAAGCCAAAAGGAAGATGAGGACAGTTGGAGAGTAAAACCTCTAGAGCATGTGGTGTTTGCAGTTTTCAGAGGTTCCAAATTAGAAGGGAGTAGTATAAACAAGATTGTACTGGGGATAGGACAG